>NC_060243.1:25368738-25699571 GCF_021155785.1 Neodiprion fabricii | reverse complement strand
GTGCGGTTGAAATCCCGATACTCGATGTTCGGTTCCTTTTGTTGCTTCGCTTCCGGCAAGTTTTTCGCATCGATTTGGGATCGCCGGATGAGATGTTGTTAACAACGTAATTAACCGGTCTGACATGATGCTTGGAAGAAAAAGCATTCAAGCTTCGACTTTGGCGGTTCCGTCATTGAATATACTGAACTATGAGCTTTTTTATTCGAAGCAATAGAAATTTCGCACCCCATTGACAACTGCCTGATGTTTATTTGTTTATCGAGCTAAAAAGAAGGATAAAAGCGTGAAACATCAGCTCGGTCCATCGTTTTAACGGATTGTACTCCGTTCGTAAGCTGCCATGAAATAAGTACAGCGCATTTTGCAAACGCGTCGGGGATATTGCAATTGGAATTCTGCACGGCAAAAGAATTTTGAATAAGCGTTCAATACCGCAACATCCGTGACGTATGTGTATAGAGTAAAATCGCGTGCGGGGTAGCGATCAGTATTATATCGGATGGGATTTCGTTGTATGTTTCACGTTTCATTGAAACTCAAACCCCCTCCCTGCAACAACCCACGTGTGTGCATATATATATATATATATATATATATATATATATATGTGTGTCTATGTGTATATAATGCATATACTCTCACAGAAAAATGTCATGGAAAATATCGGAAATTGGAAAGCTTATTCACATTTTTTCGATACACGGGTATGGGAAGTAGAATGAGGAGGAGGATGAGGAGACCCGTCGTTCATTTCGCATACCTAATACGTCGCGAACCCGAGTATATAGGGAAAAATATACAACAGACTTACATACGTATAGGTGAATATCTATCAATGGTGACGGTACTCGTGCATTCACGTATTATATATTATACGCGTTTCGTTTCTCCTTGCATCGAAAAATTCCTCCCTCGGTTCTTTCATGTATTGTAACCACGCATACGTACGCGTAACACATATAATGTAGCTGTATTAAATTTCCCCACAGGTTTTTCAATTTCCACGCCCGGATTAAACCGTCGAGTTGTGCTTTTTCGATGAGTACGTCATGCATGCTTATCACACCTATGGATCATGACGTGCACCCATCCTACACACATGCAGCGTTCACGCTTAATGTACGCACATCCTATACACGCATTTTCAGCAGTATAATTAACTGGCAAAACTTTTTTTCTTTCATGAATCGATTTCATTTTTTTTTCTTTCGTTTTTTTTTATCATTTCAGAGATTCTTTTTTCGCCAGACATATTACACCTCGTAGCTCGAATCTTTTTTAAACTTACGTTAAATTGGAATAAACCTAGACTGTGCACAATTATTATTATCATTATTATTATTGTTATCCATTCTTAAGATCAATGTCGAGTTTGACGAGTTAAATTTAATCGTTTCTTCAGAGTTCCCATACCCGTATATCATGTTATTAATTTCGCAGAAATTCTTGATAATCACAATTCGAAAGCTGGCGCAGCACTGTGTACTGAAGTAGGATAAGAGCAGCAGCGGCTCGAGGGATGAAGTTGGAAAATTAGAAACACGATTCATTTCCTGAAGCGACTGCGATATCCGGCCTATTTTCAAATATATTGGAAATGTATCGGTCGCCGCCCATGCGATACCAAATGATGTGCTCTCTGTTCAATTTACCTACATGACAATGTGATCGTTTTATCCTACAGTATTATAAGTCCCATGAGAAAACATCAAACTGTACCGCGATTAATACTGCAGAATTTTATAACGCAATATTCAGTCTCAAATTTTAGAAAGAAATTACGACCACATGTCGTTTCACTGACTATCAGACAATGGACTAAAATTTATTGTCTTGCTGTTGAGGCACCAATGAACAAATGGGTACTGTATTTTTCTGAACGACAGTCGGCTGTGAACTTTTCAAAAGATGGACGGTGGAGTTATTGAATGAATGCAAGTTCACCGATGAAATGGACGGAAACAATTCTCTTTTGTTCATTAGGCTCTTTCACTAAAACCGTAGTATAAAAATCAGACTTGGGCATTAATTGAAGCGATCAGACTCGAACATTTTTAAGATTCCAAGACTCTGCACTCGTAAACGGAAACTCGATTTCGTTGAACAGTCGTTATCAGTTCTCTCGGACATTGTCAAAATGGTCTTCACCTTATCGGAGCACCAAAGACTGGACAAGGTTCTTGGAACAAGTCGAATCCTCGAAGTGGCCCGAACTGATCTTTCCATCCTGACTGAATTTTGGATAAGCGACCGAGTACTGACCATATATAACACAATACTCTTTAGGTTCGCGAATCAGTCATGCAGAAGGGAAAAGAAGTTCGTGTAGTACCGGCGACAGTTTCGCGGAAAACCCATGTTGAGAAAGCACAATCTCCATCCTCCGCTGGTTCGTTCGTCCGCGTGAACTTTGATCAAACGAATGACCCGTACGTAGAGGTACGAAGAAGGTTGGTATATAGTAAGAGGAAACCCGTTTCGTCGACAATCCGTATAAATCGATGTTGCATTTTATTGGAACCATAAAGGCTAATATAATCTCGGCTGGGCAGAGGCAATAGGCCTGAGTGGCATCGACCGGCAGACTGGCGGAAGACGAGGAGGGTTTTTTAGACGGAGTGCTTTTTGCGGGCGACAGGGCATTTAAGGGAATTGCCAGCGCGACGCCCCACAAACCAAGCTTCGGGGTGACTTTGGGGCGCGAGTTCCTGCCACGCCAAAGGGACGCTGCTGCTGCTGCTGCTGTTGATTCCTAAAAAATCTCCACCCGGTCCGTCTTGACTCTTGCTCTCTCCAGCACTCCCTGTTTCTCTCTTCTTCGATAAACGATCCATATCGATTGACAAACTTCTCAGCGTACATCGCGAAACCGTGCATTCTATTCCAACAGCAAATCCGAACGTCTATTGCTTCAGGAAGTGTGACCAATACCAATGTGGAGGATTAATCGTACACGGGGATGTGATGACGGAGGTTTCACGGATTGACTATCGTTCTCATTGTCAACAGTGAAGCTTCGCTCTCTAGTTACATGGATCACTGTGTGAGAATACCTGCGGTGTTGAGTTAAGCGTTGCTTGTATTCTACGCTGGTCTAACCTGTTGTGTGTTTGTTATCTCACTAATTCATCACCGGTGAAAGTGGCATTATCCGTCAACTGCCTGGACCATAGGCATACTGGTGAAAAAGATATTTATTCTGTACGAGATGTTCGGTACTCGACAACGAGAACCATTGAATTATAGATTAACACCAAAAATGGTTTGTATCAGATAGTCTACTTTCCCTGGAAGCTTCTAGTTCACGAGGAAAGATTTCAAGTCGAGATCTTCACAAACCCTTGGGTGTAGTCAACAAAAAAAACACAACGATGATAATTGTTACGAATTTGCCCTGGAACCAGTAATAGGGTCTACTTGAGGAATAACGTAACATCTTTCGAAACTACTTTTCGTATCGTATAAATGAAACGTTTCTTTTACACCACTTTCATGATTCTAAATGCTCAGACAAGTCAATGCAACGTTCCTGATACTCCTACCGAAAGAAAATGGTGTCCTTACGATAGTTCGATGATTTGGTCAAGCCCATCAACAGCGTTAAAAACGTTTTCTTTTGGCAAGTCAGCTGAAACCATTCCACGGCAGAAGAGATGCCAATGAGAAAAGGAAGTAGCAATTAATCCTGAACTCCTAGACCATAGTCCAAAAAGTGAGTTTGTCACTTGTACGTTTATCTATCACGGAATCACGAGTAGGATGGCGACTTACACGTACGGATGATTGGTGTGGCTCGCAATCACGTCAAGTGCTCGATCGAACGAGAGAATAGTTACATAAAGAAGGGCTAGTACAGAGGCGAGACGGGTTTATACACGAGGAAATGAAACTCTCGGATCAAATAAAATCTTGTTGCATAAATTTCACAAATAAATGATTATACGGTAAAAGACACGTTGAAACTTGTTAAAATTGTTCAAAATAAATAACGAAAAAGCAACGTTGTCGATAACTGTGGTGGTCGATATTGTCGAGATGAATTCTTAAGACGTCCATCGGACGCCATTTTTACCACTTTGTAGATCGCTCCGCTATCTGAGGTACAAGAAAAAAAGAAAATGGATGAATTGAAACCCCTGAAGAACAAACACGTGCAATCCAGTCCGCGACGATGAAACAGGGTTAAAAAGCACCACAAGTACGACGGTGATCCGTCCTAATCCCGGAAGTGGGAAATTTTGTACGTGTAGAAGATTATATGAAAACAGATTTCCTCTCTCTTTTTCTCTCTCTCTCTCTCTCTCTCGGTGTAGATGTACGACCACTGCTCGTTCTGTCAGCGGCTTACCACAGAAGAGTCCCACTCGCGCCTTTATCCGCACCGTGAGTTATTTATACGATTAGAACCAACATGCCACATGCGCAAGGATATAACCCCTCCGACACCCCAGGGGTAGCAACCCTCGCAGCGACTCTCAACCCTTCTCAATACTTCCCTCCAACTTTTTTCTCATATTCTTTCCACGTTACAAACTTTTACTCGAACTTTATTCGAGATAATACTGACCGTCACTGACATTTTCGCAACATACACTATAAGCATCCATTCCTTTATAGATAATATAATACTGCGTAAGTGTGATGCGAAATCTGCGCAAACTTTGAGGAAATATTTTGTTTTGATCGTCTTATCCAGCGTATGTGAATACCGTTGAAAGGTTGGCTATACATGTGTTCTAAATTAAGAAATCGTAGTATAATTGGAAGAGTGACGGTTCGCTGTTTTTTATTATTTTTTTTTTTTTTTTTTTTTTTTTTTTTTATCACAGGAGTATAAAAATTAGAATGTGTTTTGTTGGAAGAAGAGATCGATATAAAAATGTGAATAAAAGGATGACGATACGAAGTGAGCGTGGGATGAATAAAATTGAAACGAGATAGCTTTTCTTGGAAAATGAATAAAGGTGAATGTATGGAAGAGAAGAGGGTGAAAAAAAATCTGAGCACCGGAAGACGTCTTGTTCTTGATTTTTACCGTCGACGTACAGCAGCGGCATCTGCACAGCTGGTGTGTATCCGTGTATCCCGGGTGTTGGGATGGGGAATAATAAGCGGTCTAAAGCGTTCGAAGTTACGACCCCTAAATGGCGGGACTTCCTCCGTAGGAAACAGTCATTTGCGATAAGGGAGCCGAGGAAGGTAGGTGTATACGTTCGTAGGTACGAGGGGTAGTAGAAAACACCGAGAGACGATAGCGCGGTGAATAGCGGCATTACAATCAAAGTAACGCGTTTTAAAGTGAGGCAGACGTTCGCGGAGAAGAACCTCCTCGTCGTCGAGGGAGATCAAACAAGGGAGCTGCCGGTGCTGCTTGAGAAGTGGAAAACTCAACGGGCATCCCTTATTCTCTTTTTCCAACCCTCCCGCCGTTACTCTGCCGAAAGAGGAGCCGTAACTCCGTGGCAAACGACGCGTGTCTCCTTTATGCGTTATCAAGTTAAAATAAATAAATAAAATCGCTGTTATTCCACCCTTAAAAAAGAGTCCCATGTAGACAGAAACCTCCACACCGGCTGAGTCGGCTTCGGATCGAGTGCGGCTGCCTTATACGCGTGTATCTCTGCATCTGACGCGTTGCTGTTATTGCCGTGAGAGAGAAGGAGAGTCGATGCAACGACTCCGGTTTTTTAAAACGTCACTGTAACACTGCGCAAAGAAGGGTGCACGGGCTAAGTAGAGGAAGTTGTTGCCTCGTATCTTACTTCGCTGCAAAGAATAAGGCGAAAGACATTTATCCTATTTCTCAAAAATCGCGAACAGCCCAAGGGTTGAATTATCGCGGTAAATTGGAGTCCAAATTGCACGACTAAAGTCGTTCGAGTACGTTCGAAATCACGTGCAACTATACGAGATTTGAAAAAGAAGACCACGAGGTTCATCGCAGTCATTTCAAGTGTCAAGAGAATCATATACGAAGTCATTCGAAACGTTCAAAAATTACTCACATCCTTTGGCGGAGTTTCTCAACTTCATAAAATCAAGCTCGAAATTCGGGAACGAAATTTTTTGTGTGATCTTTCCAATAAACGGATGGAATATAATCAATCAGATAGACATAAATCCTGCAAGGTTTAGGTCGGTCGAAATTAATTCATGGGCTTGCGCCGATGCTCGTTGTCAGTTCTTCTGCACGACTGTAATCCTGCAGCTCTACCTCCAGCACTTTGACGCTCACTTCCATTGCCATTTTCCGTGCAACGTAAACTATACCGACAGGTTTGCACAACGCTATCAATTACACAAACTTACGTGCGAACCCAAGGTGCGAGTAACGAGCTCACAAACTATCTGCCAACGCCGGTAGCATCCAGCCTTGTAAATCTATCCTGTAGTATCGACCCTTCACCGTCATCTGAATTTCCCAGAGCCTATCGGAAGTCCAATTTCATGAACTCACGTGTAGGATTTACAACCGCTGAACCAAAATTGAAAACGCAACGGACAAGCGCAACTTTGAATGCTTGAACTACACTTTGTGTAGTATAGGTACTGATAAAAATAGATTTATTTGGATTGTAAAATATGCTTGTGTACTGAGATCCCTCGAAATCTTTAAATTTAGAGTAGAAAAAAAAATATAATAAGTAGGTATTCATTCAAATCATGCAAATTGTTGTAAGTCTTGCAGTACTATCACGAAATGATTCCGATTCATTAGCATTCTATAATTGATTTCTATCTCATCACGTAGTTTTGATAATTTACAGTTTATCGAGTGGTTTACGTTGATTTTCAATCATTTCCCATCGTTCTTTGCGATTTTCAAAATTTCTTGTGGTTCTCTGTAATATCATCCAATCCGTAAAAACGCTCCAAAATCATTGTAAATCAAGGGTAACATTGCAAAAAAAATGAAAATCACAGTACAAAGTACAAATCACTTCAAATCAATGCCAATAGGTTCGAATCATTAATTCAATTTCAAAGTAAGCCCCCCCCCACCCGGGAACTATAATAGAGGTACACGAAAACATATTTCTCTCCTAGTGAAGTCTCGACAAAAGATAATAATTCTTCATGCTAGTATACTTTTTAGAAACTAGCGCAAGAGGCACATTAAGTCCGAACGACTTTACACGAGTGTTTCAACTCTCTCTCCCTCTCTCTCTCTCTCTCTCTCTCTCTCTCGAAAAAAAGAAGTTTAATTCCAAGTACCAAACACCATTTCCCTCTCTCTTCGTCTAGCTATCTCTGATTAAAAGTGTCTCACTCCTGTATTCGCTGGAGTAACGGCCTAGTGGCAAGCGACCAATTAGTCTACCCGAGCGGTGTGCAGTTGGTTCCGCAGATCATCTCGAGGGCCGGGAGGGAGAGAGAGAGAAATAGAGAGAGAGAGGGGGAGTGACATCGGTATAGGTGGTGTACACCTACCTTACACAGGAGCCGGTGGCGGGACGTCGTGATTTATGTTTGCCATACATTACTCGAGCGCATAATCCCTTGAAAGGGTTTCGCCCTCTCGAAGTCCCCGCAAATCTACCGCGAGCATAACCGCCGCCGCATCTCCTCCGTCTGCATGCGGCACCCCAATTCGATCACTCTATTTGTTTCAATTAAACGGCCACCCGTACGCGGTGTCCAGGTCCAGCTATACGCGCCAATCACCCTCTCCGCACCCGGCGACCCTTGAATTAGTTATTTGTCCACCCATCCTGTTCTACACACCCTGCACGCCGGCCCGAATTTAAATAATCAGTAGTCTATGGACGCTGGGTTTATACCGAAATCGAAGAACGGAGGGAGAAGAGAACGAACTAGCGCTGGAGAAAATTTCATCTTTTCTAGCTACTATGAAATTCCTAGATCAAAACATTGTTCGAATTAAAGAATTTCTTTCGGTAAAACCGTACAATTCTGACCATTCAAAATTTTTAGGGCACTTTCTTATTGGAATATGAAGTGAATGAAATCCATTTTTTTTTCCGGTATCAAAACAAGGTTATCACAGTAATTAGAAATTGACTTATTTAGCTCGAAACCGTTCAAGCCATTATTTCGCGTACAAGATAACTTAAAAACTACTAATCTCGTTAAATTTTCCTTTGGCATGCATCTGCATTAATAATTTCCTCGTGAATTGAATTTTTCCAATGATATCGTCTGGTTATATTACTGTAATTGCATAATTAACCTGAAAGTTATGCGATAAAATCGTATTTTTTTATTCCGAGGGTCACCATTGGTACAATTTGGCATATTTTTTCGAATTACGTTCAAATCATGCGTATACTCTTTGAGAAAAGTAATTGTTTTGAATCTTTTATTTCAGATGAATACAACAGGCGCTAGACTGCCCACCAAATCATCGCGCAAATGGTTCAGCGTCAAACAAATCAATTTATAATGACCGTTATAACCTTTCCTTCGTACCAAAAAAATTGAATTTTAGTCGCTTAAACTTCCAATAAAATGCTCTAATAATTTTGATAGGATCAATTGGACGGTTTGTTCGGAAAAAATTCCTAAATATCGCCTTATTTTCAGTGCGTCATCCCCCCTCCCCCCGCAAGGTGTGATTGTAGTTGTCAATAACACATTTTCCGCTTATAACCAACACCAAATTACTGCAAAGCAAGTTACAAGAACATATAATGTATAATATCTTTAAAAGTACTCACTATTAGAATCGCGAATGATGATGAATATAAAAATTCTCCTTATTTCAAACGTACGAAGCACAACACGGCGACACAGAGAGAAAGCGTTTGTTTTCTGACAATCCTGTAACCAAGCAACGTTACCAGGTTGGCCAACTTACAACTAGGGAACTTAAACGTTACTAGCTAGCCGACAACAGTTAGATATTACGAGTGACCATAACTAAAACGAATAACGGTAATCGTTTACTTATATTCATCTGTCCACAGCTATAATCCCAAATTTCGTTTTACACCCAGAGTTATATTTTTCGATTATGATAAAAAAAAAAATAAAAAAATTAGAATATCTAACGACTGTATGATAGTAACCATACCTAAAAGTTTTTCTTGGTCTTGATTTGAATCTCGTTTCTAATTCTCTGCATCGACAGTTTTTTACCGTTATAACCTTAACTGATTGTTTCATACAAAGGCTTCTCACGATGGCGTTTCGGCGATCAAATCGTAGGTCCCGCCGCAGCTATTACAATTATGCACCACATAAGGACGACAGGTATCTGGTTGCAAATTTATGAGGTCGTTTCTACAAGTGTGTCGCACGCTCTGCACCTCGTACCTTGCAGAATTCAAAGACCTCGGGGCTATCACACGCCCTCTGCTTTTACCACCCTGCCCCTCAGCCCGACGATAATTTGCATATGAATTAAACTATTACACGGGTTACACCCGCGAGTAACTGATCGCAGTTCAGCACCGTTTCGATTGCACGCTTTAATTGCATGCTGCAGAAATCGAATGCAATTGAGACTTTCGGGATATTAATTGGCGAGCCATAAATCTGTTTAATATACAGGGTGTCTGTGTTAACTCTTGACATAGTTCCAGGGTGTGTAGGGGCTGTCTAGGCAAGCATTTTGAGGTCACATCTTGAAAATTACAAGAATTAATTATACTGGAATTGTAAACAAAAGGTTATAAATGTCGAAGCTTCGTTTGAAATTGCCTTAAAATTTTTATAATTCCAGTAGTATTCGTTAAATTTCACTCTATGATGATACCTCATTTTATTCACAAGACTACTTTCGACAAATTTCAATTCGCGTTCGGACTGAATTTTTGATTACCGCATCCATACGAAACTAGAAAAAATTTAGGTCACGAGTAAAAATGATTTTCATTGAATTTGCACAAATTTTTCTGCTTCATTTTAATCTACCGACGGATAAAATGAGAATTAAAATTCTTACTCGTTAAAAAACGTTACGTGATCGAAATTAAACATTTAGTCATGCAACTGATGAATATTTTTAGTAAACATTGAGATACGAATAAAATATAGTTCTTGAAACAATTTTCTCTGACTAATTAACGTTTTTAAATTTACATTTCTAATTCCTCCTCCTCCTCCTCGTCAATATTGATAATTCCAGAACAAAGGATAAAACTTGTGCGCGTAAAAGAAATGGGTCGAATTTTCTCGCGAAAAAAGAATTAAAAATCAGCTAGATGAAAAATAATCTTCATAATTTGATCAATGAATCACAGACGAGAGAAACAAAAATTCTAAACCTTATAAACACATTATCGCAAAGCTAGACCGCACGTTGGTTTTTCATATTTTGAGCTTAAACCTCTCTCCTCCCGCTCTCTTTCTGTCTCTCCTTTTCCTGCCCCCGACGTGGCAAAAGAACCCTTTGACTTTATCCCTGATAAGTACAATCCACTGCGCTAATGGAAAGTGCATAAATACTTAATGACGCCTCGCCACAGTTGCCCTTCTCTTTCCTTTCTCCACTCACTCTCACTCTCTCTCTCTCCATTTCTCTCTCTTTTACTCACTGCGGAGACTGTCATTACAGGCGGAGTTATAACGGCACGCGAACTGGCTTCACATGCGTCCGATTCAGTTCTTTCCTTTTTCCACAAATAGCCTGAATTGATTCCCCCTCTCAGCTAATAGTAAGATATAAATATATATATATATACGTGTATATTCATTCATGAATCGCCATTGCCGATGGATTATTTTTTGTAGAAATGAAAATATAGAATTTATCATAATATTGCAGCTTAAAAAACTTTGTTATATTCGTATCGAAATTAGAATATTGTCTGATCCTTTTATAATCCCGTTTCTCTGTTTTCAGAGAACAAAGTAGGTTATTGTTATCGACCCAAATATGAACACTTGAGTCCTCATTAGATCTCGACGTATCGAGATATGGTATCCAAGGGCTTTTGAATCTTCAATCACGAATTTGAATTTGTAGTTCGAATATCGAAATAGCTATTAATATTTTTTTGTTTCGCGAACTTGGAACCTCGGTGTGAAAACGGGAAGTTTGAAGGCTGGCTCATAGTCTAAAGCCGCTTGTTTCGATTGAAATTGAAGTCTGTTGAATTGAAATCGTGGCATTATTTTAATTATTTCTTATCGTTACATTGGAGTTCTACCAAAGTGTTTTTCTTGCTTGGCACTTGAATTGAAATTTTACCAAATTCAATTTTTAATCAATACTCAAATTGTAATTTTTGCAAAGTCCCAATTTTGAATTATACTAAATTCATAGATATGAATATTTGTCGAAGTCGAACTAAGAATTGCAATATATAAAACAAGCAATAATATGAGGCAAGTGCGACAATATCTTAAAAAAATGATTGAAAATTTCTACATTATTTATATTATAATTAACGTATTATGTCTGCAGATAAAGTTAGGGTCGAAACGCGAAGATGGCGAAGAGGCGAATTAAGGCGAGAAAGAGAGGAAAAGGAAAAGGGCGCATTAGTTCACCGTTTGAAATATTAAACACACTGGCACAAAGTGTTTTACAGGGAACGGGCACGGTGTAGCGGCCATTTTGGTTATTGATTGCACCCTCGTTATAAGTATACCTATGCCTATATACCTAATACATATGTACAATGCGTATGTGTAATGTGTACACATATCCTGTTTGTGAGCCTCTGCCTATCTCATTTATTTTCCCTCAGTACCTACCTTTGGCCCTTATTAAATTCTTTGCCTACATCGTAATTTTAAAATAAATAAATAAGCAAATACATGAATAAATTACGTAAACAAGTTTAGTTTTTTAGAATAAGTAGAAACGCAACTATGACATATGCAAAACAGAATTTCAAAGTACAAATCAGCGCTGTGTGATTACGGTTATTCTGTTCGGGGTAACTTGAAAAATTTTCGATCAAGGAAACAGAAACGTTGGTAGCAAAAAAAAAAAATAAAAACTAGTTTCTTTTACAAATCTTCAATACACTGATAAAAAAGACACCAAAACTTGAGGTAAATTATTCAGCAAGAAAATGAACTCATCAAGTGTATCAAAACATTGTCTAATCGTTACAAACTATATATTTTTAAAACGAAAAGAAAACAATTCTGCAATACGAAGGGCAATTTGATTCACAAAAAAATAAAAGTCAGGCGAACAATTGAAAATCTGCGTACGGTAATGTTCGTTACTCTCTTCCTTTTCCGGCTAACTTGTTCTGGGTCCGTAACAAAATGCGAGTTCGACTCTGTACGAATTAAGTGAAAATGACTGGCGATGCAGCAAACGTGAGAGATTGATAGTCATTGTCACATAATTCGTATAGAATCGAACTCGCATTTTGTTTCGGAACGAAATCAAGGTAGCCGAAAGTGTAAAGCATTGATAAACATGACCGTACCCGAAGTTATGAAACTACGCGATACTAAATTTTCAGTAAAATTAACCACTTCAAAAGAAGAAGACTCGCTACATTGCGGTTAAAAAATTGGGTTAACTTGCCCAGTTTGAAACGAAGGGTCTGATCGAGTGATCGAAGGCACGGCGCTAAGTGCACGCGTCGCAATTCAATGCGGGGAGGATGTTCTCCAGCTCGTTCGCAGCGCGCCGATGGAAAACAATTAGATTAATGTCGGTCGATGGGAACGGCGTAGTAGGTGCGCGTTTAACCGTTCGTTAACCGTACGATGAAACTGTCTGTAATGGTTTTAAGGTCCGGCTCGGCCACTCCATCCAGTCGCGGACTAATTGCGCGGCGGGTGGCGGTTACTGCTTCTCAGGGTTAGAATCCCCAGTGGCGTCGACGCCGGGCGGAAAGTGAGGCGAGAGGACGCTGCCGCCCGAAACGGCGAAACGTCGTCCCGCGCCACTGCCATCAAAGGCTGCGAGCTTATCCCTACGGGCAAACATTATATCCCAGTCGCAAGACGCTCTCTCGGTGTTGCAATTACGCAAGGATTAATGCGCCCTCTCCCCCGCCCTATTAAAGGAACCTGCAACGCGTGGCAGGCTGTCCACTACTTCCAAAATATATTCTATAACCACGTAAAAAATTCCTTTTGCTCGCGTTTTAACGGCTCTGATATGTATACGCGATTTCTAACGAGTCGAGAAATTTTTCCCCTCATTTTTCTACGGCGAGACAGTTTTTCATTTATTCCGACTTTACGATTTTTAATCTTTAATCTAATCTTTTCACATTTTTGAGGGGAACGTAACTGTTGGTTTGAATAAAATTTGTTTCCGTTTAACGAATTTTTATTGAACTGAACTTACATGTTGGTTTTATTCGAATTAAGTGGAAAAATAAAAAATCGTTCGGCTTGCATCGCACGGTGATGTAAGCTTGAGCGTATAAAGGAGTCGAGACCGCGTCCAAGCCCCCAGTTCCTGCAGGAGTAGAAGCAGTCGGGAGGGAGGATTTATGTCCACCGAGGGAATCCCCGTGCGGCCGTGCCGCCGGGTCCCGTCCGCGTATCGTTTACCCGTTATTTATTTCCCCGAAATTTGAAAATTATACCGCATTTAATACGCATTCCCGTTTTCTTCCCTTGTGTTTTATTCATGTCGCAATAAATAAGAGCAAAAAGACTGCGTGTTTAAAGTTCCGCCCCCTCCATACCTCCCACCCTTCCTTCCGCCCACGGCAAAATGTTATATCTATATTAATACACCCCTTTGATGCGTCAATCGAATTACAATCCTGCGGATTCTGCGGAACCTCGAAGCCTCTTGCGTATATTAAATCCAAAATTGTTTTTCCAACGTCCCATTATCGCCATTATCGTCCTGACAAAAATTCCCTCTCTTCTCACTGCCCCTCGACGAATCAGCGGCCCAATTTCATCCTTGAAAAATAACGCTGAAAGCAGGGAAAATTTGATTCGAACGAAAATAAAATTGATTTGAAAAAAAAAAAAGAAGAAGTTGATGGCCAATTTGAGAGAAGAGGCGTGTGCAGGGTGTAAACGGTACGAGAAAAAAAATCAATTAACTCGTATAATAACATAATTCAATTTACGAAATTTTACTCAAAGTATCGGTATATATACGTTGTACATTCAGAAAAAAGAATCCCAATTAAGATTACGGCATGCAAGCTTTTCGAAGATTATTCAACAATAGAATAAAGTCTGGAGAAAAAATGTTTTAATAGTATTTTTTACAAATAAATATTCTTCTTTTATTATTGAAAAATCAAATCACATCGCGTTGTCCGAAATAGGATGGATTTGTTTGTATAGAATTAAACGATGAGTGGATGAGTAAAAATATATAAATTTCAACTATATTGACAGTATATTAGTAGTTAATAGTACACGCAAAGTAGTTATGTAAATAATTTTACAGATATACACGTAAACTTCTAACATAATTTTTCTCACGATGGATGTGCAATTTTCTATCTAGTAATTCCGATCTCTGCTTCTACCTCTGGAGTAAAAAATGCTAAAAACCGCAAGTAATCCCCATATATAAACGAAAATGAGAATGAAATTACTCGAAAGAGGAAGAGAAAAGAGAGACACGTTGGTATTTTCCGGGTTTTTCGAAGCAAGGTAGATGCAATCTTGTTGCGGGCGTTGTTGCCGCGGCGATGTGCTCGGTTAAATAATAGATTTTACGATGTTGGCCAAAGTGGTTGGGCATAATAGAAACTCCCTGGGTTTGTCATAAAATATAAATTCTCCTCCGGAGGGTCACTCAACCCGCGGGCGTTAGTATCATATCTATAATATTTCTCTGTGCCGCCTGTTTTTCCTCTGAAAACAATTTGTATCTTAGTATTTTTGTTAAGGCGTTGATTTTAAGCTCGCGTGCAAATCGACGAATTTTTTTTTAAATTGTTCTCAGGTTATTTTTTTTTTTTTCTAATCCTAATTCACGCCAAGACTTACAGTGTTGTACTTAAAATTCACGAAACGCGTTATTTCATTGGACAAAATTCTTGAGTTACTATTTTTTTAGAAATTCATTCGATCTATTCGTAACACAATAACTTTGCAAAATTCTTTTTAATTGGTGATTAGATGATACTTAATATATTTTTTGCGACACGGTTTTGCGAATTTTCTAAAGAAAACAGAGATATAAACTGTTTCGACATAATTTTATACCGTAAATTATAGCTTATCAATCAAGGATCCTTTTCTAGTAAAACATCAATTTCGTAACATATTTACCGTGTTTCGTAATCATCAATTTAAGGCAACTTTCCCTGTAAACCCAATACATTCAGTTAAGAGAGAATGTGAAAAATTTCCGTGCAACTGAAAATGTGAATATAAAACCAGTACCTCGTCAAAAAACATTGTATCTCTAATCGTTATTGATTAATGGTCATTAATTTGTTCAAGGTTTTAGAAATCCGCCTTCTAATTGTGTCTTCTGATAGAAAAAAAAGTCGCATATATATTCTACGTTGCACGATTTTGAAAATTACGAATCGATTCATAATTATTTCATTTTCTAAAACGATGATTAATGAATTAGATTTCTCAAGCACGGATAAACGATTGGTAAAATAACTTAAAAAAAAAAAAAAGTTTGCAAAACTGAATTAATGTATCTATAATAACTTGAAAATTGAATTTTCTCTACAAACAATAAAAGAAATACATCGATTCAACATTCGGTTATCATACCCCAGATTCTTTCAGCAATCCAGCAGTTCCCGAACTCGTCAATTTCCCAAATTACTCCCTAATCCGCGTTTCAAAAAAAAAAAAAAAAAAAACGATTTTCCGAAAACTGCAACGATGACAAGTTTTCCACAAATTTTATCTCCCCAGCGAATGCCAACGTGTCTTTATTTCGACTAAGGCATGAGTCGGAAAAAAAAAGTTTCAAAAATTTCGCCCAGTGACCTCTTCCGTCGTGACCTTTCCTTCGAGAAGCGAAGAATCGGTTCTCCGATTCCGCCTCTCGAAACGGCTTATTAATTTCCGTGTTCGCGGGCTGCCACGGCGGATAGGTGGTGTGGGAGGCGAGGAGGAGAGGGGCGGGGGGGGGAGGGGGTAGGGGGTGCATCCCTTGGCAGATGGCACCCGAGGGAGGTTTTGGCCGGGGGAAGGTATCAAGGGCTCGCACAGGGACCCGAGGACGCGAGGACGTCACGAGCCTCCGCGATCTCCGCCGCAACACGAGCAAGTAAAGGGTAACTGATTCTAATCACACGCCTCGCCCTTGCGGCCTTACCACCCCTACAGTCATGATGAATGGCCCGGCCGCTCACCGACTACCAATTCAACCTCGTCCCGACGCCCCCGTTCCATCCGCTCGGATCGGTGCATGAAGTACTTCTACTTGTTTAGACATTAAAATTCATCCCGTGATCGTATGATCGATCTTGAAATTAAGACCAAACTGTTGGACGCAACTGTCGCGCTTTTCTACCCCCTCTTTTAAGGGGTGGGGGGGGGGGGGGGGGGGGGGTGCAGTCACCGTCGATAGAAAAAATTAAGTGTCGGAAGCGAATGAATTTTTGTTGTTTATAGGCTGTAACCTGAGTAGAAAATAGTTGAGCTAATTGAAAGGTCCGATGGAATGGTTAGACACATGTGTGTTTGAGGCGTCAGTTCGTAATAAAGGGGCGTTCATTTATCACGTACGATTTTTTAATATTTTTACAAATTTTTAGGTAGGATTCAGGAGAGATTTTGTTTACCGTATCGTTGTTGATGCAGATTTAGATTTCAACGTTACTGTGTTCAATGTCGAGTAAAGAAAGTCAGTAATGCGAAATGGAATTGATTTTGATTGAAAGAATTCCTGTTCAAGACGTAGAAGAAAAAAAATGGAAACTCCTAATCTCGAATTAAGAAACTTTAATTGTTATGAAAGGTCATTTTATGTTTTTATTTATTCAACGTCGAAACACGTATGTTTTGTCAAATTTCATCGAATCGGAAATTATTTCGTTTTTAAATTGATTCTTTGCAAATTTCCCGACGAATGAATTCGAGATTTCAAAAACCTTTAAGAATTTTTCGGTATAACAATCTTGCAAACGTTTACTTTCATTGAAATTCAACACATCAATTATTGTCACTGTTCTATATGAAATGGATATTGTTTTAATTAAATCCTACTCGATAAACTTCGGTTGCTACTTTCCAATATTTAACGTTTTTTAACTCTAAAGAAACGTGTATTTTTTTTTCTGCCATGGAACGTTAACATTCTTATCGGTAACTGCTCGCAATTTTATTTATAAGCATTGAGAAACGATACGATAATGTGTTAATTTCGTAACGAGAATGGCTGATATAATATCAAACCGGCAATAAATCAGGGAATAATTAATCAGGTAAATAAAAATGATAAATAAAAACTGCAACAGGCATATTGCAACGGTAATGGATGTTTGCACAGAGCAAACTTTTCGCCGCGGAAACTAAAACTATAAAATAAACTCGAAACCCATGTACCGTGGCACAAAATATTCCGTCCGATTTATAATTTAAAGGGTTATAATACAGAGCGTGATTTTGAAAGGATGATAATTAAATTGGCGGTAGAATTTTGCGGTAATGACACATCGCGTCGGCGTAAAACGCAGCGTGTATATTCATATATCTGTATAGATACTTTTATTGCGCATCCGGAGGACGTTTCAGGATAATCGAGATTCGGATCTAAATTGAATCGGTGGAGCAAGCCGATACTGCGTGAAACTGGTTCGTGTAAACAGGAGTCGTCGAAGTGTCGTGCGTATAACGCGTTTTATGCACCTGTACATCAGGACGGAAAAAGGATGCAGATTTTTAATCCCCTATAAATGAAAACTCACCGCTGTAAAATCAACGATTATGAACGAAATTTACTTTTCATTAAAAATCTCGGATTGTTTCGCTGTGCAGTTTTATGGAAATTCGAAACCCTTTTAAAACGGTATTTTCGGAGTAAAAATCAGCGACTATATTATGCCAGTAAAATATCAAATTTGTTTACTCGTTTCATACGATATTAATCAGCTTCAATGATGTTTGATTCATTTTTATCATTACTCTGATTATTTTAACGAACAACCAGTTTCATAATTAATTATAACATTCGTATAATAACCGATTGTTTCGCTGTATGGATGAAAGAATCGCGGTTATTCTTAGAGAATTCATCGATTGTCTAAAAAAATTGTACAGAGGCGATTACTTTGAATCGGTACAGATTATTCTCCGATCGAAGCTGGCGCGGAATTAGAACATACGAAAACAGAAAATACCGGATTTACCAACATAGGCATATGATGTGGATGTTTCGTTTCAAGTTATTCGAAAATTGTTTAAACAGCCGTTTTCTAAAAATTCACTGAACCACTTTTATTTACCATATTAATATCGTTAAATATTTAATGTTGCAAAAATGCACCGATGTCGATTGCGATTACCAAATAACAGTATCGAATCGACTACTGAAAAAAATCTGTGTCAGTATCAGCAATTATTCGTAGAAAACAAGCTTCCGAATAAAATGAGCCGTCGAAGATTTAATATCAGACAAATAGATCTAATAGATCTCTAAAAATTTTGAAACGAAAGTATCGATATTCAAACGATTGTTTTCGATGCGAATATTTTCTGTTTTCGTATTTTTCAACAGATCTTCGTGTCTCATTGACTGTAATAATTTGATAAATACTCAACGTACAAGGTGAATGAAAATTATATGCTTTGGTCCAACCAGGGTGCCTGTGCATTTTTATAGAGAGAAAAATCGAGGAGAGGTAGAAATAGAGACGTTTGATCCAGATAAGATGGTCGAAATCCGCGTGGTCTGGATAGGCGGAGGAGGGGATACCCGGGTTACCTTGTAGCCGGGGGAACGATTCAAAGATATCACCCGACATAAAACCCTTAAGGTTCAAATTTGCATGTTACTGCCTGCAGCCCCCGGTCCAACCCCAAAGCTCAACCTTATCCCACCGGGCATTTTGAATGTAAGATTCTCTGACTGAGCACCCTTCGGTCATTCCGGGGGATTCGACGTTTAAGCCTTCTTGTTTATAGGCGGGATTTTCAGCCGCAAAGATCTCAGACTGCAGCCACCGTTCACCCCCTTTCCCCCCTTCAAACCCCCTCACTCTCGCTTCTGCTTATATCACTGCTACACACTTAAAGAAAACGAGTCGATAATTTTCTAGGGTGGCTCATCGCTTTTGTATCTCCGTATGCTGACGAAAATAACGATTATAGAATATAAAAGGCCCCAGCTGACGCGTGGAAGTCAGAAAAACGTGTTGTACTTTGTTAATTTAAAAAGAAAAAAAAAACAATCGTTGGGAAAATCCGAAACAAGAGATTGGTCGAAACGTTTTTATGGTACGGTATGAAAATATTTAGTTTGAAAGTGATTGATTGTTGTGAGGGGAGTTTTAATTTTGAAACACTTGTTTAGGTCATTTTTTTATACCCAAAACTATCCAAAAACTTTTTAATTTCATGTAAAAATGACTCCAGAAGATGTATTTCTGCAATAACTGGTAATTCGATTATATTAATAGAATTATTCGAGAAGGTTATACGTCAGCTAATTTCAATATAAATTGTCATAACCTTCCAGAAGAACGTCCGTATCAAACAAGAACGCATTGTGTACACATCCATATTCCTTGGCGCTGGCAATGAAAGATCACAAACAAAAAAATATCGTCAAGTTGTTTTCAATATTTTCTGAAAAAAAATGTCAAGTAACGTTACAGTTGAAAAAAAGAAAAAAGTAAGCTGCACGTTTGCGCAAATTTTCCAAAAAACAAATCTTCTTTCAGAATGCATATCGAAAACAAAT
Organism: Neodiprion fabricii; assembly: GCF_021155785.1. Taxonomy (NCBI): domain Eukaryota; kingdom Metazoa; phylum Arthropoda; class Insecta; order Hymenoptera; family Diprionidae; genus Neodiprion; species Neodiprion fabricii. Next base: position 25,679,827 of record NC_060243.1, on the reverse strand, counting down.
TTTCAAATAACCATTCATCGAAATTTCACTTACAAATTACCGACAAGCGATTCGAAAATTTCAATAATCTCACGCGATTCTCAATATTTTCAATCGATTTCAACCGATGTCACATGATTTCGAACAACTTCAAGCGTGATTTTGTGCGATTTCACGCGATTTCCGACACCGACCGCCGATAAAAGGGTTCAGACCGACTGCGTAGCGCGCCATCTGGCGGTGGCGTCCCGCGGCTCAGCGACCGTTACGATAAACGGCGAGTCACGATTGGTGAGCGATTTCGAATCACGTTAATTCAAATTGCAGTTCTTTGCGTACGGAATCCCGTCATATTTTTGAACGAAGGAATAAAGAGCCATTACTTTATTTAGCAATTTCTCTTCTATCAATTCTCATAAAATTTCTACGTAAAATTGCCATACGTAGTTCTGAGTTATTTGTGCTTGGGTTCAGAACGATTTCAAGCCATTATCGTAGATCCCAACTTATTCTCCGCCCTAAGGTGCCTCGTAATAATTGTTTTGCCCAAAGTCGCGATTTCTCCTGGCGAGGACGAGCTTACAGAGCGACGAACGTTGGAGGATGAGGAGTCAAAGAATAATTATTTGCGCACGGGAACCCCGCATGTTTGTGGATGAAGCGAGAAGGCTCGCTCTCCGCGAATCGGATCCTCCGCAACCTCCTGAGGAGCTTCATACAAATTAAGCGGAAGCTCCTCGTTGCAACGCGACGCCTAGACGACGTACACCGTGTATGTACATACATACATCCACCCAATGCGCCCGGCTGATTCAGCAAACAAACTTGGTTGACGCGATTATTTGCTCACGGTACCCTGACAAATTGAACCGTGTCTCTAATACCGCCACCTCCTTTATTCCCCTTTTCCTATCTCTTTCTAACCGTCTATACCGTTTTCGTATCTTCGTCCTCGAGCTACTACATCCGGCAACCACCAACGTTCTAATGTAAATCCTTTGAGGATCTCGCGCAAACTCGTCCTTTCGATTTCGAAAGATCAATTATCTTTTCATTTTTTCCCACTGCTTTGCAACTTTTTAAATTTCATAGAAAATTTCGTTCCTTTTTGAAAAGAAGTTCGCTGTCGTTAAACAAAAGAGAAACAAAAAACATAAAATATTTAGAAGATTTACAGCGAGTTTACAAAAATTTTTGTGTAAAAGTTCTCACAACGTGAGGAAAGTCATGTGAACACAACGTCGATTTACTAAAAACATACTCGTCGAGGTAATGAAAAATCGACACTATAACGTAGGGACGAAAAATGTTTTTCATCATCTTTTTCACCCTGCGCACAATTGCTACCAAGTTCTCGGACCGTCTTCATGGCCATCATTACATGATCCTCTGTTTTTTTCCCCCCATTCTTTCTACCCTCTCGCTGTCGTTATTTCGTTCTTTTTTATTTATGACCTTAGTCTGAAGCTGTCAGATAGTTTGAGTTCAGCTTTCAAGATTCATCGATTTCCCGGATCGGCAAATTGCTCTTCCAGACTGAGTAGCTACATAGGTGCAGGATAAAAGACACGATTTTGGAGTTGACCTCTCTCTCTCTCTCTCTCTCTCTCTCTCTTAGTGACGAATGTCTCCTAAGCAAACCTTACCAAAAACTTTTATATTCACCCTATGTGTGTATAGCAATGTGAGTGTGTGCGTATGTACAAATGTATGGAGTAAGGAATCTCAGAAGCAGTTATTCACCTCTGCAGATGTGTACTGTGTTATTATTGTTGTTTATTATCTACAACCGCGCGCTACATTTAACCCGGATCATTTCCTACCTCGTATATAACACAAACTCGACCAAGAAATTCCTACTTCTTATCTCAGGGATTTCCCCCTCTTTGCTTTCGCATCAAGAAAAAGGAACAAAAAAAAAAAAGTAAAATAAAACTGCAGTGAGACTGAAAAGGAACGACTGGAATTTAAAAAGAAAAACACTCGGCATACCGTTCAAAGCATAATGCAGAAGTGAAACGTGAACGTCTATTAGTTTCTCGGGATTAAATATCGACATACCATACCGAATGGGAATTATGACCCGAATCAAGCGCTCGTTTCGTAGTTTGAGAAAAATTACGACCGCATATCACCAGTTTGACAATTTCTTAACTTTCTTTCCAGGATCCGGTAAGCTTGAAAAAAAAACTGGATATTCCAGCACCTGTATAACCTGTCGAAAAAAGGGGGAAAAAAAGGTGGGTAAATCTAGCTACTTGTCGACCGATTATCGTAACGGCCGAAAATTTCCCCGCGTCGAGGGTGGCAGGATATTTTTAATTAATTCACGCGCACATTTGAGGTGGCGAACCTGCGGTTCACGCAAGAGCAAACTGCACCCCTCGTGCGTATAGCGGCGGCATGCAGGAGAGTCAGTCATGTGTGATCTGAATTTAACTTTATTAAACGCGGGCGAAAAACAGAACGCGTAGCGCCCTTCGCCTATAGCCTGCAGCCAGTCAACTATGATCCTGCCTCGGAATTATTAAATACGAGCACATTCACCCCATCGCCCTGAGCAGCCACCACATCCAGGCGATGATAATTACCGAAAGGGATTCCACGAGTCCGCCGTTGTAAATTCGAACGGTGAATTAAGTGCCGCAGACTAGCGCCTTATTTATTTTCTCTCTCTTTCTTTCTTCATGAATGCCTTTACACGCCGGTGAACCAAGGAGGAAACCCGTTGCACAAAATATACTATATACGGAAACGGAAGCAAACGCATGAGGGGATTTATTAATTTATATGCCCGCATGTTCCTACCTGGGAGAAACAGAATTTCGTACATTTATTCGATTCGAATTATCCTTCCGGTCGTATAATATATTTATAGATTTTTCCTGTATACAATTTTTTTCACACTTTACCCTAATCGTTACGAGTCTTAACGGTCCGATAGCGTTCCACGTGGTTACACTTGATCGAAATTTCAACAAATTCTGACCTTTGAAAAGTACCATTTTTCTGTATTATTTCCGTCTTTTTTTCTTTTTTTTTCTTTCTTATTCCCTGTATCCGGTTATCTTCAAAGAAATTAAAGCTCGTTTTTCTTAATCTGGTTAAATGTTTTTGTCGTCTCCCAAAAATCGACGCGCTATGTTCAACCCGTTATACGCATTTCACAGTGAAAAACATTTTCATGTAACACGCATGCGCCACAATCCGAGAGAAATTGTTTTCCAGGGTGACCAACTTTCATGAACGTAACCTCAAAAATTTTGACAATTATTGCTAGCAGTTGTGTTCAACACCGCTAGGTGTCAAAATTCTTGAGGTTGCATACATCGCGGCGAACTGTCGTCTAAATTTATGACCGTTGGTAACCCTGGCAAACAGCCGCTGTCGAATCACAGCGCATGCGCATTAAATTTAAACAGACGACAGATCATCCAGTATTTAGAAATTCACCCTATACATGGAAATATTGCAGTAACAATAGAAAACCGATTTGCAGCATAGGTAGACGGTGTCGTTCGTTCTGTGGAGGAGATTTTTAACAGAGAGTCCGGAGTCGAGAGGGTAGACAAAGATCACGAGGAGGCTATCGGGATGTTCGCGGTTGGGCACCCAGCATCCCCTACAACAGCAGTCGGGCGGCGCCCTCGCGGGTGGTGGCAAAAGCCCCCCGAGCGATTTCGATTACCGATAGCACTCGTTTTAAAACACCCTGTCGATTCACGGCATCCACACCACTCGAGTAGCGCGGTGCCGTGAAGCGTTTTCCTCTCTCTTTTTTTCCCTTTCCATTTTTTCATCCTCCTCTCTCTGTTTCCCTTTTCTAGTTTTTCCGTTTTCTTTTTTTTTTTTTCTTTTTTTTTTTTTGTTGACGTTTTTTTCATTTCCCAGTCGCTGACGGACGCCCCGATTGTCACGTTGTATGGAATTTCGGCAGGATGAGAGATCGAATCGATTTTATCGAGCCTCGCCTGCATCCCCCTTCACCCACCCACCCACGCTCTCACTCACTCTCTCTCTCTCTCTCTCTCTCTCTCTCTCTCTCTCTCTCTCTCTCTCTCTCTCTCTCTCTCTCTCTTTGCACGCTTGTTGTTTCGTCGTTATGTTACGTCAATAATACCTACAACCGTTCTACCGCAGAGGGTCGTGTCGTCAAAGATGAATCACTCGCTATCTGTGCACCACCGACTCCTCTTTACAAATGTACAAAAGCTTCGCCACCCTTCTAATTTTCATTCTTACAAGCATGCTTATTCATATTCTCATCCTCATCCCTTATATCTTCAACGAACTGACTTGGATTCAATATATTTTTTTTTTTTAATTTGTTGATTTCACAAATCAATCGCAAATTTATACAGATCGCATTATATTTAAAAATTCTTTTTTTTCACGATTCAAAGCTCGTTTTACGTATTTTTTTTATCAATTCAAAGAAATTCATTGCACGTAATTACAGAGTTTATAATTTGTGACATATTTTTTTTTTTATAACATGACATTTTCAGAGTATATTTCTGTGATTTAAGTCCTTTTAATCTACAGTTTTAGATTATTATACAGATTATTTTTTTTTTCAGCTGAAATTTATGTTCATTACATTTTCTTCCGTCAACAAGCCGTTATTTCAGTCTAAAATCCAACTATTACAGATTATCTGATCTCTACTCTACACATACAAAACTTAACCAGTCTTTAAATACTTGTTTGTTTTTATTTTTGTTTTTGCCTATTATGATTGATATGGGAGATCAAAAACATGTATAAATAGGGTATAAATAATATAAATAAGGGGACGATGAAGAATTTAAGCCTTTTGTCAAAATAAAAGAAAAAACGTGAAATCGATGGACAGGCTTACAGAACAATATGACGAGAACGATAATAAATATGACATTGACCCTCAATTGAATAAATTAAATATAAATAAAATATGAATGAAATATAAAGAACATGTAAATAAAACGTGAGTGACAAATAAATAAAAGATCAATAAAATATAAAGGGAATATAAATAAGATATAAATAAAATTGAGATTAAATATAACTAAATATATAAATAACATGTAATAAGTCTTTAAAACCTGTCCATAGTCAAAATAATTAAAAATTACACATTCATTCAAACATTCACAAATAAAGTAAAATAAAATACGCCAGAATTAACACACACTGGGATATAAAATTGTCTATGATGGTAATTAAAAAAATTGATAAGTCATAAATATGTTAAAAATCACTCATCCCTTTGCTTTAGACTTGTCAACAGCTCCTTCATGTGATTGTTAAATGATGTTGGGACTTCTTCGACGGGGTTCAAGTGTACGGCATTTTGAAAGTTTCCCTCCTGCTGACCCAGCGATGCACGACAGTTTTAAAATTGGTTTTTTGGTTAATTTCGTGACTTCTTTTAGGCTTTATCGTTGTGATCAAATCACAGGTTGTTGTAATGACGGAGATTAATGAGCAATGCCGAGGTGTTAATTCACTTTTAAATGCGTTAATAATTGACTACGCACATTCTATACGGAATTTTAGACTGTTTGCCTTGGCGTCTTCCCGTAGACTCTTCAAAATGTTCAGCCGTTTCTCCCGCCTGACGCCTGGATCGAAATGGCTGTGTCAAGCAAAACCTCGCGGGTACTTTGAATTTAAAATATCGTTACAAGTCTCTATCTGTCTGTTCATATGTCTGCTTACAATTACAGAACTACTAAACCGATTTCGATTCTTTTCTTTTCTACAGATATATTTTCTAGATTACACGATATATTTCGTTACAATCAGACGAATAGTTTTAAGATATAACGATGTTTGTAAACCAAGTCAGAACGGGATCCCTCACTTATGCGAACGCTGCGTAAACTCTTACAAATAGATGAAAGTTACGTTCAATCTAGTTTTCAACGTCTCAACGAGCTCTAGAAAAAATTCCGCTAGATCACGCGACCATGTCCGTCAGTTTTGCCACACGAAGCGCTTGAAAATATTTGCGGACAGTACCGCAACGGGCCGCTAGAATACGTGTAGAATTGGAACATTTTCACCCCTTCGTTTTAGGGATCGTTCAAAAACGGTTACATCACACAAATAATTCCCACCGGTGGCATATAATTTCGACGAGACGATCCATGCTCCGTCCGTACGGCGGAACAAACAAGCGCCGAGTTGGTGTGTGTCTAGTCAAAAGGCAATGTGGCGATACGTGCCATGCGCGTCCTGCGCACAGGTGTTACCAACTGTTGTTCAACACTCACGGTTGCCTATAAACCGGGCGTATAACCGGCGTGTGAACGAGCGGTGATTTAGCCATCTGCATCGGACACCGTACAGATACCAGGGCAGGTATATCAGCCGTGATTTACGGGGGTGCGAGGCACCTGCCGGCCCCCTCGATTGTTTAGATCCACTAATCGCGATCCCATCGGCACCGTTGCGCATTTCTGTATTGTCTCTCCCCCTGCGCCTGAATAATATGTGCAACTGGTACCTACCTAGCTGATGCGGTTTGTTACGAGCTCTTCGATTGTTCTTCGAATCCCGTATGCTGCTCGTATATCCGCCCTGTACGTTTTCGTTACACGCATTTTCGGCTATTGTTATCGCTTCGATGATACAGTCGCACGACACGATCCCGCAAGCCTGACTGACTAATCATTTTTCGGATAGGAACTCCGTAACGACACGCCTCCGTAAACAGCGGCAAAATTGCGTGTTGCCTTTATTTGGTCTTATACTGTATAATCGAAATGATGCATCTTTCTGGTATTTATTTTTTTTTTTTTCTGTCGACTTCAACCGTTTCTCTGTACTATCTTCGTTCATCGCCAAGTTGTTATACCTATACATTATATATAATTCGTGAGAGATTTATTTTCAATTCGCTTTCCAACAAACGAAGCAACGTTTTGGTACAATTATTGTGATCAAATGTTTAAAGAAGTGAAAAAAACATTTGACTCGATTCGTGGTAAAAAGAAACTGATCATTTCAATAACTCGCATCCTCGAGTATAAAAAAGCCATTCGTTAAATTCGACTGAATAATAGTACTTGTAGTACATAAATTTAAATAAACATGTCTCTGTACGATATAATCAAATGTTCAGTAATAAAATTGCATGAAAAATTCACCTGCACTTATGCGATTGGCAATACAATTTTAGCGATCCCCATTTGTCTCGTGGTTCGTAATAATCGTGAAGTGGTAATAATAATTAGAGAGATCGAGAAGCCAGCCAATCGTAACCGCTGAGACAAATGGCGATCAGTAATTATGTAGTCTCGGTTGCCGTAAACAGGCGCAACTTTCGACAATATGTACTATGAATTGCATAAATAAAGGCGTAATAATGCTGAATCCGTCCCTTGTATAAACATTTGCCCGAAATAACCTGCATACATAACCTAGAAAACAACGTGATTCGGAAATGAATGAGAAAAAAAATAATCGAACAGAAAGGAGCGAGAAAAAAGTCTGAAAACACATTCGTTCAAGAGTCGATTCCGCGTAAAAATCTGGGACGTTACGCGTCGAACGAACGAAATATATTGTAGGTGCATAAAATTGATGGAAATGCATCATCGTGCAGATCCGAGTCGGTGACGTAGACTTGGAGATATATAACGGTGTATTCGAAACTAAACAATAGACTCGAAATGATAAAGAGGGGCAGAAAGGGGCGCCGTTGCTGCACGTTTTCACGAGGCTGCGCAAGTCGACAGCCGACTCTCGACTCTCTTGGGGGCGATCGCTCATCTTCTGCTCCCAGAACGAGTCCGGGGGCTGAATCGCCCCGCTATACATACCTTATTTCTATCCTAATCTTCGTCGGTCCCGCGAGCAACTATCTTGCATCGATCATCCGGAGGCCCGTTGCTACACTTATTAAATTTTTCATCGCTTTCCACGGGGTGTCGATTAGGTATAGAGGAAAAAGATATGAGAGAAAGAAAAATTAAGCTAACGAAGGAGAATGGAGAATTTGAAAATCACGAAATTAATGCGAATAATTACATCGCTTTCACTCATTCGGAATCTGGGCAATTTTTGAATTCTTTTCAAACTGTTTTTTTTTTACGCCCAAGTAATTATTATTACAAAAATATTTTTAGCTGTATATGCAATTATTATACTGCTTTTAAAATTCGTAGCTGCACGGTAAAATAGTTTGAACGATTTCTTAATGCTTACAATACATATTTTCGTTCTGTAATATTCACGTTAAATTTTGTAAAAATGTACCAATTGCTTTTTTTTTCTTCTCACATTGTGTTTTTTCTCAAAGTCACAGAGCTTTCCAGCATATCTTTGTTTGTTTTCTAAGTTCTCTTATCGCAATATCATTACACTTATACAAGCGTGCACTGCATAAGCGTTAAAAATTGTGCCTAAATGCTACATGCAATTCTTGTATACCGGTATACTTATAAAGGTATAATATAAATGGAGGGACTAAAGTTGGAAATATTACTTTACATCACGGGATTTACGTACCATACTACAGTAGCTTCCGGCATAAGTAACCAAGGAGAAGAATATGCGGCGGTAAGTGGAGAAAATTTTATGAAAATTATCGCGCCGAATAAAAAACGATAAGATGGAGAAGGAAAAAAAAAAAAAACAAAGAGTGTGAGAAAAAAAGACGAAAAAGGCGAGGCAGAAGTTAGCGGAAAAAAGAGGAAGGCAGCAAAAGGAAAAAAATGAAACAGATAAAAACTAATGTATGCGGGACGCGAGGAGAGGGGCTCTCGCGGGGGTGAGAAAGATTCACATTTACATACCCCCTGCGTGAGGAAAGAAGGAAAGAAAGAAAGCGGAATTATGATACGATGAAGAAGAGAAGGAGGACCTCTCATCCTGCAGGACCGAAGAATATATATATATATATATATATCGGCATCCCCGTTATGTAGAGTAACATAAAATTGCTTTTACCTTCTATTAACAATTCATATTTCTCGCGTAACAAATTCCATCCGTGCGATGTAAAGATTTATAATATTATATATATATATGTATATACCTATACGTGAGAAAGTGAAGAAAGAATTGAGAAAAAAGGGACGAAATATATTAGGAAAAATTTATCGCCTGTTATGTTTTTACCGGTGTCTAAGTGAGATGGATGAAGCGGGATTTATGCACGATTCAGTTCCGTAACAATAATTATACGTAACATGCTTGAATAAAATTCCTTAGCATAAAAAATTCAATTCGTAATCATACTTTTCAGATTTCTGAAATACATGTTTTTACAGAAATAAATAGAAAATTTAATTTTCATATCCATGGACGTTTTCTGTTTTGAAATTCCGGACACAGATTTGAAATCTTCTACTTTGAAAATGACGAATCAAAGAACTTGCTTCTTCTCCAGGTCAGATTTTTCATTGGATTTCGCTGGCGATTGAAGTCGAGACTTTTCGACCGGCTCCATTAGCGTTTATAATTTAATTCTCTTGGGTGAAGCTACCGTCAGTGAGTAACGCCTTTATCGCCTGCGAGAGGTAACAATCTTTGGCAGCTTGCAGTGGGAGGGTCAGGTGGGAAAAGATGACGGCAAAGACGAGGATGATGATGAGGAACACGAGGCCTTAGGCCCAAATGAACTCGCTTCTCCGAGCTTTGAATAATTGCTTGTATCTTAAGACGTTTAAGGAGTTTGGTTGGTGAAATATAGATGCTTTTTATTAATTTTATCAAGGAATACCCGCCCACTGAGTATTTATCAAATTATTATACTCGCCAGCTGTACGAAGTTCTCTCCAAAAATATAAAAACAAAAAATACTGAGATCGTAATCAAAAACATATCGATGCCTCGTCCAAATCATTACAAAATATTTAGAAATCCAGTAGATTTTTTCTATATATGTCACACTGCAATGGACTATTTTCTACAAAGTCACTGATAGTGAAGCAAAATTTTTTTTTTCCGTCTTTTGTTGATCATAATCAATAACGGTTCAATGTTGCAAAGGTAAACACTTGACGATGCCAGCACGGTAAAAACAAAAAGTGCATCATTGAATTTTTAGAAAATAGAATTTTGAACAAAACGGTTTTATTATCTCTCAAAATCTTTCGTTCATAATTCCATTGCTCTCTATCTTCGACTGAATCTAAATCGCAGCTTAATAAAAATATGATCTAGGGACTCGATGCGCGATCAAGGGCCGCATATGTTTTCCCACGTTTAAGTTAACAAACGAAAATCACGGTGTGAAATCACTGGCGATATAGAAAGAGGGCTGGGGCGAAGGGGGAAAGCGGAGGAGGAACGCCCCAATCCCTTATATCGGGGGTGTTTCCGTGGCTGTTTAAAGGCTGATCTAATTACTTCCGGAGCTCGGTATTATTGAAGTTTAATATCCGGAATGCTCGCAGTTCGCCTACCGGCATTAAACGCCCGCAGGGATTTCCAGGTGCTGGTCATTCCCGCACGGCATTGTTTTCAAGCTCCGGATTCCGCATTGTTCAACTTCAGCGGTTGTCGCGCGGCCAGGTGAATCCGCCGCAACGTGATCCCTCCCTCCCAGGCTCGACCGATTACCCGTATTGATAAATCCCCCCGTATTTTACCCAGTTTCAGAAATCGCTTGAAACGGCAAAATTCGTTCGCGTATCGCAGAAGTCAGTAACGCGAATCGATTGGCCATTCCTTCGAAGAAAGTAAAAATTAATAAAGGGCGGCGCGTCGCAGATTTTTATTACGAATTTACAGACGATTTGCGAATAACGTCAAGTCGATCAACCGATTAATAAAATTATCCCAATGGCACGTTTCATTCATTTTTACAAGATTTGTTTCGACTGCCTGCAGCTTTGTAATTTTTTTTTTTTTTAATCCGACGATTTTTTCACAAATTACCGAACAAGTTTCAATAAAAATTTACATTTCTTTGGACTGAAATTGCTCGAAATCATTTCCAAATTACGAACGATTTAGATCTTGAGAAATTCTTACGAATCCGGTCCTTACTTTTGATAATTATTGTTCACATTTTGATCTTGATTACAGTTTTCTTTCATTTATTACATGTTTTAAGAACTTTCGACCATATTTTTTTTTTTTTTTTTGGACGCACCTATCCAAAGTTCGATGCCTACGAAATCTGAATGTAAATCGACTCTTTCCTCGAACAAAAAACAGCTGACTTTGAAATTTTTAAATCTAAATTTTGTTCGTTGTTCTTCAGGCTATAACAAAAGAATTCGTATCATGAATCAAAAAGTTTTATACATTCGAAAGAAAAAGAATTCGTACCAGCAGACTTAAAAACTGTGTCAGCTCCAAGTCCTCGAAATTCGACGATTTCGAACATGAATAAGTTTGAACGATCAGAACTCTTAAAATTGTCGGTCTCTTGAGTTCTAAAATGAATACACCCATCATTTAAAACATGAAAACTTTCAAACTATTCTTCAAAAATTTCTTGATAAATACCTGAGCTCGATTACGTGATGAATAGATTTCAAGAAATGGATCTGAAGCAAAGATTCCGAGATTTGATACTTATTTTTTGAGATCGGTCCAGCGCCATTTCTCGCAAAGTTTTACCGTGAAATTGAGCAAAAGAGGAACAAGCGAATCATTTAATACAGCCAGAGCCAGTACCGAAGTACAATTTTCCAAATCGATGCACGCCTTCCGTACGGGTGCAATATTCCTTACTTTTTCCAAACACACCTTTCCGTCAGTGTTTCACGTATAAGTCCGCGGTTCATCGTCAGCGTACATATCGGGTACCATTCAAAGTCCGGGCGCGGAGATTAATCGGAGCGGTCGCGAGGCCCGTAGCACGATCCTAATACGCCTTTGAAGTCTCGTCGAGTCCCTGGTCGAGACTCGTTGCGTACGGCCTGTCAATTTCTAGACGTAGCCGGCTGATTAATGGAGCTTGTAATACCCGTAGCTACCATTCAACCGGGTCTCGCAGGCAGCCGAGCCTTTATTAGATGCTTATTACCTATTAGTCCTGCAAGACGGACACCTCGCCGTAGGTAATTATCGATGCAACTGCTGCAACGGAACACCCCGCGTCAACTTTCACATCTTATAAAATTAAAACCAAAGAGAAACGAAGGTAGGAGATGTGGGCAAGAAGAAGCTGGACGGTTAGTTTCCATTTTTCATCTCCGACGTATTCGATCCTTGGAATGGAAGATTTTTTCAATTCGATTCATCGAAACAACCTCACTCTTGACCAGTGACATCTCCTACCGCAATTGACGCACCTCAAACTAGTCGTTACACTTGTTTTGCAGTAAGTAACACAGGGGCTCAAATTGCAAAAGATAGATAGACCCAATAGACACGACTTTCTCAGCATTCCTCTTTATGTCCCATTGACAAGGCCTCCGATATAAGGTACATCCGGTCTGATAAGCCCCATGATTCGTGTAAGACTCCGGAAGACCTCGAGTTACCCAAGGGACCATTCACTCAAGAAAGTCGTAAATTTAAAAGTTGGAAATGAAATTGTAAGTCAAAGAAACTTGAATGGTTGAAATATTCTTTGAAATTCAAATAACAGGGAATCGATCAAGAATAACTGGAGTCATTGCGAATCATTTAAAATCGCACATGATACCGCTGAAGAAATCGTGCAGGAAACGTTGGAGATCATGGAAATCGTTCAAATAACTTCGATTCAATAACATTCTATCGACGTCTATCTTGTCATAGGAGGCTTCCATTGATATCTAGTTTACCAAGCGACGTCCATTGATTCCCAACGATGAGCCAGCATTCCATATAATTTCCAGTAATACTTGTTACGATTACCTGCGATTCCATCGTATCTGGAAGTCAAGGAAAATCTCATAACAAGGTAGAAGTCACTCGAAGCCACTGTCAATGAATTGAAATCATTTGTTCGATTTAAAAGTGAATCAGCCCCCCGATTCCACGAACGAACAACATCATCTTACGCGACTCAGAGACGTTCAACATTCAGGGATGAAAGCGGGCTTATAAGCCAAGGTGCATTATAGCAGACGTCGGGACGTCGGCGAGTGTGGACGAGTCGAGTATTGATTTCAACCTCCGACCGCGAAGGTGGAGGCCAGAAGCAACGGGCCGCGGGTGGCTGAAGGGGAGGTTCAACGGGTTCAGGGGGTTCACCGGGGGTCGAGTCCCCGGTCTTTACGAACTCAGGTGGAGGTACTGCGGCAGGACGAGGAGAATGATCCGCAGGCACATAAAACCGGCCGACCAGGAACTTGCAGACGCAGGAACTTTCACCACCGGAATAATTCAGAGGTTCCACCCCGTTCCTTTCTCCACTCCTTTTATTCCCTGCGTTTCCACATCCGAATCGAATCCGGACGGTAAAACTGGGCATCATCATTTGCGAAAACCCGAGTCATAATATGGCGGTGCATGCGCGGCCATCGAGATGTACACGGAAGCTCGGCTCGCGCTATCCTCGAGCTTTCTTGCTTTCTTTACTCTTTTTGTTTTCCTCTCCTTCGGTTGTTGTCAATTTTCACTTTTCTTTTACTTTTTCCGCCGCTCTCCCTCTCGGCCCGGCCTGATGCTGCAGGTCTTCATGCATCCATCCGGCGAAGCTTTGAGCTTGCCGCAGAGCTTTGTCATCGCCCTCAACCGCTGGTCTGCTCTCCACATTTAATATGACCAGAGTGCTGGAGAGCCGCAAAACCGACTGCATTACGGCGAAACAAAGGTTGTACTCGGTTGCCCGAGCCACACCGACACCGTCTATCAGTGATGTGCCTCCACACACATACACACACACACACACATTCACACACACTTGTTCGCAAACGAATTCGTGCACGCACTCGACGTTCCAATACTTCGAACTGATTATTCGAGATCTCAAGAGCCACATGAATACAGGTAAAGTCGAGACTTACTTTGATCTTCCAATTTCTCTCTACTTCAGGCAAATATTACACAAGTAACGTTCAGAAGTTGAGTACCGATACCTGCAGGCAGCAGAGCCGCTTTTTCTCATCCATGCTCATTCCCTAAATGGATCTCGTCACGCCTCTACGAGTCAAGTGTGTGTTTAGGAGTGTGGTACCATCGTGTCATCACCGAGATCGTGGATAGTTTAACGGGACTGGATCACAGTGATTATTATAAAGGCTATTAAAGTATCATTTGCGAAAAGCCGAGAGCCTTACCGTAGGCGATGATACAACGACAGAACCACAGGTGAATGCTGATAGAGAAAGAGATCGGTTTGACACGGTAACGATTTGAGAACGATGATCAACTTGAAAAAGAAACTACCGATCATCACCGTTCGGTTGAATTAAATCGGTGTTGCAATTTGTTCCGGAGCAACGGGATCGAGACCGTTTATCACACCTTAGATTCTTCCGAATAATTGTACAGGGTGATGGATGCACGGCGCGACTCCCATGAAACCCATGCCAAACGATCAAAAATCTACTTACTGGTAATTAATCGTTGATCACGAGGTAATAAATGAGAGTGGATGAAAAAAGAGCATTAAAGAAACACGGGTAAGTGTATAAACGTCATGCGGATCTAGTTAAAACGCGTGCCGGTGTTGGGAGCAGCGGGTATTATATAATACGAGCGTATAAACACAAGAAGAGAGCTGGCCTAGGGCTCATCACGGTAGGTGATAGATGGGCTGGCGGTCCATCTAATTAAAAATCTTAGGAGTCAGGTAACCCGGCGGTATAAAATATAAGGCGAGTTAATCGGAGTCGAGAATATTTTTTTCCATCTTATTTTCAACTTTTTATCCCCGTGTATTTCCGTTGCATCTTTTTTCCACTCACCCTCCTGTCTTAGCCGGACTTCATTAGCCCTCTAATGTGTCTTGCGCGCCCCTCCGACTTTGTGCAGCCGGGGAGTAACAACCGATCATGTCGGTCCGTCTCGGAGTTCGGGTGATGAGTGGACCACTCTAGTCCCGGTTGCCACGATCTCGCCATCGCATCCTCCTCGCCTACGGTATGCGCGGGGATGGCCGAATGACTGATGAACGCACCGCTAATTACCTCCTTTGTGCCTCATAATACGAGCATATTAATAACTCGCGTTTATACGCCTTTGAAAAATGGATATCTATCTCCTCGCATCTTCTCTTTCGACCCCGCACATACCTGTATACTATATACACGATATGCGCGGACCCTAACGTGAAATTATCTTTCGGAATTACACTCTGTGTAACTGTGCTCGAACCTGTGTTGATGCTTTTATGCCTACGTGTATATACGACTATGTACCGGATGAATTGAGAAAGACAAATTTTTCAACGTCCGTCAAACTCTGGGCTTTCATCGTTCCTTGGTCGTATTAACGCGTAGGTGAAGTCCGTCTTGGCGCCTATTATACCTTGTCAGAGGCTTTCCACATGCGTCCGAAACCGCTTCTCGATCATACTTGTCTTGACACTCGTTTTCACCGTTTCTTCGTAGTCCACGTCATTATCGAATTAACGAATCACGTGATGAAACCAAGAAGAAGCTTTAAGACTTCAGGTATCTGGGGAAATTCCACGCAATCTTGAAGATAATTGCGTCACTGTGGAAAGCTTGTGAAAAACCGGTGATAGAAATTCAAATTATAGTCAAGATGTTTACCACTGTTTATGTAACTGGTTAGTCGAAAAAATCCCTTACGGGGCGAAACCTGAATGCGAAAGTTAACGGAAGCAGAAACGAGCGAGGGAATGCAACGGCGTGACCGAAAGGTCTCGACATTTCAAACCACCCCGTGGAGTACCAACATTGGTACGAACCCTTCGGCTGACATTAAATCCTACGCCTAAACAACTGCGCATTTGGATAAAAGAAACTGGATATCCACGATTCACTCGCACCCAAAGGCATGGACTTGACATTACGACCCACGGCAGCAACATTTTTAGACACTTTGATGAAATATTCGCCTTGAAAAAAGATGAAGAGGAAGAAGTATGAGAGAACGTGATGTCGGATACCGAGATGACGAAGATGAAAATCATGTCTAAAGTTGCGGACAACCCAAGCGTTCTCTCAAAGTTATTGAACTCTGCATCGATGTAACAACATCCCCATTAAGTGATCGATATGTAGAATACGATTACACAATCGTGACACATACTTATACCTTTATGACAAAACTGCACTGTAAGATATTTTTGGGAAGAACCTGATAATGAAGAAAAATAACCTACGATGCACGTCAAAGCATGAAGACAACTTTTCACCGGTGTTAGGTCTAACGATACGACAATCTGATTCTAGAATTTGCAGAACTCTGGACTGGTTCAACAACATCCCGAAGTAACTGGTATAGAATTCATACCATCATGACACATGCCTTGTCCGCTTGTTGCCAAAATGGTACTGCGAGACTTGTTATTTATTTATTTTTTTTCTTCTTTGAAAAGAAGCAGATGATGAGGAAAAATAACCCCCAGTACGCATCAAAGGCCAGAACTATGAAGCAAACTCTTCGCCGCTGGTATGTCCGTGGATACAAGATCCTGACGGTCGACGGCAGTTAGCTTCTGAAAGTTGGTGGTCTGCGGGTGAGTTTGGAAAACTTATAGACTCGGTTGGCCAGGCTGCAGTTCCTGGGTTCACGGTGCGTCACGACGTGGGGTAGGAAGCAAGGGGTGCCACAACCGCCTGAGACAGGAAGTGCCTGGCGCGTTGATTGGCTGCCCTGGACCGGCTGGGTCGGGCGGGGGTGTCCGGGGGTGACCTATGACCCAGCCCCCGGGGCGCGCGCACGCCTCCACCTCCACCTCCACCTCCACCTCCTCTTGCCCCAAGGAAGTAATTACGAAGCCACCCCCGCTCGATAACACTGCACTGCACGCTCCTGTCGGCCAACCACCACCCCCGTCTAACCGTATAATGTACTACACGAAGGTGGGTTTGGCGTGTATGTCGTACAGGGGCCATTTGCGCGTGTAGGATAGGCTAGTAACAGAAGTCAGTCTGTAACGCGAGTTGAGCATATGGCAGCCGCAATTATATACAGAGTCATTACTTTGTCGCCGGTTCAATGACGACTGTTATTTTATTTTCAGTCCATTGCTTCGTTTCCTTTCAGGTATACGTATGGGTGTACGGTGACTTTCTCTATCCGCGGAACGATGCGTCCGCCTTATACAGGCAAAAACGTCAAACGTTATTTGGTTCGGTAACGTTGAATGTCATTTGTTTTGACAACGACGATCCTTGGCCTGAAATGAGAGCTGTGAACTCCGGTTGCTTGAATAAAGCGCACGCTTTGTGCCGCGGATAGAAAAACTCACCGTATATAGGTATATACATATTCGTTTCATAGATGATTCAATTTGTGAACCAGGTCTACAGTTTTTCAGGTTTATTTTCCGCTCGTCACAACTCTACGCGCTATGTATTTTCGGACTTGTGCTTCCGAACGTACTTGTATAAGTACTTTACATCCTTATGCTCGAATGCCTTTGACCACGTTACTTCGCGGATCAGTAGAATGTACGTGTCACTGGTCAGACAGCTGCAGTCCACGGCATTCTCAACTCATTTCACACCCTTGCTCCGAATAACCGAATAAATTGAAGAATGTCATTGATGATAGAAATTATATCTATAACCCATTCCGATATTTACGAGCAAGTACAATATCGTTGATCGCTAGAATTTCGAGCAAATCGGAAGAATTCAAAATTTTACTCAACTCGAAGTGGTACCGACTTCATTTGTTCTCTCACTTAATCAGTCACGTCGCCGATACATATGATGATTCTAAAAACAAATTCGTTCGCCTAATTTGCACCAGATCTTTATATTTACGTAGAGGTTTGTAAACGGATCAAGGGATTCGGTTGGAATAAGCGATCGATATCGACACCGGGTTCAATAATCTTTGTGGAATATCTAAGGATCTTCATCCCTTTTTCCATTCCTCTCTTCCATACTCTCCATTTCTCTCTTTCTCCCTGTTTCTCTCTCTGGTGACTTATACGCTCAAACGTCTAAATCTGTGTAAATTTTAACACGGTACGTACACGTGGACGTGCAGTATAACAGATGTCTGTGTGGGTTAAGAAATCTGGTAGAGGATTTGGAATTTGTCTGCCAGAGATTTACATGAGTTTCACAGCCCCGTTTTAGAACAGATGATATCTCCTACGGCGGGGGCGCGAAAGGCGAGGGTCCCAACCGCTGGCTCTGTTATCCGTAATGCGATTTCACTCCTTCGAAAATCTTAGCGGGATTTACACCCTGAACCCCCTTTCCTATCACTCAGCTCTCACCCGCCTACGATTCGCCAGAAAGAAATAGCGACCAAGAGAGATGACAAGAGTTCAGGCACTCGACCCGGTAATAAGAATGTCCAAAAAGTTTGCAGGATAAGAAAGTACAATACGTAAATACGTGAATTTTTTTAGTTTTGATAGGTTTTAACGGCAGGCAATTTAAAATCCTGAAAAAAACTGTACTACCCTCAAAACCCATCGTGTGCTTGTGATTGAGTGTAAGACTGTGAACGTAAAGATTAAAGCTTCTTTCTTTTCACGAATGTGAACAAGTGATTTTCCTCGTAAAATCGATCTCATCGTGCTGGAAACCAATTTCGTTTTATCGACACCATTCAAGACCTGTCTAATTCTAACGTTTACAAAAACAATTTTGATTATCACGTCTCACGGTACAACTTTTAAAAAATATTCACCCAACACTTCAATCCTATTTTATGGTACATCGTTCCACCCTAAATACCTTTCTCTCGACCATTCAGCGATCTAACAGACCGTTCTCGAACTGTATCGATAAAAATCAAAAATCACTCGCATCGCGATGCGGTTGATTTTGAAAGTGCAACCAAACGTATACGAACATATTTAAATTAAATTCAAGTCAATTTTGCTGGGAGTTTTCTGTGAAACTCACCGCCCAACCCCGGCATGTAGGCAGCACGCGCTGCATTTCGAGTACGCAGGAATAGAAGACATCGCTCCGGTTGCCTATCTACTGGCGCTGAGCGGCAAGTTTCACAGGAAACGTCCCACCGCATTACGATACCTGGCTGATTCTGAGTCCCGGTGCTCGTCGAAGGATTCTCGGCGATGGAGTAACGCGGGAGGGTCGCGGCCAGGTCACCCCTCGTATCTGCCATTGGCAGAGCGAGTTCCAACGCAGAGTCCTGATTGGCGGCGGGTCGAGGGTCGCCTCACCTACCCTGTTACCCCCTCGACCTCCCACGCGATTCGCGAGGTGCCTGATCCGCCACTGAGACGCCTCACTTCTTGCCACACTCACGCAGCAGGTGACTCTGTGTGCCAGGGTTATACCTGTCACTCACCGTCCGCCCGGCTGCCATTGGACGGCGTCGCGACGCCGTTAATCGGGGGTCGCCGACACGCCGCCTATCGAACCGTCTCGGAATTGCGTCTTGTTATGAGCTCGAGGTCATCTCGTCCAGGGTGTGAAAAATCCGCTAAGGGCTTCTCCCTCGTGGGCTTTCCTTGGACCTGAAACCGAAAACCGATCTGTCAGTGAAGGATTCTTCGGTTTTATGGATACGCATTATGCGAGTGATCAAAAACCGAAATGTTAGTAACAGGTTTGAACTAAACAAAAATCCTGACAAATATTTCAACCATCTCTGGCTCTGCATAGTTACAGATCGATACGTTTTTGTGTTCTGTTTACCCGTTCGTCACAGATTTTTATTCCATTTCTGTTTTCGGAACGAATGGCACGCGTGGTCGGAATAAAAATACTGGAACCGGAAACGAAAACTTTTCAAATAATCAGCTGCAGTGGTTTTACTTGTACCAGTTACGGTGAACACGAATTAACGAACGTACAAACTTATAATACGTACTACGTAATTTAAAAATGATTTTGAGCAAATTCGAGTAGCACAAAATCTGAGATATCGGTAATTTTATAAAAGTGTTTGTAATTCGAACGTTCAAAATTGATCAACTTTGTTCTTTTTGATCCGATGCTTATGTTCTATATCAAATGTACTCTTCTTTCACGCGTGTTCACTATCGTCGACCTAAGTAACACCGCTGGGTACTTCTAACTTTTGATACAGAATAAGTTGCGTTTCATCGTTCATTTTTAAAAGACTTTTGTGCTTTGCGAGAGGTGTATTAATCAACTTGGGAACAATAATTCAAAACAGGCATCAACAAACAAATTGTCTTCGACGTTTGTCGTGCAGCGTCTCACTGCCAGTACAAAATGTTGTTGCTTACTTCACGGAATGCACGTGACGAAGCGAGGAAAAAAATGGAAGACACATAGGAAAAAGAAATACAGACACCCCACGAAAGTTAATCGCTACGGTTTGTTGGTTGTCGCATGGGTGATGGATGGCCCAGTGACGTCAAGGCGCATTTTTAGCCCTGCAGTCTATGCCTCCGGGCGCAGCAACCCCTCGAAAAGTTATTACCGTTACATATCATCCATCGCCTCGAACACGCCACATCGGATAATCTACTCTGAGCATTTTATTTTTGGTAATTTCAACTTTTTTCGCATAATTTTTCTCCATCTTCCACTCGACGCAATTCAAAGTCATTCACGCTGCAAGTACGTTGTTCATCAATTTTTGTACTTTTACTCGATAGTTGTACCTTTAACTTTTTTTTTCCGGATTTCAAAAACGCGAGACGAACATTTCACAACACTTGAAGTAAACCGCGAACGCAGCCGTTGTAGCAACGTAAACCGTGTAATCATTATTGTAGCAAAAATCACCGTACGAGACGTTTCAACTGCATCATTGCATATAAATTAATGTACAAGGAGAAGATGACCCGGCGCAACGTAGAAGCTTGACAAATCCAGTGTGGAATATTAATGAAAGACCGATAGAGTGGAACGACTCGACTATGATCGCAGTGATTATAGATATTCGTCTTGCAATTATACAGCAGTCCTTTAACTTTCTCTTTATACCATGCATACCAACATCCACATAGTAACCGGTGTACATATGTAAAGAATACAAGTATCCAGGTACATAGCAGTAACAGCGATAAAATCTAATCTTTTGCGCGCATATATATATCTATATAACTAAACCGCAGCGATAAAAAATGAATGCCATTGCAAGTAAGTGACGTCGATCCCTGGATGGTCTTTCCCAGATTATTCCAACGATTTATGCCGTATGCCAGCGTATATCTCAGTAATATATTTTTTTGTCTATTTATATTTACTTGCCGGTGGAACGGGGGCAAGATTTTTTTTTATTTTTTATTCTTCTCTTTACCATTCGCGAGATTATTTTCCGATATATACGTGTATGTATAAGATTGTTTCGGTCACGTCTGGCTTACGGATCATTTATATATGAGGCAATATGAGATCGGTATCTCCTGCCTCGGAATAGTTTTTTTTCTCCTCTATCCTCCCCATCTTCTTTGGCTTTCATTTTTCCCCCGCCCCGACCAGGTTTCTTTTTTTTATTCCTTCTCTCGGTTTTTTGGGGAAAGTTTTGGTTGCTGAGCGATGATATTTTTATGGCTACTGATAAGGGCAATTGTCCCTTCCTCCTCCCTCGTTTCTTCCTTCCCTTCTCTCTCTCTCTCTCTCTCTCTCTCTCTCTCTCTCTCCGTCACCATTGTTCGCGATAGTTTTCATGCAGTATACCTTATATGCTGTTATTCTTTTTTCTTTCTAGTCTTTCTGTCTTCCTTCGATCTTCCCACTCTCAAGCCAAGCTTTATCACTTCTGTGGCAATAACAGTTTATTCCCGTTATCTCGACTCATACGAAACTGCCTGTTTAATTATGATGTATATCTATTTCAGCGAAGACTCGAAATAGTAGGTAGCTTGAAGTATTTTTGCTTCTTATTTAAATATTTCGATTATTAAGACTTCGGTAGGTGAATTAAAAATTTAACAAGCAGAATATCAGATATGTATTTTCATTGCGATTCTTGAAAATTACTATATTTGTCGGGATGCGATAAAAGATTTTATCTCCTTTCAATTTCAGTTATAAATTTTCGTTCCTTCGTTATCGCCGATGATTTAAAAACGATTTGATGAAAAATTTCGATCCCATACACAGATAAATATTGCATGTACGGAATAGTTTATACATAGTTAATTAAATCCTCGCAGGGCAGATGCGTATATTCACGTATAAGTAATAACGAGCAGGGTGCGTCAGTTTTTCGGAAGGTTATTCTCACCGGCTAAGGCAATCATTTTATTATTGTGTAACACCATGCCCTTTGTCGTTACATTGACGCTATAATTTGTGCCGCCGGCCGAGAACGCCGGTAATACAATTACAACCCCATAACGAAATTACGCTTTGACGCTTGGACGATGGCAGGACTGTTTTGTGTCCGCCAAGTTCTACCGTTGAGGTACACAGTTGATATTTCCCTGCATCCCCTCGTCTGTCGGTAGTGATGATAAAAAAAAAAAAAAAGGAATCTGCAAGTAAATGAGTACATTTTTATCTACTATTATTCGGCATGTAAATATTTTTGTCAATTTTCCACTTGCACGTGGATGAATGTAATCGTTTTTTCGCCACTTTTGAAAAAATTTTTGCTGATAAAATTTTAAAATGTTTCGTCGAATACACACATGTCGCGTAATGATAATAAAATTATTCCCATACAATTAGGAAAATATTTTGCAAGAGCGCTGTTCAAGAATCAAAAAACTGTTGCTTACATCAAATGTGCAGTTATCTTGAAAAGCGATTAATTTATAAGTATAATCGGGATGCATATCAAAATCACACACACACACACACGTGGGTAAATTGATATCACGATTATTGCTATACAAAATACGCACATTATAGTGTAAAAAAAAAAAAAAAAAATATGAAGACAAAATCGAAAACTGGAGATTCGGAATCGTTTAGAGATCGGATTTTCCTCTCGCCTCGTTGAACCTCTCCTCTACGAATTGGAAAAGGGACTCCATGCAGGAGTACGACGTCATCTCGTGGATCGCATGTCCTGGAAAAAATAAAATAAGAGGAAAACATACATTTGGCAAAACGGAAAGCGAATATAAAGTAAAATGATAATAAAAATTGAATCAAATGAAATCGACGATGCATGCCAACTAAAAAATCTTTGCTATGAACGTATATGGCACGTGTTCAAGGATGACCGCTCACCCGCAGAACACCGTTCGATGTCACCGTCAGGCGATCGCTCCGGGGTGTCCAGGGGCTTCTCTGAGGATACCCAATTTCGCGCCACCTGCAACCGCAAGACCGCAACTTTGAAACAAGACGAGAAGGAAGACTCTGACTCTTCACATCCTTCCGACGTTATTTCTTTTTTTTTTTTTTTTTTGTTTTTTTGGCTTTTATAATTTCTTCCTTTCCTCCTCAATATTTCAGACCTGCCAACGGTCCCCCTTTTTTTCCTGCGGTCTTTCATTCATTCGATACACGTATAATATACACGATGTGTAAGTCCACCTGTATGTAAAGTAAGTTTTATAAAATCCTCGACTAAAGTGAAACTCAGCGTTTTCTAATCCGATGAACGACGGGTAATAGGAAATGCAATGTTAAACGATAATTGATCAAAGTCACTTCGTTGCGAATAAGAAAAAGAAAAAAAAAGGAGAGGGCAAATTGACATATCCGGGAGAATGGAAAAGGCAATATGGATTCAGTGCCAATCAAATGTGTGCGGATACCTGTGCGTTTAATATCGGAGCGTCATCTAGCTGGCCAATTAATTAGAGTGACGAGGTAAACAGTTAGCCGACAGTCCACAGTGACGAGGAGACGTAAACTTTGGTACCTACTTTGAGTAAATACAATCCGTACATTTCCCGTGGGATACGTACGAACGTGAGTAGGTACATATACACGCACACGTACAAACACACGTTATACAACCAGATACGGGATGGAATTAAATGCATGTACGTATATCCTGAGCATGCAATGATATCTGAATTTTACTGATCAAGCAAGTGCACCGCGGATCCATTTAAACGTGCATTGCACACAGCCGAGTGTCCTGCACCGTTTCGTGTACCCAAATCTGTTTACCTTACGCTGTCCGTTTCGCGTACAAACACGACAGCTTTCCTACCACGCACACACGCGCAAACGCGTGCGTACATTTACGTAGCTAAAACGCAACCCCGGCCCGTTTTCTCGGTGCGCAATAACGCAGCGGGATATTCGTTGTGACAAACATTTCCCCGCACGCGATTTGCGTGATTGGCAAACACCCACATGATTTAATGCCGAGAGTTTAGCAGCTGGGTTATCCAAAGTTGTTTGGGCTACAATGTTTGCTTTATTTTGCTTTTTGTTTTCTTTCGACTAAATTGTCAGTGCGCTTTTAGTCATGGATATAAAAGTATCTTTCATACTGCGGCATATTTATTTTTGAACGTATTCCGGGTTCGGGCAAACAGCTGGATAATTATTTGAATTGAGAATCAAGTACTCAATGATGATGTACCGTTAAACTTGACGTCCAGCTTTTGAAAGATTCATCATTTTTGTACACTTCTTGACGAAACTTCGGGTAAATTGTTCACGATTATCGAAATTCGATCATTCGAAAACTTCATGAGTTCCTATTTGAACCGAATTTTAAGACACTCCGGATAGCTAATGAAAACTACCTGGAATGCTGGAAAATCATGAAAAATCAATGAAAATCACTTGGCAAACTGACAATCGTCAGAAGTACGTGATCGGATAGAAGACACTGAAAATACGTTGATGAATTGAACTCATTTGGCATTTTCCGAAAGACTTTCAACGATTTTCGTAACGCCCAACGCTTGCCGCGCAATTTTGTAAGCGCTATCACGTGTGATTTCAGCTTATTCGCAATGATTTGCAATTATTTCAACGATCCCGATTGATTTACCCTCAATACTTCAGAGTATATTTCGATTATTCAGATTCCTTCGATTTACAATTTGACTTCCATCTGTTAAATCAATTACTTCCTATCGATGGTATATTCTGACCTATTAATTAATCCAGTATTACAATTTCCGTTTCCGGGTTGATCGCGTGTTTCGAAGTCGGCGTGTATAAGCTGTGCCCACGTATATAGCCGGGGTTGAGAGTGCCGTCGGTGATATTCAGGAGCGAGAGATCCCATTAGGCATTAGTGGGCTCTATAGAAATAGCGGACCAAGTCGTTGGGTGGATGAACATTAGTTCCTGGCGAGCCCGGCACTCGGGCACTCCGATCTCTTGGAACCTCACCGAGGGAAGCAGCCACTCCACTCGACTCGCGACTCGACTCCGAGAAGAGAAGAGAAGAGAAGAGACGAGGAGAAGAGAAGAGCGTCCCGGGCATTGTCAGCGCCCGACATTCATATCGAATCCCTCTTCCTCTCTTTCTCTCTTTCCGTCTCCCTCGCCCATCCCCTATACTCGCAAAAGCGCCGATGTGTACATGCCAGGCACATATATCTGTTCCAGATGCAGACACGTACCTCGCCTTATCCTAAAACGAGACCCGCGGAGTCCCGAGTAGAGGTAAACGAGCCGGTGAACCATATCCCGAGGGCCACCCGTGCGGCCTCTGCGGCAACGGCGAAGGTAACTCGAGACCCGGAAAGTCCCTTGGAACTTGATACCTGTACCCCGTTTTTCGGGAATTTCACCTAGCGCGGATATGATTCCCTATAGGAAATTAACTACTCATAATCTAGGATTTTGTAAACCCGATCACCGAACACAACATACGTACTTCACTCTTGTATCTGTGTTACGAGTATGAAGATCGGGACTTCAACGGAAATGAGGTTTTTTTCGATATTAAAAGAAAATTGACTCACTTTAAGTGGATAGACTCTGCCGATATTTAAAGTAGATTACCCGCGTCATATTTAATATCTAAACTGACAATTTGAATGAATGGCGCGTAAATGATTGCCACTTTGATACGCTGGTGAGAATGAGCCCTACTTATCATTGGCTAGAGACTTATGACGTAGGTTAAGTATTATCCTGTAACGAAAGTACGACCAGCTACTCAACTTTTGATATAAACGTGAGTAAGTTGCTGCGTTTACACGAGGGATTCGTTGCACGAATGCCTACTAGTAGTTGAAAAACAGTACAATACACCTGTACACATGTATGCTTTTCCGAAAATCATTTTCGCGTCCAATTCCCATGGTCGAAAATATTTCGACGCTCCTGTAATACACGGTCTAATTTCCCTTGAGAGATTGCTTCGGATATAAATGTACCCACCATACCTACCTACCCTTGTAAATACGCGCGATTCCTAATTACCGCCTTATATTCACTCGGCTACCCGCCTTCTCGATGAAAAAATAAATAAATGGAAAAAATAGATATATCCACCCGCTAAAATCGAGTTGCTACGCCTCGTACTTCTATACATTATACATACATATACTTCCCTGCGGCAGCAGGACAAAGCCAGAACAAAGCGTACATACCCGGGGTGCACTTGCCTACGAAGAAGGCTAATACACCAGAAGTCACGCTGTGCCGCCCCACAATGTGGACAACGAGCCTCACAGATGGACAAGTTGACTAAAAATTTCTCAATTTTAATGGTCCCGATCAATTGCCGTATCATTCCGTCCCTTTATTCCTCCGCCTCTCTTGCTCTCACTCGCCAACTCTTTCTTCTTTGATATTTGTTAGGGGAGTTTTTTGCGAAACTCGCCGATGAACGCCAGCAAATAGGCAACCAAAGCTACATTTTCTAATCCTACAAATTTTAAAATGTAGCTCGTGTTGTCCATATGCTGGCGTTTAGGGGCGAGTTTCACAAAAAGCTGCCAATAGGATCGACTTGAATTTGTTGCAAAGTAGACAGCTAATTTCAAATTGTTCCGGACGATCTTGACTTTTTGATTTAAAAGATTCCAGATAACAAAGTCACTTCATACGATTAAAAAGACTCGCTTTACGAGTAGCTCATACATTCATTTGGTGAATTTATGTATCCTATTATTCAAACTTGACTGTAGTAAAAGGTGAAGTCTGAGGGAAAAATCGAACAGAACGAATTGAAGTTGGCATACGTGAAGAGTTAACTGTGCACAAGTGGTCTCTGGGAGCTCAATGTCATCGGCAAACACTAAAAACACTAAGTAGGCAGTGCGATATGGTATTAAGGCTATACAACGAGGGCTCTCGGTGGCGACGGAGGAAGCTAATAAAAGGAAGTCATGCGGTTTCATTGTTGTTTATGACAATACAATACGCGGCGCATATGCGCGATGGTTGGTGCAGCGGTGTTATACCCTGAAGTAGGTATAGGAACCCGAATTCGTTATGAGAAGGTTTGGCTCGCGCCGTGATGTAATGCATCTTACACGTATTGTAGATTACATGGTTCCGCATATCGTCGCGTTTCAGCTGCTTACACGGGGACGAAACCTGTAATGCCGTCTAAAGGTCTTCCGTCACTAATTCTCTGCAATTACGTTTTGACATTTGAAGAAACAGTCCGCGTAACTTGCCCCCAATCACGGAATCCCCGCATCGATCGTGTCCCCATTCCTGCGTGTCCTTATCCCTGGAGAACGTAGCACCGACTCAATGCTAATTACAATTGGGGGAAGTCGCTTTCTTACCAACGATAAACATAGTTTCTTAGTTTTTTCTTTGTCTAATTTCGCAGAGTTCGTTGTATGATGGAACGTACCGATTACTGCTTTCTAGACTGTCTAATTTCGACTTACCTTCAAAATGTGTTTTGTGTCTTTTGCTGAAGTAATCATGTGCACAGAGTCGGTTAGTCCGACGGCAAATACTCTGCGTCGAAATTCTTCCGCATGGTCTACGGCCTGCACACAAAACAATAACATTAAAAAATAATTAAGTATAATTATACGTGAAATTGATACGAAACGATACGATATCAAGTGAAAAAGAGCAGAAAACAATTCTTATTCAACAATCAATGGTGAATCACTCGCAGTCGTTGAATTTGTTCACCGATATATCGAAGAGAGAGAACAAATCGAGAATCATTTTTCAAATCATTATAACGCTACTTACCAATTTAACGACGCAAACGCCACCGTAGCTGTGCGCAACGATTGCTACGTGCTTCGCATTCGAGGGCTCGATGTACTGCTTCCAGACGGTTTCGACGTGACTATGAGGATCCTGGCTACCCTGAAATCGAACAGGCAGAGATTAGAATCCCCTGGATTTGGAGTCCGAGTTGCATTTAAGGTGCATTAAGCATAATTCCTACGACTGAGTGTAAATCATCGTTACCGGTATTTCAGTCGGCTTTCCGTTTACGGTACGGAAATTGTCGTTTGTGTTGAGAACCATTACCGCGTATCCAAGCTCTCGTGCTTTTCTTATGTAAGGCAACTGCGTGCCGGTCTCTAGATTGTCGTTTATAATTAATCGCCTTGCCCATTGACCGGCTCTCACAACTCCGCTGCCATGTATCAATATCATAAGCTTGTCGTTCAGCAATGCGTCTTCGCTAACGAATATGAACGACTTTAGCTCCGGTGCCTTTGACGACGCCTCCTTCGGCACGAACAATTTTTTCAGACCTTCTTTCTCTAGGAGGTCATAGATGTGCAAATCAATTACCTGCAACCGTAAACTTTGCTCAACATTTTTTAAAGCTAAAAAAACAATGTGCTTAATTTTTACTGATACACATTCATCAAGAACCTAGTTATGGGCGAAGCGTCACAATCCTTCGTTTATAAGAGGTATATAATACATATATGTATATTCACTGGATTAAATTCATCTACCTGCCCGAGCGCTTCGTATCGTTTCTGATTGTAAGCATGGTCTTCGGTAACGTTAAACTCGAATCCACCGTCAGTAATGAGGCCGGTGCTTTGATCAAGCTTTCGAAGTTTCCCGCCTGTAAATACAAGATAAGCGACATTTTATTAAGCCCATTCGTTTGCATTTCAGGGTGAAGGGGGGCGCTGTAATCGATCGCAGCGTCGAACGCGCATGGCACGAAACTGTTTATTAACAAATACATGATACGTGACTATCAGATGTAATCAGCCCGTAAAACTCATACCTTCATCAAAAGCGTATCCAAAATCTTTCAGCGTTGTAGGAAATACAGGATCAGTCATTACTGCTAGTTTCGTAAACTCCCAGTTCACAATACTGCGAAAAATGCGACGTATCACCCTAAACATGGGACTGAAAAATACTACAGAAATACAGGCGTGTGGTCTTGCCGCGTTTTTGATTCTCGCAGATCACCTGAGGTGGAGCCACCTCGCGGACGGAGTCGCCACACCAGCTCCTATCGCATGCTCAACATGTTTGATGACGTTACCGACGATACTTGGGTGCGTGGTGTTTGTCAGGGTGCTTGCCATCATTTGTAAAATGTGGCATCTGAAACACTCATTTCGAATCTCATTCTGCGACATGAGGATTGAGGATTTTATGAGAAATGTTTCCCTATAACGGGGGAAAAAATTCCCAAAACTTACAGTACATACATCATTTTTGTTATTAGAATGATTATTATCGTTATTGTTGTTGATCTTTTTTTTTTGTATACAGTTTATTATTTTTTCTTGGAACTACGAAATGCAGAAAAATAAAGCCTAGGAAGATGACGTTCGAAAAAATTCTGCGTCAGATTTTCCTCCATATTCAGAGCTTTGCTGATTTCAGTCAACTGGCACTTGAAGATCCACCGACCGTTTTCACTTCACCAGTCAATGCAATTGCCTCGATTTCAACCTTCGCCCCCTGAAAACGAGTGATCGCACTTTTTGTTAATTTTCATGAATCTACCTTGATTATGAATCATGAATTCATGATCGGTTGCACCCCACATTTTTTGAACAATTGGATATTTAGATTAAAGGAATACCGTACAGTAGTACCTGGATTGATCGAATGAACGATTTTTACAGAATCAATTTTTATCAACCCTAAGAATATCATAACTATGGTATACAATTCTTACCGTTACGG
This sequence comes from Neodiprion fabricii, assembly GCF_021155785.1. Taxonomy (NCBI): domain Eukaryota; kingdom Metazoa; phylum Arthropoda; class Insecta; order Hymenoptera; family Diprionidae; genus Neodiprion; species Neodiprion fabricii. The sequence continues at coordinate 25,649,942 of NC_060243.1, read as the reverse complement.
GATACATGTTGTAAAAAGCAAGCATGCTCTTTACCGAAAGCGAGATAATATTACTCAAACGAGTGACAAATTTTCAGATAAAGATCTTACCAATGGTAGCTTCCCAACCTGGAATGTGGACCTTGCTGGATAATCCTTTGTGAAAACTGTAAAAAAAAGCAAATTAAACGACCATTAACTAAATGTCGATTAGAGCATATTTGTGTTTAAAAAAATACTCTTATAAAAATACTATATCAAAATAAACAAACTTACATTCCTTATAAACTTCGTTTACAGCAGAAAAATCATCGATACTGTTGAGCAGGATAGTCGTCTTTATAACTGTAGCAATAAAACATGAGTAATTTTTTAATTTATGGTTTCTCAACTGCTGACGTATGGTCTCGAAACGAAGGACGTATCGCCGACAGATAGGTAATTAGAGTTACATATGAGGTACTCTAACTACAGAGGTGAGTAATGTAACTTCGGTTGCCTATCTGCCGGCGAAACACCGTTCGCGTCGAGATCGGTCACCGAAAACTGATCGTATTTTATAATTATCTTTGTATTGAGCGGTTACATATTTAATGTAAGGTAATAGATAAAAACCTTTCTCAAAGTCGGAACCCGCCTCCTTTAAAATACACCCCATATTGACGAGTGCCTGACGAGCTTCTCCGGCTGCCCCACCATCGACCAGCTTCCCAGAATCCTTATCAAGCCCAAGTACTCCAGAAAGATAAACGGTTCGGTCGACTAGGACAGCTTGACTATTAACAATAAGAAAAACAATGATTAGTATCTCGAAAAAAATTTGCAAGTAGAAAAAAAAATTTTGATTTTTGTTACGTGCATCACCAATGTTTGAGCAATACAATTATCAACGTAGCATTGTTATCTACACACCGATATGCAGTAAATGTCGTGCAGAAAAGGAAAAATAGTGAGATAACTAAACATCATATTTAGACGTATCCGTTCTTAATAAAGAACAAGTAATGACAATAATTTGGCAGAAATCGAATAAACTGTATTGAATATATGTAATGTAAGTAATATGATATTGATATTCACTTTAATTCTTTTTATTTGTGATCGAAAACAGATTATTGATGCGCTTTTCGCACCGGAGTCGTCCGTAAGATGTGAATACTATGTATTATAAGAAATCGTAACTTGCACGATCAGTAAATGAATAACGAAAAACGTTCGTTAGGTAAACATACAGGTATCCTCATATTTTAACTCACTTATAAGGGCCAACGGGTTTAGGCGCTGCTGGACAAGTAATAATTTTCCGTATTATAGACGCCATGTTCTTTCAGGGCAAACCGCAGTACACTAAGAGTATAAGCGACTGACCGGCTTTCTCCAATACCGAATTATCTTTTTATTTGTATGTAGGTATAATTCAATCACTCGTACATATACGTCCGCGCATGCATGTGGAATATAAGCAAGTGTTTCGCTGTCTCATTTTTCAAGTAGTGTTATGTATTCGTGCACGGTTGTGTGCAGCTCACAAACGTTGTAAATGACGACGTTTGATACACTCTGTGAACTACGACCTGTGAGCAATGGCAGTGGCGTACACATTCAGCTATGCTAGTGAACGTACAGCAATTAGTAAAGCTACTAATACCACGTGATGGAACAAATTATCAGCTATCAAATATCGGCATATTTCTGGAGTGCTTGCGAATTGATTCGTATAATTCAACATGTCCGTACAGAATTCTTCCATCCCTAAATATCACAAATTAAATTTAAAAGATATGTCAGATGATGAACTATCTCAGCTCCATGACTTCATGAGTGTATGTTAAACTTTGTAGAAAAACTTTTTGAGAGAAATCTCGACCCCAAAATTTTAGACAAATATAAGTGACTGAGATTTTGTCTGTCCTTATTTTAGTCTTTGATTTCTTTATTAAAGTGCGTTGTAATTACGACTCACTTATATGGTCCGGCCGATTTTGGTGCTCTTGCAGTTGATATAATTTTTCGAATAATTTTCATCGCCATTATTACTGTATGATATACGCAATATTATCAACCTTAAGTATGAGGTTCGTCGCGTAAGCTAGTACGGTGATATAATGATGACTGATTCGGACGGAGTCGCAATTTTCAATAAGCGCAAATTGTAACGTAATATTCTGTTATTGTTCGTGCATATCATTTATTTCTATTCATGTTATCAGTTCAAAAGAAAAATCGAAGGCCGATCAATGATCAACATTCTTAACACTGCAATTCCAATACTGGAGATTGTGAATAACTACGCAGACATGAAAAACTAGAACTGTAATTTTCTTGCCTGCGCCTTAGTGTTAGACATCTAGGTATACACCAGAACAACATACACACGTGGTCGAAGATGAATGATACTCTTTTTTTCACGTGGTCGAGCAAGACTGAACATAACCTCAAATCAAAATTCAAAATATCGGCTCGTAGTGTTCGTTGGAAGGTACAAATGCTTGGATCAGAATCCAATTACAATTTCTCGTACAAGAATTGTCACGGAAACTTGAAGTATGGCGGAAAAGGCTCAATTCGACATATTCCTCGGTGGATCCCAGGAATTACCTGCCGAAGCACATATCATGAAACTGGCATCGGCGAGAGCGAATGAAATCGCCGCGATGACTTATTCCATAGGTAAAATATTTACCCGTCCATTATAAAATGAACCTAACCTAATCTAGATATTGTTTCGTCTCTTAACTCCTGCTTTTATTTAAATGGCTTTAATGCCTCATAACTCAGCTACCTTAACATGGAATATGTATCTTTTTCCCGGATGTATACCCAGGTTTTTCTTCCTTTTATTTCTTCCCTCATTTCCCCAACAATGCCATCAACTTGATAATACTTGAGAGTGTGAATTGCGCGGGAATTTTGAATTTTTATTAAAGAATGACCATTATGCCTTGATATTGCAGATAATCCTCAACAGACAAAATTGATATTCCAAAAACTACCGATGCATATGCGTCGCAGAATAATGTCCCACAATGCAAAGCGTATGCCAAGGAGACTACGAGAGATGCATATTCACCAAATGTCAAAGTCAGGTTTGCCACCCAAAACAAAAAGACCCTCCCGAAAGTACCGGCGAAGGCCACAGAACCTGATCGCAGAGTACAAGCGTAGGCAGGTAAAAAATGCCTGGCTTGAAACACACGTGTGGCACGCAAAAAGGTTTCACATGGTTGAAAAATGGGGTCACAGGCTCCCTGAGCACTCAAATGATCGCTGTTTTAGAGCGAGTTACAGAGCAGTAGCAAAACACTGCCTGCTACAGGACATATCTTACTATTCTTGCATTCAGCTAACTGGACCGATTAATGCGCTGAAAAAAATGCTCAAGAATCACTGCGACCCTGGCAACCTGAGCTTCACAGCAAAATCCTATATCCAGGGTAGCAGGGAGGGGAATCTAATGTTCTACAGGAAGAACGGATATCCAACATCACCTGTGGGAACTGTAGAGTTCATATGGAGGCCTGGTAACTCTGAACTAAAAACATTATGGATATGGGCGCATCCTGCATTTTATCAGCTAATATTGTCAGAGATTTGTAACAGCTTCGAGTTTAATCTTGAGTCTCCGTGCCATTCCTCAGATTCAGAGTATTCGGGTGCTGATAATTGTAGACTAGTATTACTGAAGAATTCCTTGAACAGGTTCAGACTTTGCGGTCCATTGAGTCTGGCAGTGCTCACGACTGCCCTACGTCTGCCAGAGATAAGAAAAATTCTTGACGAAGTGAGAAAATCTGAGGGAGAAGGAGATGAAGTGAAGTCACATACTACCATGGAAACAGATTCACCAAAATGTGGTGATTCGGATAGTGATGTTGAAATCGTTCAGGTTTCTAAGAAGGAAATTGAACCAATGGACGTCGAGAGCAATACTCGTATTGATAGAGATGACAACAACGAATCACTTGAGACTACTGCCCGATCATGGTATTCGGAGTATTATAGGGACTCAGAGAACATTCAGTCACTGCAAGTTCAAAAAGAGGTTTTTGAACATCTGAGGGATCTTAATTCACCCAACCAACTTCCCCCATGTGCAGTTATGGCTTTCACAGTTTTGGATCCAAGATATTTCGTCCCGACTAAACGAAATAAAGCGCAGACAAATGCAAGGACCATTGAGACGATTCCTGTTCCTCCCACACTTATTAATGTTAGTGCAATATGGGAACCCAGAATCAGAAAATCATCGGTGAAAAACTTCAAGACTACAAATGAAATAAACAAACTGAGAAGTGAAAATTTAGTTCCTGGTATTGACAATGACGATAAATATGACCAAAGCTATATTGCCAAAGTACCTATTCTTCTTATCCAAAGGCCTGGATGCGGCTATGGAGAAAAAAGTCTTGGTAAGCCATGAAAATTGCATTTATTCGATCGTTATTTAAGATTTATCTAGTCATTCTGTATGTAGTTATGACAGTTTTTGAGAATGTGACTTGTGAGCTTCTAGTATTATAACAGAAAGACTGAAAGGCAAGTAAAAATTTAAGTCCCAAGTGTATTTCTTCTATCAAACTCAAATTTTGAATTGGCATTTCAAATATTCGATTGTTTAACTGGATTAATTATTTTCAGGATTCAGTTCTGGAATCGACGTAATTTTACCATCTGGTTGGGCAACTCCGTTTTGGATCTCGTTTATTTTTCGTTGTGCCAAACCAGGAGGTTTGAGGGAATCAACATCAATTATATTTGAAAATCTTAGGTTGAATTCGCCTGATTTTAATCCGCCAGATACAGAAGCATACATAAAAGAAGCTTTGGAAAGAAAGACTAGGCTAATGGAAAAGTATTTCAGATATCCTCCAAACAGGAGATCAAATTACGTGAAACTTGGTATTTCTAGTCCATTCTTTTGCGAGTGGAATTTACTTATCAAGGAATGGACAGATATGGCAACGTTCTATGTACTCAGAGATAAGAAACTGCTTCATTTAATACAAGAAAATATCTCTCATCAATTACCATTGAACCGGCATAAGAAGTATCAACATCTTTGTGAATCAAGTTTCAACAAAACTGTGTTCAAAGACACTAATACGTTAATAACTGTAAAGATTGTCATAGAAAGCAAAGGGTGTCCCAGAGATTTTGCCATAATCTGCTTACCCCTCTCTGAGGATTTAGAAAAATTGGGCCAAAAAAGAACCTGGGAAGGCCCTGTAGCTAAGCTAAGGAAAGACCCCAACGAATCCATTAGAAAAACTTTGAGAAGGGGTCACTTAGCGCTATTGAAACGTTTGAGAAGACAAAGAGTAAAACAGCGGATTAAAATGGAGAGTAGTGATCACAGATCGGTTGAGCCAAAGGCCAGTTCCAGCATTGCGATGTCTAAAAAAATTTCGCGGAAAAAGGCTCAAAGTATTGTTGACCTGCAGGCTGAAAAGATGAAGAATCTCTATTTGCCAAATTGCAAAACGATACGAAACTCTTGCGATCGAGAAGTTATGGGATACGTGGTTAAAGGAGACTTCAGTTTTACCGAATCAAAGGGAATCGGACTGGGATACGTAACACTTCCCTCTCTGTTTAGCCTAATTAAGCAGAAAAGTAACGTAGTTCTGATCAGAAACACAAGATCTAGACAATACAGACTCGCCAGACTTAGTATACTGACATGAATAACTATTGACCTATAAATATATTGTGAATGATCAATTAACTTCAGGAGAGTAATGTACAAATGTATATAAATCAACGATTTCTTCTGGAAATTCTTAAATAGCGCATCAAGGTAACTGTAGAAACCATTTGAATGTGGCTCTAAGAGATTTATTTGAATACCTTATTTTGCTAAAACTATTACATTGTGACAGGCTATGCGCTAATTATTATGTTTCATAAATAAAATTATCGCCTACCATAGACGGAAGTATATAGTATACTGGGAAAAGAATCATGATTTTTAAAGTGTAGAAGAAGAAAGTCAAAATTCTCATCAGTTATTTGCCAGTGCGATGTACAAACAATAAACGAACTGGCAGTTCTTGTCATTTGATATTATTATTACCAGTCGTTTCCCATTGCACGTTGAGTAATTGAAATTAAATCAACAAACTAGACTTTTCCCGTTTACAAATCTAACGAAATAAAATCCCGTGTTTAACAGGGCATTTTAAAAAATCGTGCCTTCGTTTTATTTATGATTTTTATTTTATTATTTCGATCTTATATTCGCACATAGACATGTACGTACATGCAATAAAATACACAGGTACGCCTACATGTTACTATTTTATATCTACTAGTGCTTTCATTATTATTTATTCTTCGTTTTGCCAGCAAAACTTAGCAGTCGTACTGTATACCTATTGCTACTATACAAGGTATTCGAAAGATAATACTTTTTTAACCACAATAAACAGTAATAACCCCGTGCTGGTGCTGTAAATCTATATCAGAAAACTTTGATCCAATTAACAGTAAGATTGCTATGTAGCAACTTTATTTAATGGTTCCAATGAGGATACTTCGAAATAAATTAAATAAGTACTGTAAAAATATATACTTGAAGTCTGAAAAACCTTCACCTTTGAATATCATTTTAAGAATTAGCAGGACTGCTGGTGGTGACCAAGCTATTTTGAAAAGTATTCGTTAATTTCTGTAAGTGAATATGTGTAGTTTCTAACACCGATTATAAGAAAGCATGGGGAAAAAGAGTCGAGGAATTCTTGCAAGTTTTTCGTTAACAAGACAATCAGATCAAGGTATTGATGAATAAATTTGGAAAGTAGTTTGTAAAACTTTGAGTAAATTCAGTGAAAAAAATTAAATAAATTGTTAGATAGGTACTCATTGCCTATATTAATTAATAAATGGAAAGAATAAACCGAGGTTTCGAGGCCAGAAAGCTTTTGCTCAATTGCTAGGATATTCTAATTATTTGACCTATGACAGGTATCTTTTTTAACTATAATACAGTTGGGTATATTTTAACAGGATCGTTTTATTCCATTACATTAAATAGTTCTGCGATTAATAAATCGACTCTTTAATTAAATTCAATTCTAAATTTGTTCTTCGTTGGAATAATTTTCTCAAATTTACATTCACGAATGTAAAATGCACGTTTTTCTTTTTTATTGCAACGTGTTAATAAAACGTCAAATTTTGAAGTAGCCAGTTTTCTACTGAACAGAATGGTAGAAATTACCATACCTGTCGACTACAATTCATTTTCGTATTGGTTTTTGATGTTTCCCATTCCATTTGTTTTTCTTCCCTAGTATGTTTAATTAACGACTAAAAATAACGTAGCATTGGAATTATTAATTTTATTTATAATATTCATCACTCTCAATAATAATACCAATAATAGTGATTATATTATTAGTACCATCATTAATTGATACAATTAATTTAGTTTATTATGGCTTGAGAACTTTTTCAACGAACATCTTCATATCGCGCATCTCCTGAAAATTTCAATCGCACGGAATCAATTGATTTCTCATGCTCAAACCTGTAGTACAACTATCTTCAACAAGCTGCACAGATTAAACATCGCGTGGAAAAATAGTAATACATAAAAAAACAAAAAATGGGATACTCACATCGTCGCAAGATGTGTGCATCATTCCTCGATACGTTTTAAACTCTGTATTGGTCATGAACTGCTTCAACAACGACGCAGTCATCTGGCCCCACTTGTATGGAACAATTGGATCGCAATCACCGTGGCACTGCAGCAACGGGACATTTTTATTGCCAACCGCACTCTGGAACAAGATGTAAGAAATGCACTGTGCAACTGCAGCTGATATAGCATCGTATTGCAATTTCTTTCAACATACGGCGGGGAACCTCTGATGCAAAGGGAGCCAAGCTGATAAAGCTATGACGCCTGCTAGAGGCTCTGGAAACGTGAGTGCACTATACATCGCCAGAGCTCCACCTTGACTAAATCCTCCGATAACGATTCTCTTCGTTGGTATACCAGCTGCGACCTCCTGAGCTATCAACGAGTGTACAACTTCTGCAGCCCTACGGATACCCTCTTCATCTTCTGGACCTGATGGATCGAGCGATCTCAGGTCAAACCTGAATTATTTAAAAATTTGAAAAGACATGGGATATAACGCTGTACGTACCACTTTTCATTCTAGTGAAACATGAGGGAAACATAAATTACAAGTTCGCTGAAAAACAATATTAGAACATGAAATTGGCCAAATTTCTTGCAGTTATTCGATCTTACCACGAAGGCATCCGGAATCCGGCGTTCAACGTCACTGGCATAGTTGGCCTAAAAATCGAAAAAGGTGTTTTGAATTCTTGCTCTTCATAAATTCTTGTCATATGCTTCCAAAATTATTCATGTTAGTTAATTATCGACAAAAGACAGACTTATAAAAGGTTTGAACGGAACGTGTCCTAATTTCAACTTTAAAATTTATAAGTTTCTTAGGAGGGCATATGTATATAGTATAACACAATTCAATAGTAGAATTTGTTGATTGATTTCAAAGTACTACCTAATTTTCCTGGTAAATAGATATGATTTTAGCATGGCTTGACATTACACAAGCATCATTCTCTTCTATCATACTACTATCTCTATTCTTGACTGCAGATTTTATACTTTAAAGATGAAAAATGATTCAGGTATGTAGAAAAAAAAAAATTAAACACAGTATATTAAATATCACACTCACGCAGTTGGACAAATTACTTTGACGTGAGGAGATCGCACAGATCCCATCGAGCTTGCCCATCCATGTCTGGAAAATCAAATATGTATAAAAATAATAATTTCAGAGTATAGAAAACTTATTCACAGCACAAGAATATTCCACTTGCTGTATGTTCTGACGAAATCAACCTTCTGAAATTTATGATGCATATAAATGCATGTATATATTTGTGTGAACGATACTTTAAGATTGAATATATTCGTATATATAACGATTAAAAATTTCAATTTCCTAATCAATGCCACATCCTGTAGCGAGGAAAGAAACTCCAATCACAAGTCTTCTGTTTATATAGCTATGTTAAAATTCTTAAAATTTGCTGTGTCAGTATATTCATTGATGCGACAAACAATGCTGCAACAAAAAATGCATTTGAATGGACATAAATTGAAATGAATTACGCAGTCATGTATAAGTTACGTAGTAAATATATTCGGGAGTTTTCTACGAATTGTTAGCTTACTAAAGGTGATAAAACATCATTGAAAGATTTAATATGTAAATGGTTTATATTCTCACACGATATTCCATCTCTTGATGAATTTACTTAAACTTAAGGAATGGAAAAGTAATAGATAAGAACACGAGTTAAACTCACCCCGTGTCTCCAAGCCCATGGAGAAATATGAGCTGAAACAATACATGAGAATAATTTATTTATATTTTAATTATAATCGTCATAGAATATATGCGTAACATCAAAGTCAAAGGAGTAAAATTAGGTTAAAGACATAAACAGGGATGTTTTCCAATGAAAACAGAGAGCATAAAATTGCGTAACTTTGATGGCAGGTAGTTTTAAGCATGACAACCTTGTTGCCGACTGGACTATGCGATCTTAAGAGGTTTCATCGGAACCGCGCGAAGGTTATTAAGTAGTACTTATTAACTATCTACGGCGGTCAGGAGTTGCCGAGTGGATCATAATAACCAAAAAATCGGATCGTTAAAAATTGAGGAACGAGTTTTTCCTTACCGTCGCGGTGTGTCGAGCCGTTGCGGCAATTACAACCGGAGTCGTCATCCTTCGTCGCTTTTTTTCTCGTACTGTACAGAAAGGAGTATTTGTTTTATGTTACAACCGAGGTACTTTGAGCCTGAATGTTAACAGAAGCTGCTCGGTGCGGGTCGACGCGTTTTCTACTGCGTGTGTAATTTACACTTGTGTGTATATCACTGCAGCCAGGCTAGTTGACATCTTGTTAAAAGACTTAAATTCGCTTTGCGCTTAACTCCGCCACCTCGCGGCATTTTTAGAAACTAAGTAAAGCACGGAATACTTAGTCGATGATGAATCGGATGAATCTAATCGCAAAGAACGGGCAAGATACCATATACTTGTTACAGTTTCGTGCATTTACCAACAGAATTCAAAGAAGCTTGTTTGGACGTCTGATTTATTTAAAAAAATAAGCGCCTTATACCGACGGGAGGAATAAAAACCATCGATAAGAACTCGGAGATACAGACAGTGCCAATGCCTGTTATACGATAAGAGCAGTAAACTGTGATGAAAAAATTTTAAACTACTGGCAATGAGTCAATTTCACAGCGTTATATCGGCAACGACAGCTGTAAGCCGACAAATGTATTTAAAAAAAAACTTGCAAAAACGACATTTGCAATTCGATGAACCCGTTTCAAATTTCTTTTCTCTCGCCTTGACAGCTAGCATTGCCGGTAAGATAGAGCGCTGTATCGTACTTTCTGAACGCTAAGTGTCTCTAATTCTAATTGTAATATATATTACCTCCGTGGTATCACAATGGTCACAGTTCATTCACAATAACTAATCTCTGCCGTAATATCGGCGAATATCATATAATAATTGTGTGTGGTTCGACGATTTGTTGATGCTATTACATTGTAAATTATCACGCTATTTGGAAGACAAGACTATTGACAAACAATGCTAAAAAATTATATCCATCAACCGAAATTATCGTCCACCATAATAATAGCCGCTAGGTTATATACGAATATCAGAGCACGTGTGGGACACGGTGGCGATTTATCGTAGTAGTCGATACTTGCGAATCAATTCCGTCGTAATTTAGATACGGCAAATATACCGTATAATTAGTTACACTTTACAGACCTTGCGAATTTCCCATCGGCGGATGTGATCGTGACAGTTTACGCTTCCAAATTGACGCTTCGACGGTAAGGAGAAGATATCCATCAAGTGGTAAAATTCATTTCCCATCTTTTGTATCCAAGAGATCGCGGATATGTGTTTGATTGGTCGGCGCTCAGAGATGAACCAGTCGAAGACATCTTTACTCTTTGGTCTTCGACTAATGGCAAATCAAACGCGTCAAAAGTATCTATAATACGATATGTAGTCAAAAGTAAACTACAGTTACACCATGAATTAGCTTATGGAACTACTCCGTGTTCATTGAAGTATGTTACATGCGTCCCTATAATGTAGACGCACTGTTACACGTTTTTTATAATACCAAAAAAAAAAGATCCCGACGATTAAAATGGAACGTTACTATAATATACTACTATCGATAATTAGTTTTCGAGTGTATCGATACTAATATCAATGTGTGTAAAAGAAATAAATGTCGGTGATCAGGATCAGTCATTAATAGATTACGTAGTTAAGGCGCATTTATAATATGCCACTGAAAGCAAAGGTGGATACAAGTTATACAAACACTGTTGAATTCATGAATGAAAGAAATGAAAGTCAAGGTTAAAATTTAAAAAAAACCTGCTGTAACGATTACGACGCTGATTATACAGTCACACAGAGATTAAGTCAGCGATACGACTCGCAAATACTGTATACACACGCATTCTCGACGTTTATAAATAACGATCTCTTCACACAATATTACGTACTAGGAGTGAACCGGTCGTTCAACTTCAACTTCACTATCACCAATAATTTTTCACCGGCTATAACGGTATTACAGTTTACGTACAATGAATTTGCACACATATAACGTCACGTCCCAAAATTTTTGCAGTTACTGAAATGGAAATTCGTATACAGGCTTTCATGAAAGCGGATGATCTTAATTTCCATAAATTATCGTACTTGACTGAAAAGTGAGCTAGTAATATAAGATACTTCTTACGTATGAATGCAACATTTTTTCAACATGTATTATACACACGTTACGTTACGTTATGTTTACATCCGTTACTCAAAGGGTTGCAGTAATGACAGTGTCACGAGCGTAGTAACAGCGCGTTATCGTAAAATTACTGCATCTTACGGTGCATAATACCACGTCGAATGATTCAATTTCTTGTTGTTGTATTTTTTTTTATTTTTATCTCATCAAAATTTTATCAAAATAGTACGATTCTAATGGGAATTCGGCTGCACGTGTATAAGGGTAGTTCACCCCCAAAGTGACGTTATTTCGAAAAACGCAAAAACACGTATCCGGTGATTTTTTCTGCTGTTTCAAACGCGATTAATTTCATTAAAATCTGAACAACAGTATTATAGTTATAAAATTTTTTTAACTTTCAACCCCTATAATTTTCTACTATTCAACCCCGTCGTAACCGGCCAAAATACATCTTTCATTATTCGTCATAGGAATTATTCTCCAATTAATTTCATTCAAATATCCCAACCGGAAGTATGCAAAACTACAAAACAACCACCGAGGATGCCCAACTTTGGGGGTTGATTTGGGGGGGCGACGACACTTCAGGCGGTTTTCTCGTCAGTGGTTGCGGTATCTATTTACTCGAGATAATCGTTCGTCACACTTCTCGCGTTCTTAAAATAGATTCGCTCCTGCGCAGCCCGATACCACACGAGTATTTTAAACTCGCAATCAGGTATAAATGCCACAAGCCACGTTATATCTGGAAATCTAGTCACGTGAAAGGTCTTTCTGGACCGCATTGACGCGGCAAGGCTTCATCGTCTGACGTCATTGGAGTTGTTACAGGTTGGCAACGCGCGGCGTTAACACCGCAAAGTTACGTCTGAAAATGAATCTAATTTCTTCAGGTGTTATTATCGAGAGAGTGTCGATCGAATCAAACGCACAGTTCAAACAACTCGTTTGGTTGATTTAATCCTACAGAATTTACGACATTAACTACGGTATATTCATTTTCACAAAATAATTATTCAAGCAACAATTTTTCATCCAAATAAATCGATCAGACTGATATAACGACTTTTTTTCTCTCCTCGTACTGATCCAGTGATCGTAATGAGAAACAAATAGTAACGGATACCAGACTTTCCTGTAACAGCTGTAAAACTAACCTTCATTTTCCACCTAGAACAATATTTCTCGACCGTGGTAAAAAAAACAAAAGAATGAAAACAGTCAATGACTGAGCTGTAACCGGAACTAAAATGCAATAAAAAAATTTTTCTCACAATCAGTGTAGGAAGTTGCTTACATCAAAGAGGTTCGTAAAAACGGTATAATTTCCTCGTTCAATTCTCTCCCACTCTTCGACCATTTATCGAATCCCTACGCATGCATAACCACAGGCGTGCGACCGACGCGCGTAAGTATAATCTAGTAATTATATCCTGGCTAAACTTCCCGCCATTGTGCGATAATCAGATTGGCCAATAACGATTGTGGGGAAAACTTCGCAATGTAATTCATTCTTCGTTTCCTTCTCCGGTTTGACTTTCACGATAAAAAAAAAAAAAGAAAGAAAATGAGTAAGTGAGCGCTCGCGCGTAGGATTTGAAAAATAACATTTTAATATCCCTATATGACGACATTTCGGATTGAAACTTTGTATCGGATAAAAAAATCTTCGGGAATCATTTGATGGGTAAAAATTTTAATTGCACTTGTATTTCGTTTTCTTTGAGTTCGGAAGATCTGTTTAAAAAAATATAAGTTATCTCTTGAACTAAATTCACCCAACGATGAAGTTTGTCAATGTTTTTCTACGCTAACAGAGGAGTATTTTCAGATATTTTCAACGGCATGAAATGAATAGTTTTTCAATAAATGTGAAAAATTATAGGATATTTTTGATTTCATTATCAATTATCAAAGGTGGGCATGTTGTTTTGCATATTATGACTTTAAAATTGATTCGTTTCTAAAGTTTTTCAACTTCAACGTTATTTTTTTTGTTTGATTTTGCATCGTATTGGATTAAAATTCGGACGTCTTAACGATTTTCAAATATAATTTGTCGGCTGCCAACACCTAAATGGCTTTGAACAAAAGTCAAATAGAACCTCAAACATACTCCTATCGACTAACGAAAGCGTGTCGCAAAGTTTGAACCGGTTGTAAGAAGATAAGGATTTTTCAACAAGTCGATTACTCTGGGAATACTTGATGTGAATGAAAAGAATTTAAGTGTGAATATAAATATAAGAAAGAGGATAGTTAATAACGATTGAATAAACAAAGTGATACGTTAATTTGCGGTAAGCAGCAGGTTGCGGTTGAAATGGTACATGAATTATGAGTTATCCATCGTGTTATCAATTAGAATGGATAGAACCTTGTAAACATTAAATAATGTTGGAAGTGAAAAATAATTTAGTTTTAAGAATTTTTCGGGAATTTTCAAACCTTTTGCGAGAGTGATTTAAAAAATAGAAATATATATCAGGGTGAGGCAAAAAAACTAACCTATCGAGTCTATGGTTACTTACAAGGTACAATTGACTGACAAAAAAATTTTCCCGTTTGGACAAATTTTTAGCTCAATTTTAAAAGGTGTCGTTGACTGTTTGAAATTTCCCATTTAAATGGGACGCAGAAAGAATTTTTCTTTCATTAAAAAATGATACAACTTTTAAACCGTTTGAGCTAAAAATATGTTCAAGGCATATTCTTGTGGGGCATTAAGTTCTCTAAAAAAAGAGCCTGAAGTTGATTTTTAGACTCCAAATTCGTATACTTATAGGCCGTGAATGTCGAAGAAAAGCAGAAATATGCAATTTTAAGGCTCTACGATTGAAAGTATCCATACTAAATGAAGAAACAAACTAAACTGAAATAAAGGTTTGTGAACGATGTTGTTTTTACTCATATATTTATTTTTTACTGCACTTTTAGAGATTAACATTATTTTTAATTGTTGACAAAAGTCTTTGTTCGTTACAATTAGGATACTTCTGGCGATGTAATTCCACTACATGCAAAACGAATTGTTTTTATTCATCAATCTTCGTTAAAGTTCCATTATAATTTTGTATCAACGCTATACTGCATATTTCCGTTTTTCTTCGACTTTCACGGTCCGTAAGTATGCACAAATTTGGAATCTAAAAAACCAACTCCACGGTCTTTTTATTAGAGAATCTAATGCCCTGCAAGAATATGCTTGTCATTTTTTTTAATTCAAACGGTTCATAACTTGAAGTATTTTTAATGAAAAAAAAAAATTTTTTTTTTTTGCGACATCTAAGTGAAAAATTTCAAATGGCCAGCGACACCTTTTAAAATTGAACAAAATTTTTTTCCAAACGGCCCTTTAAGGCCATAGATTCGATGGGTCAGTTTTTCCGACTCACCCTGTATATATATGTATGGATCCGAATTTCAGGACGAACGAGGATTAAAAAAGGTATCATCAATTATTTTCGACCACTGCAGGCATAGTAGTGAGGAAAGTAAAAATACGCCAGTTATTCCGTAGGCGTGAGTTATCGTTACAAGTCGTACACGGATTATTTTTAATTGCGGTCGAGACGGAACCACGGGACTGAATTACGGCACGCGACGTGATACTCGAGTCACTCGACATTTTGTACACAATATATTTCAACCTTATATACTACCGAGAAATTCCTGATCACGTCATGACTAAAGGTTCACCGCTTACGGACAGATTTTATTTTCTCGTTCCGGCACGCGCGTCGGAAATACAGAATTGAGATAAGAGTTCATTTGCCGGATATTATCGGTGACGTGACCGTGACGTAACTTTACCGTTCGGAACCTTTTTTTATCCGTGAAGTTTCGTCATTGATAAGATTTACTCTCGTTTATGAATGAAAGTACAATCGCTAGAGTGAAAAATTTACCGCCTATTGTATAAACCCTACGTAGAGTTTAAAAATCTAGGTTCTGTTTCAACGCAATGTCAGACCCTAATTTCACGATAAAAATTTCACAACCTTCCCGATTTACAAATCTTACCCCTCGAATGGATGGGTTAAACCCGCTTGCTCGAAATCCTCCTTTAATTGATAAAGGTCCCTCGATTCCGATTGATTGCGATTGAAGTACGAACAAATACGATTGAAACGTATAAAATCGAATTAAAATCCCAGTAAATGGGAATTGATTTACAAATGCGTTTAATCGTATCCCCATTTTGTATCCGTAAGAATGTTGAATAAATACAGTTGAAATGCCATAATTTTAACTTAATTATTAATTTTTTCACGTAGTAATGTTCGTTGACAGGTTTTCCGGTAACTTGTAATTTTTATCGAATCAAAATTGGAACGAGTTTTCTTTACATAGAAATTTCACGCGTCTGTGACAAACTTATCGTTTGTTTCTCGTGTGTCACTTGCGTCGCTAGTCATTGGCACATAAAATTTAATTAGAAATGAAACTCGTTTCAGATTTGACTTCAAAAAAATATTAATGAACGTTACTGTACATTTACAGAATGACTTTGTCTGCTAAAATTTAATGAGCATTCGCTACGATTCGAGACCGAACGTTTGCCAGGTTGACAAACCGTCGTAAATTTAGACGACTGGAGTTTGCCACGACGCGTCTGGGCTCGTAAAATTTTTACAATTGTAAATTGAGCACGACTATTAATCAACGACAATCGACAAAACTATTGAGATTGGACAAGTTGGCCGAAAGATTATTTTCGGCAAATTTTCGACACCAAAAAACGGATCGTGAGACGTGATTCGGACATCGGTTTTATGAGCGTTTACAGTTTTTTGATTACAGGGAACCTATACAGTTATACTTGAGCTGTTTCCACAGATCCGCACAATGCAACGGAATTTTTTTAATGATAAAGTAAAGTAAAAAAATTTTAAATAATGCTGCTGTATATTATCACTGTTAGCGAAAATTTGTCAACAAATCTCTACGAGTCTTATATCGTATAAAAAATCTATACATCGTTATATCACTTAAAAATTTTATGTTTCTGTTGTTAAATTTTGTACTAACTTTGTTACGGATTATTTTGGGATAATAAAATTGAACCAAACTACGGTTTCCTTGGCATGTAAGTTAGTTGTATAACATCCCAATCCATACGTACAGGTATTTTCATATCTCTGTAAGATTTACTGACACGCACCTTCGTTTGTATAATCGTACTATGTAATCAATGGGAATCGATCAATAAATCAATAAAACAATATAATTTCAAAATTTGTATGCGTTCGAAAAACACCATTTTTGGTATTACGTTACGAATAACTTGTCACACGCTTCGGCATAATATCTTATAAATTGACTTCAAACGGTGAATTTAATTTGCGCGACCCCCGTTGAATCAGCTTGAAGAAATTCTTTTTCCGCCTAGAATTAATTAAATAAACTGGAAAAAAAAAGCAATCATCCATGAAATTTCCATAAAATTAAAAGTTCGCAACGGTGCGGTAAAGACTTTTTTTTTTTTATGCATGGTCTTGAAATCGGATATTTGCAATACGCGAAGGTGATTTAAGATGGGAAAAAAAAAAAATCTCGCAACTCATCGTCAATAATATTGACTACATACAGGTTTTTGACAAACCGTTCAACCGCTTAATTACATATGAACTGTAAACTTTGCATTCGGCCAATTAGATATTCCGATGCGTCGAAGACTGTATTATTTTTATACATGAATGAAAACCGTAGTACGCGAGAAACGCGATTAAGAAAACCGCGATTGTTAAAAATGAATGTAAAGTTGAAAAAGGATACTTTCATTCACAGATATGATTTATCACCCGAGACCATCCTGCCTGTTGTTTGTTCGTTCATAATTTTTTTTTATCTTTTCTTTTTTTTTTTTCTTTCTTTCTTTTTACTCTTGCCGATATACCTCAAAACCGCTGTTACAACGTTACTTGTAATTCTCAATGCTACAAAGTTTACCACGCATTGAATTACAGTTATTCCTATCGTAGGCTGGAGAAAAGAAAAAAGAAAAATAATATTTCTTCTATAATTACGCTATAACAAAAAAAATAATAATAATATTAACGCTATAACAAAAATAATAATAATAATATATATATATATAGATGAGTGACGACAAGACTTTCCTGCGGCATCAGAATCGATGACGTGATGTTTGTGACGTCCATAAATACACGCAAGACACGGAAAATGAATCCTTGGACATGGTCAAGTTTATATTTTTCCGGGCGCAATATCCTTTGTGCGTGATACGATATTAATACATAATCCAATCAACAATCGCGAGGCGCAGGGGGGGCGGGGGGCAAACCGAATCCTTGCGGATTGCGTATCGTAATTTCACGCAATTATACCATAGCGTAAAACCACAATTTTTCCTTATACTTTGTAGACATCGACCTTTGCGCAATCATCGTTCCCTCCGTAATTTTAAAATAGTGGGGAGGTGGGAGGCACAACGATACGGGACGAGGAATAAGGTATCCTGCCACTCTTTACCATTTATATAGACCAACAGAAGTGTTCAGAGTCCTATTAAGCGTCGATCAACTGACCAGTACAGTAAAAAGTTGACAAACCGTAGCATTGTAGAAACAATCGGCTACGCAAGTCCGAACGATCGACGTATCAAATCTGTATAATATATAGTTTAATACACAGGTTATAATATTATAACGGGGGAGAGTCAGAAAAGTGAGGAAGATAAAAGGAGTGAATAATATTTCGGGGCGAGAAACGATATTTTATTCGAATAAGGGAGAGAATATACTTTCGAGGAAGAGAGCGTAAGAGGGAAGTAGAGGCGGTCGATCTAAACCAAGAAGAAGAAGAAGAAGAAGAAGAAGAAGAAGAAGTAGAAGAACATGAAGCCGAGCTCATTCGCCGTTATTATCGCTATCGTAGTTTTCACAACTGCGTTACGCCCGACTTCAACATCCAGACTCCCGCCGCTTCCGGTTTACGAACCCTTGACAAGCACGAATTCTCCGATTGTCGAAGTCACGGAAGCTCCGTCGATACGTCATGTGCGATTTGATTGTAACGAGCCGATAGGCGATAAGATCATTTGCAATTTACATGGAGATGTATACTTTACCGCTTAATGATAATCCATGATGAACAAAGTTTCACATTTTCTCACCATTCTCTATAGCATAATAAGAATTTATATTATCATCGCGTGTGAACGAAACTTCTTGTTTATTTACACGTGTAACGCATAAGTTAATACGCACGTACGTCGCGTCGGTAAATAGAATTCAAAGACATATACGTATTGTAATTTACGATAACTTTGCAAACGATTTTTCTCTATACATGTACGATATATCCAAGCCATTATTTGTAAATCGTAAATTATTATTATTATTTATTCAACAGTAAGGCATTGCATGGAATGCCTCATAATTGTCGCTTATGTTCAATATGCGGGTAATACGTCGATTAGATCGATAATAATTGATCAAGTTCGTTCGACATTATAGTTTAATAAGTTTATGTGCCCGACAACTGTACAAACTTATAAAATCCTTGTTACTCTGTCATTGATACTGATCATTGAACTGTAATGGAAAAAGAATAAAAACTGATGTAACAACCTGATATTATGTTTTGATTATAAACAACTTCTGGGGGGCTAATTATTTCCGTGTATAATTTTTCATGAATATTCTGAGATTATATATAACTAATTTTTTCATCTTTTCAACAATTTTTTTGTCTCTTCTCTCTCTCCATTCATCACTTAGATTTTAATATTATTGTACACTGAGAAATATTCAGTAAGACAGGTATCGTTGAAAAAACTGTTCGAACATTGTTGAAATTACGAAAAACGAGGTACGCCTAACAATTTTCATAAATAAACATTGCTAAAACGTTGGAATAAAATCGAGTCTGTTCAACAAGTCACAAAGTAATTCATCGGGTAACATCCAACATTTTATAAAGCCAGGGCCGGATTTAGGGGGGGGGGGGGGGGGCAACCGGGGCTACAGCCCCGGGGCCTCCACGAAAGAGGGGCCCCTACAATTGAGACTTCGAAAAAAAAAAATTTCAAATTCCAACTAGTATATAAACACAATTAAAAAATTTTTTACGCTGTTTTCGCTTTTAGAAATTTTTCTTTCGCTGTTTTACCTTGCAAGAGTGGCAAGTGTGAGTTTTGTTTCTTTTTGTTGTAATCTTCGAAAGCCAAATTATTCATTGAAGAGCTAAACGGAAAAAAATTGTCCACTTTATTTGGAAAATAATTTGGGGCCAGGGGGCCTCCGCTCCTTTGTTGCCCCGAAGCCTCTCGACCTCTAAATCCCCGGCCCTGTACAAAGCCTACACATATCAGCGATCGTCGCATACAACGGACACGCGTCTCTTTGCTCCTCCCCCGTTTCCTCAGGGAGGCGGAAAACAGTCCGACGATGAATCAAGCGCGTAATGTTCAAACAACCTACGGGCGAACCGCCGAGTCGCGTTCCGTCGTCTGAATGGCTTTCCCTCTCTTTCGAACAACGTAATTCACCTACTAGGAACGAGGCGAACGAAACTTAAGTAGCGAGTCGTGCGAACGGTTCGCCGGCACGACGACGCATGCGCGTTGATAGCCAGAGACTGGCAGAGCCGCGCGATTAAATATGGCGTCGGTTCGTCGATGAAATTTTACTGGTAGTGAAGATAGAAATATCCCGCCGTACTTTGACGCCTCGAATTTTATGTTGCTGCGGCGATACAGTTGCAATTTCAAATTTTCTAAAATTATATGCGGGATGCCGCGTTATTGGTGCAATCTTATAATATATATATATATATATTAGGGTGCTTTTTTATTGGACTATTTTTTTTTTTTTCGGTCCCATCGTGAAATTTTGTTGGAAATACAACAAAAAAAAAAATTCCCTGAAAGATTGAGCCCTTAATATTAATGTCAAGTGCTCGCCCAAGGCATGTAAGGATTTCCCGCTTAAGATACACGCAAACTTTAATTTTTTCCTTTGAAACATCTACAGTTCAGAGGCATTCTATGGTGTAGTCTAGGACGTCGGTAGGTTTTCTTCGGAATGAAATGCTCTACAAAAGTGCTCGTTGCGGTGAAGTCGTAACTCACACCGGCGAAGTCGTACGGGCCACCCAAACCCAATTTTTTCATGAAATTCTTGTCTTTTTGCCCGTATCTCGTAAATGACAAGAGCTACAAAAAAAAAAAAATATTCGACAGTACCCCGCGGTGGCGTCGCAGCGGTGGACGGCAACCGGCCGCCCGCCGTTACGTGGAGACTCGGCGCGCCGCAATTTCGTGCGCATCGGCACCTTTAATGATTTTTTACTCAAAAACGAAGAAAAACACCCCTCTGGAATTAATTCACAGGTTGTAGTACAGTTCAAGGAACATGTCAGAATTTTAAAAAAATTTTTTGATCGTGTCAGTCACTGTTTTAAAAATCTTTGAAAAATTAATTGTTAAGCAATATAGAATATATATATACATTTCGTGCGCATCGACACCTTTAATGATTTTTTACTCAAAAACGAAGAAAAACACCCCTCTGGAATTAATTCACAGGTTGTAGTACAGTTCAAGGAACATGTCAGAATTTAAAAAAAATTTTTTGATCGTGTCAGTCACTGTTTTAAAAATCTTTGAAAAATTAATTGTTAAATAATATAGAATATATATGTACATTTCGTGCGCATCGACACCTTTAATGATTTTTTACTCAAAAACGAAGAAAAACACCCCTCTGGAATTAATTCACAGGTTGTAGTACAGTTCAAGGAACATGTCAGAATTTAAAAAAAATTTTTTGATCGTGTCAGTCACTGTTTTAAAAATCTTTGAAAAATTAATTGTTAAATAATATAGAATATATATGTACATTTCGTGCGCATCGACACCTTTAATGATTTTTTACTCAAAAACGAAGAAAAACACCCCTCTGGAATTGATTCACAGGTTGTAGTACAGTTCAAGGAACATGTCAGAATTTTAAAAAAAATTTTTGATCGTGTCAGTCACTGTTTTAAAAATCTTTGAAAAATTAATTGTTAAATAAACAATTGATAACAACTTTTTTTACCATTTCGTTTTTTTTTTTAAATTCTATGGAGCTTTCCGCGTAATTTGAAAAAAAATGTATATTGTATCTAATTTTTTGCCAAAGTTATGAATTTTTGAAAAAAATGGGAGTCTAATTTGTTATTGTTAATAAAAAATCGAATTTTGCATTATGAGATTCGCGCTTTGGCACAAAAATCTAACTCCTCCCACACAATCCACATGCCAAATTAAAAAAATATCTGAGAGATGACTGATCCGGTTGACGCGGAATAGCCCATATACTCGTATATGTATTAGGGTGTTTCAAAATAAATTTTTTTTTTGGATTTTCGTGGGGGCGCAGGGCTAAATTGTTATTTTGTAAAAAAAAAAAGAGATTCTCAAAAGGGGAGTGCCGTAGCTCAAGTGCTAGGGTATCCTAAACCGTTTTTTGTAAAAAAACAGTGAAAAATCGCATTAAACAAGTTTTAAATCTAGGTTATTGACTTTTTACTCTCACTAAAGTCTTTGGGGTCCTGAGAAAATTATTTCAGACACGTCACACAGAGAACGCTGACGTGAAAGGATCGCAATATTTATTTTATTTTTTTTCAAATTTGATATAAAGCCACTATAAGAGCTAAGTATTTTCAAACTATCTACCCGAAAATTGCATTGAAACCGATAAGCATTTATTTATTTATTTATTTATTTATTGGTCCCCCGATTAAGGAGGGTTATAAAAATTATGTACGAGAAAGGAAAAAAACGGTAAGTTTTTGGGAATTCATACGCCGACAATCGATCGTTCAATTCGATCGGGGTTTGTTTTATTTTGCAAAAATATGTGATTCGGACTTCGTTTTGTTGTTGTTGTTTTTGGTTGAAATTAAGAGAAAGTGGTACTCGCTAATAATAAAAACTTTGTAACATATAAAAGCATGTATTGTGTTATATAATTAAGCTCGTAAGGATTCCTAGGAGAAAGTCTCGAGAGATTTTCTTTCAACATAAAAATACGTTGTTATACGAAGATAAAAATATACCACGTCGAAAGCAGCTGCGAATCCCGTGATGTCCGCCAAAAACTTGCGGTTTTCCGCGTTGTTTCCGCGGTTATTCAGGCCGACGTAAAAAATGGTTTGTTTCCATCGCTTATCGACGTATTAATATTGGGATGAAAATAACAACGACAATTTGACAATGCGTGTAAAATTCAACCGTGCAGAACGGTATCGATAAAAGTAGAAAAAAAATTGGCACAAAATTGTTACAGAATTTAACATACCTAAACATTTACGGAAAAATCATTTTTATGACATAGCGTATTATAGTTGTGTATTTACAACAGAGCACGTTGCAGATATCGCGGAACCGTTTTAAAATTTGCATTCAAAACGTGTCAGGATACGTGTTCGATAAGACCTAACCACCCCAATATCTTGCGCAACTTTAAACGCGCAGCGTACAAACATCCTTGTAATGTTGCACATCGCGAAATAGATGAAAGAAAAAAGTCCGAGGTTTCGGAATCGTCCAAGGATTGCCGGTGGTGGCACGTGGAAACCGCCATTCAATTCTTGGAGTTATGAGTGAAAGGAGTATAATTACAGAAGTTATGCAATGCGAAACAGGAAAAAAGGTGGAAAACTCCTCGAGGTATAAATGAACCAGTTGCAGAAAAAACGTATCGCGGATAACCATTCTTCCGGATATTTGTCACGTACCGAGATGGACCGCAACGTAAGCAAGCAACACGATAAGCCGTTGTTCATTCATTCGTTCGTTCATTCATTGGTTCGTTGTTTCGTCAGACGTGGATTTTACCCTTGAAACTTGATAAGCAAACTTACTTGGGTGCGCATGTTTTTTATAGTTGAAAAATCGTAAACTCGTTATCCATAAAGTATCACGATAACTCGACGTACACCGGATATTGTTATAAAAAACTCCGAGGTTATAATATACGTATGTATAATAATTAGGGCTCTGCGGGTACGAAAATTCTTCGGAACGGATCGGGAAAAATCTATTATTTTCGGGTAGGTTGTGTAAACGATGCGTATAAAGCAGGAATGAAAAATTCATTACACACTTTGCATAGGAACCAGCATCAAACGGGATTTCAATCGACGTGAATTCTGAAAATTTTTGTACACCAATTGCGGGTGATTATTTTTCCGATTATTATGCAATTGAAATACGTGAAAAACATTTTCTCACTCAGATTTCAATATTTACACATTTCCCATTACAATGGGTCCCTGGTAAATATAAACTAAAGAGTTCCAAGAGCATCTTATTTAAGACACAAACCGATCCGCTGACAGCTGTAAACACGAAAAAAAAAAAAATTTTACTAACAATTATTCATCATAAATTCGATAAGAAGGAAAAAAAGATTAAAAATCAAATGTGCCTAAACTAAATATTTCGGGCGTGGCCCGTTGGAAAATCGAAAATTTTGTTTATTTTGAAACGCCCTAATGTATAAATATATCGACACTATTCAAATGGTTAATTTACTGCACATTTACTAGACAAAACTGTAATTAAATACATTATATATGTACGTTTACTGTACATTTGCCATACAGTATTTGGAATTTACTAAACATTCATTCATACAAATAAATTTAAAAGGATTTCAAACATCTCGCAACTGGATTCGGAAATGTCGCAAGTGGGTCTTCAGTTCCTTAGTCGGATTTCGCGTGCCGTATTACAAGGTTTCTCGATAGTTTTTGGAAACTCCGTAATTTTCTTGTGAATCTACTCAAGTTGTGCGCGTATAAACTTTACACGGCATACTTAACGTTATCAGATCCGAACAAAGATCAAAGAATTCCCACGTTAATTTTGGAACAAGCAATTTATCAACTTTAGACAACTACACTGTAATTTTACGTACCATCTAACGATTTGCTAAATTTGGAAAGTGAACGCTTTCGTAAATTTATTTGAAATTGTACTGCGAGTACGAATTCTGAAATTATAATCTTATTGAGAAAATAATGCGCTAGGTTTTTTTTTTTTTTTTTGATAGATATAATTGCAAAGTGCGTTATCATCAATGGCATTTGCTAACGAGTTGTTGAACAACCGATTGCAAATGAATTTTTTGAGCCTTTTTGAGCTTTTTTGAGCTTTCGCGTCGAGGAACGGAGGAAGGATTAATAATTGATGTAAGGAAAGTTTACGATCGAATGTACAAATGCTCTGTTTTCGAATAATGAGAAATTTAAATGTATAGTTGAACAAAATGGATCGTTTGAATGTTGGATCTGGAGTTGGATTATACGAATGTTAACGTAATTCGAGTAGATACGTCCCGTGGAGGATGGAACAGCAGTGACTTGAAACGAAGACTACGAATTTGCGAAAGAAGCGAGAATCCAGAATAGCGGGAGAAACAATTCGGAGACACGAATGCTTCGGTACATATAATTCACAACCGATAATAGGGAAATTACAGTTTATTCACTGAGCAGAATCTATTTTACTTGCCTCCGTATGACTTCGGAGAGATTTATGGTGCGAGGCAATTAAGACAAAATCAACGAGGACGTTTTAGAAAAAAGATGTAACCGAATCGTTGGATTTTATCGATAATCAAATTAATTGAGTAGACCGAGAAAACGAATAAATATTCCTGGGAAAATATTGCTAAATTAATGTTCAAATAACGTTATTTCAAGCACAAACGACAACGTTTGTTCAATTGACGCGTGTCTCGCTAACCGCACTTACGTACAACGGCTCCTTTAACCGAAAGTCAGAATTATCTTCCTTTTTGTCCTTTTGTTCCTTGAAAAATATATATATACATATTATATTCCTCCAGAGGTTGTCGTTACACCCGGATTCAATTTCACCGACTTACGACGATATTGTATCAAACTCTGCGGATATACCTTTGCCCGCGCGGAATAGAAATAAGGAAAGAAAAACGTCTTTGAGAGAGAAAAAAAGAAAAGAAAAAAACATTTCGTTTATCACGTAGACACCAATTCAACTCGGCTTAGTCATCGAATCCGCAATTAAATTTCTCGGACATTGAACTCCGATCCGTGGACGGTATGAAACCGCAAACTGCTGTGTAAAATGTTTAAAATGTGTAAAATGTGTAAAATGTTTAAAATGTTTAAAATGAGTAAAATGTTTAAAATGTTTAAAATGTGTAAAATGTTTAAAATGTTTAAAATGAGTAAAATGTTTAAAATGTTTAAAATGTGTAAAATGTGTAAAATGTGTAAAATATTTAAAATGTGTAAAATGTGTAAAATGTTTAAAATGTGTAAAATGTGTAAAATATTTAAAATGTGTAAAATGTGTAAAATGTGTAAAATGTTTAAAATGAATGTGTAAAATGTTTAAAATGTGTAAAATGTGTAAAATGTTTAAAATGTGTAAAATGTGTAAAATGTTTAAAATGTGTAAAATGTTTAAAATGTTTAAAATGAGTAAAATGTTTAAAATGTTTAAAATGTGTAAAATGTGTAAAATGTGTAAAATATTTAAAATGTGTAAAATGTGTAAAATGTTTAAAATGTGTAAAATGTGTAAAATATTTAAAATGTGTAAAATGTGTAAAATGTGTAAAATGTTTAAAATGAATGTGTAAAATGTTTAAAATGTGTAAAATGTGTAAAATGTTTAAAATGTGTAAAATGTGTAAAATGTTTAAAATGTGTAAAATGTTTAAAATGAATGTGTAAAATGTTTAAAATGTGTAAAATGTGTAAAATGTTTAAAATGTGTAAAATGTGTAAAATGTTTAAAATGTGTAAAATGTTTAAAATGAATGTGTAAAATGTTTAAAATGTGTAAAATGTTTAAAATGTGTAAAATGTGTAAAATGTTTAAAATGTGTAAAATGTGTAAAATGTTTAAAATGTGTAAAATGTTTAAAATGAATGTGTAAAATGTTTAAAATGTGTAAAATGTTTAAAATGTGTAAAATGTGTAAAATGTTTAAAATGTGTAAAATGTGTGAAATGTTTAAAATGTGTAAAATGTTTAAAATGTGTAAAATGTGTAAAATGTTTAAAATGTGTAAAATGTTGAAGAGCATAAATGTCCGGTTAAACGTCCTATTCCCAGCCATGCGATCACCGTCCGTGCCAACGTATGCACAACTTCCGGTCGGTAGAAATATTCTAAGACGGTAAGTTCGTGGTTAACTGAAGTTCGTACCGCGGTGTAATTTTATAACTAGCGTTAACCGGAAAAAATTCACGTCAAATACCGTTAGAATTAGGCCTTTTCCAAATTTTT
Source organism: Neodiprion fabricii (assembly GCF_021155785.1). Classification (NCBI taxonomy): domain Eukaryota; kingdom Metazoa; phylum Arthropoda; class Insecta; order Hymenoptera; family Diprionidae; genus Neodiprion; species Neodiprion fabricii. Next base: position 25,622,802 of record NC_060243.1, on the reverse strand, counting down.
GGTCTTCTCTGAAAGATAAAAAAAAAAAAAAGAAACACCGCATCCCATCCAATCTCCCGCTGCTATATACCATTAAGACGGTATAGATAACATTGGCTCTTTTAAATTTATATCAATAATCGCACATGTCTAATAACAAGCAGTCGTATCTGACTTGTTTCTATTTTTTCCTTGCATTCGCTTCGATAACGTCGATAACACAAAGATCCATTGAAATTCGCAAACACACCCGCATGTGCAAAAGAGAAAGTACGTTAGGCAGATACGACCTTCAACATTCCTCGTTCATATTATTTTTTAATCATGCACTTAATGGTGACGAAAGGTCATTCGCGAAAAAATTGCGAATTTTATCTTCTACATTTCAAATTCGTTAATCTTCGTTAATCTATGGATGTTCGCTGCTTTTGCGTAAAACGCGGACAGATAGAAGAAAAAAAAAAAAAAAAAAAAAATTGTCCAAGTAAAAAATTTCCAAAACACAATTTTCAATTCTGTTCGAACAGTCAGACTATCTGTGTATACGAAAGAATATTTATTGATCGTTCGCTCGACGTTCTCGATGGTTTATACGATACAATAAACATCGATCTCGTATAAATTGAAACATAATATCAAGGAAAGAAACAACTATGTAATCATGCGTATTGTCATATGATTCAATTTTATTGTTCGCTGGGGTGTTAACCGATAGAAAGAGAGAGAGAGAGAGAGAGAGGGAGAGGTCGTGGAGGTTATCCAACGTGTAAAAAGCACGGGAGGAGGGAATGTATAAAACGGACGAAAAATTGATGAAACACGGAATCCGTAACCAGCAGCCGACAAACTAGGAGCGATTGTCCGATTTGCAAACGTGTAGAGAGATTCGTAAAGTGTGTCGCAAGACTAGGTGAAAAAAATCGTCACAGTCCCAAGTTTCCAAGAAATCATCGAACCGTCGTCGTCATCGTCGTCGTTGGGATCCGGAGATAAATATAGGAGAGAATGTCGCCCACGAGGATCATCCTGGCCGTCATGGTTATGGCGACATTGTCATCGACATCGGAGGCCAAGTTACGTACCGATTTTTGGAACTACATCCTTCAGAGAGCCCAGTTACAATACGTACTGAATGATAATAATCCGTCGATCTACGATCCTCGGCTGATCGCGAACGAAGATGATATGGAAAACGAATACTCTGACGTAAGTCAAAGCATCGCACGGCGCGCAAATATCAAACGTGATTTCAAGCAAATCGATTCGCCGATCGGGTTAGGTAATGAGATTAGGGGCGAATCGACTCGCAGGTGTACCATACCAGCAAATCTCACTAAACCGCTACAAGAGATGCAATGTGCTTTCCCGAATCCTGAAGATAAAACTCCGCACTACACTTGTCTAGTCTACAGAGACCATGAAGTCGAATGCCAATTGTACTTACTGCTTTACCAGAAGGATAATCATTTCTTTTGCGAACCACAGATATCAAATATAGCTCAATAATAATACACACACACACACACACACACACAACTATATTATTATTTTACACCATGATCGTAACCCCGTGAGTTTTGTCTTTAACGGACCTGCTCGATAATCGCAAATCTTAAACCAAAATGTGGAAAAAAAACAAATATCAAGAAAATATTGGCAAATACGTTCATTCGTTACCGTAACCGTAAAAATTTTACACGTGTAATTTTCTGCAGATTACGAAATGAAAATGAGTTTTATTACTGTGACCGGGAAATTTAATTATAAGCGGTAACTACATTCTTATCAATTGTTGTCGCTCGCATTATATTTTCTTGCAACTACTGCCACAATTTTACGTTGCAATTGCGACGGTAAATTTATTCCGAAGTCTAATTTGACTTTGAATGAAAAAAAAAAAAAAAAAATATAATCATGTATCGAACCAACTAAACAATAGTAGCGACTATAACTGCAATGAAACAGTGAATACCGAAAAAATAGTTACTTGTGTGACGATTTTCTTGTAACATCAACAACATTTAAACCGGTGTTGTTATACAATACCCATTTTACTAAACTTTTATAGTAACTATAGAAAATGAACTTTTGTCTCAGTGCGATCAAAAGTGTATGGAAAAAAAATTGCAATAAAGCTCGTTAGAGGTTAAAAAAAAAAAAAAGAAAAAAAAAACACCTAATCAAACGTAAGCTAACCTTTTCAGACAACTGCATTAGCAACGTTTGGACAAAAAATTACGTCGAATACAGTTTATCGCAATTCTTTGACAATTTTTCCCAAAGATACTGTAAAGTGCTAGTAATTAATTTATAGACATACGCATCACCTATATATGTTATTCGTGTGAAAATATTTCCCCGGATTTTTCGTCTGTTGTATTGTCAACCTAAATGTATTGAACAAATGTATCGGTATAATTAAAAGAAATGAATAAAAAACAAAAAAAAAAAAATGCGTCAATGATTTATCATGTTGCGCTGAACTGTGCAGTTAGGACGGTCAAAAATTCGCTCATAAATTTCGTTACAGCAATGTGAAAAAATTTGAAAAGATTAACGATTCATTGTTATTATTTTCACATCTATTTATTAGGTTGCTATAAGTGCATGTATTATATTATTACCCTGGCGCAATTTCAGCATTGTCTTTTTCTTCCGCGTATAATGTTGCAATAAATATTTATTCCAAAATACGCATCATTTGTCAATTTTCGTCGTTGTCGTTATTTTGTCAAATTCGTAAAATACAAGCGTATAGAAAAAGAAATTAGAAATATATATATATATATACATATATTAGGATGGTCCTTGATAAAGTTGTTTTTAAACTTTTATGCTCCCAGGAGCGTAAGCGCTTGCAAATTCAAAATTGAGCTCGCTGCGTCAACTTTAAGATAGTTTTGCGATCGACGCAGCATATGGAAATAACAAATGGGAAAAGAGTTTCTTGGTTCTTTTAAATTTTACAAGTCGTCGACGAATATACCGAAAACAACGGAGGACGCATATTTTCGCGGTGAATTGAAAACTCTCGACAAGGAATTTCCGATGCATAAAATTCGTAAATGAAAGCGTTCGTACGTAAATTACCTAATTTGATCAAACTTTGAACGTTAATTGTTAACGTCGATTGTACAGTAAAAGAACGTGAGATATCTTCTTGGACAAATGGTGATTTCAATTGACAACGAATAGAATGCACAAGCCGAATATATTTTATTGGGAAAAAATTTTTATCATGATTTTATTGTTCACTCAAGGGGCCCTTAAATACCTAGTTACGCCCCTGTGTCTCGGGTGTAGAAAAAAGGTGTAATAAAATTTTTAAAAAATTCGGGAATTTATCGCGAGCAACTGGAAACGTCTTCTCTATGCTGCGAGTATAAACTACGGTCGAGGAAAATTGTTTTATGACGCGGCACGTGACGCGATATCAAAAAAGGCGCGTGCCAGGCGGACGGCCGACAGATTGAGGAATACTTTGCATATTTACGTCATGGCGAAGTACAGGAATATATCGTGAGGAAAAAAATAAAATAAAAATAAGGTAGAAAATTAAAGGTCATTTATTCTCAAAGCGATTCGTTCAAAATTTACATACGTCATCTTTTTCCCCTATTTTATTCATCTATTTTGTACAATCAACAAAGTAACAAGTACTTATCTTGCAAATGAAAAATGATTTAAAAATAAATAAATAAATAAATAAATAACGGAGATATTTAATTTAATTATAATCAGTCTGTGATTTTTTGTGTATTTTTTTTTTTTTTTTTTGTTTTTCATTTTTTACGAAAAAAATACTACCTGCAGCCTCTTTTCAATTCTCGTTCTCCAATTTTTATACGTTTGGTTTCGCTAGTTTTCGTTTCATCTACAAAGAAAATTCCAACCAAACAAATCACTGTACGTCAACTGTGTTTTACATGCGCTAATTACTCTTGCCTTTTAAATGAAAGTTATCGACGACTCGGTTCGTCGTTCCAGAAAATGGATTTAAAAAAATCCAACAACAATAAACATTTGTTTTATTTTTTTTCGTTTTACATTAATTCTTCGACATACTTTTACACCACGTATAAGCATGTATGCGATTAATCTTTCTCGCCGAGTTCACAATGCTCGTAAACGCGTAGCGATGATGATAAAATTCGTATAAATTTCGATATTCAAAATGACAAAGAAATGCAAGCAGCACTTTAAATTGGTAATTTTTATATAATCTTGCAATAGATTCAATCAAATTCATGACTAAAACGTAACGTATAACTTTTTTATTGAACGAAATTGAATTCAATCGCGTCACCAAGTTATAGGTAATAAATACAGTGTAATTCAAACGGTCAGTTGAATTGAAAAGATATTTTTTCAACTCTGACGATATTTTATTACTATTTTCAACTACAACTGGTAAATGTTCTCAAGTCATTTGAACCATAATGTTTTCACGCGTATAATCACCCACATTGTGTGTAAAAATGAACGATTACTAATAAAAGTACCGAATTAAACCATCGATCGCTGATCGCGAATCTAAAGTCAGAATCTGATCGTTTCTAAATCCAAGATGACGTATCCAGTACGGGGGATGTAAAATCGAAACAACATCAACGGATACCAGACTTTCCGTTAACAGCTAGAAAACTAATTTTCATTTTCCACCCGGAACAATATTTTTCGATCGTGGTGAAAAAGAATGAAAATATTTAAGGACCGATCGACAATCGGAACTAAAAATGTCTCTCAGTGTATATTCCCGATTGCTGGAAAGCCTTGAACTATCAAAATTCGATTATACTGGCCGTAAATTAGATTCTTCTATGTTTCAACAGTCGTACGAAGTGGCAAAGATTATTCGAGGTTGTGAATAACATGAAAAAAAAAAAAAAAAATGTAGAATCCCGGACATCCGTCCAATGCACGCGCTTAACGGGACGTTACGATATGCCTTTTCATTTTCCCCGTTTCTTCTTTTAATTAGCGTCGCGTCAAACGTGCTAAAAAAACATCCACCGTCGCACGTCAATCAATGCGGATAAGATCAAGCCATTGACAAACGTCGTCAAACTTCTCTGTCGGCGACGATCCTCGTACTCGTTCAAAGATCGATTTGTTAACTTTCCTCGGTTTGGAGGAAAAAAAAATAAATAAATAAATAAAAAAAGAAACATAAATAAACAACCATTCGTTCATTCGCGTAGCGCGCGTTTTGTATTATGCGTCATATTTTATAAAAAATTATGCGCAAATTTATCCGTTGTACGTGGGAATTTCTGCAACGAAACTCGCGGTACAGTTTTATTTTTTCGGAATGGAAAATTTATCTTCGCTTGAGAAAAAAAAAAATTGCGCGCAATGTGAGAAATTTTCAGTTCCGGTTACCGCTCAGTTTTCAACTATTTGTCACTTTTTCGCCTGACCGTTGCGAAAATTTCACGCTCGCGCAACGATAAATTGACGTCAAAGGCTTGTTTGATTGAAAACAATAGAGTAAAACGCGCAAACTGATTTTGCCTTGCAATTACCAAAAAAGGATCGACAATAGCGCAAAATATTTACGCGTACCTCGTTTTTCGTAATTCCAACGATATTCAAACAGTTTTTTTCAACGATACCCGTTTTACACAATTTTTCTAGTTACTGTAACGAATGAAATTTTTCTCACTGTGCTCATATCAATTCGTATTTTATTACTTCTAATTAATTTTTACATGAAAATCCTTTCAGGATATGTTTCTCTTGTTTCTTTCTCTCGCCGATCCTTGTAATAAAATAAATCTTGAATTTTCAATCCAATTGCAAATACTGTTTTGAGAGCGGAAAAAAATTAAACGACTGGTTTGCACTCAATCAGAGATCATTGTTCTTAATTTTACGTAACTCACATCCAGGGATAATTGAAACAAAAAAAAGAAAATATACAGCAAAAACGTCATCGTGGTCATCGGTTATTTAGCGATGTTAAAAATATCATGTTTCTCGAGTCTATGCATGAAATAAAATCGGACTCAACCATTCGCAACTTTCGAAATCGTTTTTTGTAATAACAATGTATACGGAAATAAGGCTTAAAAGCTAACCTGCTCTCTTGTATAAATGCATTTCTATAAAAAATAAAAACAATCAACTCCATTAAATATCCGATGCAGATCCTGCCGATTTTTTTATACGTATAGAATCTTTTTTGATGTATAAAAAAATAAAAAAAAAATAAAAAAAAAAAAAACCAGCACGACATGCGAAGCCTAAAAATTTTCAAATTGCGTAAAAAAAAATTTGCAACTTTTTTCTGTTGCCGAATAAAAGTTAATGATTTTATGGATGTGTGCGTGTGTGTGTGCTTTTTTTGATCCTTAATTTCAGCGCAAAAAAAAAAAATAACCCCCCCTCCCCAGACAAATCTTTCGAAAATGCGACATTGTGACATCACGTAAAAAGAAACCGAAGGTTGGGGGGGGATATCTTCGAGGAAACAACCAACGCGTTTTCAGCGATAATAAAAAGATTTACGCCCGTGCGGTTTTAAGATCCGTCAATACGCGATCGCGAGTGGGGGGCAAGTCGGCGAAGGAAATACAGCACGATAATATATATGGGTCGATCCATACAGTCAAGATACAGTCGGCGCAAGACGTTCAACCGTATCGTTGCGCATTGATTGACGAAAGTAGAGAGAAAAAATAAATAATTGAATAAAAGAAACAACATATTCGTGCCAAAGTCGCACAAGTCTCGTCCATCTTGTAACAAAAGTAAAACCGTGAGAACTGGATCAGAGTTTTCATCTTTTTTTGAAATTGAAAACACATAAAAATCAAAATATCTCACCGACAACCGCGAGTGGATAGAAAGTCGCAAGTAACAATTGCGTACGTGTATAAATAAATCGATAGATTTATTGAAAAACAAAATCAAACAAATACACAAATAAATAATATAAAGAAAACCGGGCACAACTTCGACAAGAAAATGACGCCGTCAACCAAAACTTTCACCAATCTGACGATTGCTCTGGTAATTTTTGCCGTAATTTACGCCGAATCAGCGAATGTCGGATCGCCGATTGGAAATAAGGACGGCGAGTCGATGCAACAGGATCCGACGACAACGCCGAGCCCCGAATCGGTTGAAATTGGAAATAAATGCCTCAGTCTTGCCCACACAGGAGCGAAAAGTCCTCCTTGCAATCATTCGTTGCTCAAGAACATGGAGATCCAATTGGCCATAAATGCACGTTGCCACCTATATTTCGACGTCGAATTCGTGAACAACGTCTACATCTTATTAATCAAACCACTCGACAGTGGGAAAAATTCTTAAGACTTGGCCGTTGTTTGAAATATCGCAACTACTTCTTCACCCGTGTAATCAATCCACCTGTAAGCTCAAACTTTTACAACGTTACATATAAATTACCTGAAACGGTGTGAGAGTGTTATTTAAATGTATTTATTGTTTGTATTATACGAGCGAACGTAGTAGCGTAGACAATTGATAATAATCGATCTTAGATTAAACCGAATCGAGTATAATCGATGATTTTTCCAAACACTTGGTTATCATTTTTTTTACTTCCATGAACGATGCGATGCAATATACTGTATTACTGCGATTAAAGTATCGATTATTATCATCGTCTTACTTTTACGAATCACCCATTTGCTTTAAACGACATGTCAAACATCTTTATTATTATTACCGTTATCATTCATATTATTTATATTAATTTATTCGCATTATTTAATTTTCCAATCAACACACTGTCGGAGAACTGATATTTCTGTACACAAAAAATTAATTTCGAAGGTCATCATAGACATTACAAGTTTACCAATAATTTAAGATCAATGTAGTAAAAATAAAATGTAACGTTTTACGTAAACGACAAGTATTATAATATAAGTAAACTCTACTCAATTGTATAGATTATTCATTAAAATTAAGAGAAAATTAACTTAACCATATAATTTTATGATTAAGAATAATAACCCAGAACGCAACAAAAATCTTTGTAATTGAAGGACGAAAAAAAAATATAACATACATACATATATATATATATCGTCTATAAACATTCAATCCATTTCCTCGATCTCCTTTTCGCTAAATATTGGACGACAAACCTTTTTGAAACTTGGACTTGTTCCAAAAACTATTTATAAGGTACATGAAATCGAAGTAATGAGATTATATACTTATTGAATTTCACGATTTATAGAACTAGCTGCATATTATATATGACGAATAATAAAACTTATACCGCTAGAAATGATGGAAAGAACTTGGTATATTTAGAAAAACTAATGTAGTATCCTTCTGAATCGATTTAGGAATGGCAAAGTTGACTCTGACTTTGGTCAAAAATGGACTTTTCGTTGAAAATAGTCGATTGGTCAAAATCCGTCTTTCACGCTTCAAGCCGAGCTTTAAATGATGACTTTTCAACTTTTTTCAACTAATTTTAAATTTAACATCCGACGGTAAGGTGGTAAATAATTGATAACTCAAGTTCTTTTTCTTAGATTTTTTAAAAATGAACTTTGAGTTTTATTCGTTTATTCTAACGCGCATTCGTTATTATATTAGTTGATTCTTTTTCTTCGTGATTTGAAAGTGTCGGTTCATCGTCAGGTAATTCCTCTCATGTATATTAGCACAACATTCCTTCTTATTACCTAAACTTTTCACATTTAACCTCGTTATAACTAACGTTGTACATTATTTTTAAATTTTCTGTTCGTGACAGATGTTCTGAAATAAAATTGTTCCGAGGAGGACCCCCATCCGGGCTGAAACGTTAACACAAAAAAAGTGTTTTTTGTTTATGACCCTCATATCCAAGAATAATATTACTCAACAATATCTGATATTTGATTTTCCTTGAACTGCACGAATTTCTCAACATTACGAATACTTTTCGTCGCGATACTTTTTATTTTAAACAAATATAAACAGTTCTTTCTCACACGGTACGATAAGAATTTTCATACGAAACAACCGATGCATTTGTTTCGAAAATTTGATATTTATATAAGGACGGACCCGAATAATAGAAAGCCAAGAAATCACCGAACAAGACCAAGACAAAGCTTAACAGACCAAGAAAAGTCCAAGGCGAAAATGAGAATAGAGAATTTTCCGTGTAGGTATTTGTACGGATAGTTCTGCACTGTTGGACATGCGGTGTTGAATCGAACACTGAAAATATTCTACAGAAGTCCACGCTATTTCGGTGTTGATTTTAAGACCAGTTAATGTGAAGAATCGAAGGATTTACACCGATGACGTTTAATTTTACACTTATCGGTGTGAACTTTTACGGACGTGGTAAATTTTCCGACAGTGCGAATTATTGAAAACTCCACGGAAAATATATTTCAAATTATGAGCTTTTTCTTATACATTTTTCAAGATTAACGCTTCGAGCGGCGGGGATAATTTTTGTTTGATTAACAAAAATGAGTAGAGTAAAGAATTAAAAAATACCGCAGCCAGACTTTGCAGTGCGTCATGACAGGGTTTGTAAGATTTTTGTGTCATGCTTGAGGAATTTCAGCAACGCCGAATAAAATGGTCGGAGGGATGTAAATGTAATTAATTCGCACAACAGAAATTTAAAATTAGCACGATTGTATTTTATTTGCATTTCAAAATATAGAGTGTATTCATTTCTTATTTTTTTCTCCTCAGCTTCTAGGTACATTCGCAATTCTCTCGGTACATTTGCTTCGTTTACGTGAAATTCCAGTCCCATGTTTTAAATACATACGCCGTACACGTGATTTCGAAAGTCGCTGCAATTCAATCGCGATTTAACGCTGATACGTGAAGTCTATACAAGATATACTAATATTACATATATTTTGTTCATACAAACTGGCGCTTGATAACTATACGATTGTTAATATTTCACAATTCCGCTCGACAATCGTTGTCGATGTATACTTTATTAGATACTGAAATCACTGAGATCAAACAAGCATTTGAGCATTCATTATTACTATATTTACAACTATACATTTATTATCTATTTTTGCACTTTACTAATACTGACAGTCTGACGATTTTGGCATTTAATTTCAAAGCGATGGAATGATTTTTTTCCGTCGACATACAAACAACGAACATTTGCACGACCCGTGCTGTTAAACAATTGAATGAATAAATAAGTAACGAATGATCGAACATGTTAATAAATAGTTGAATAAATAACGTTGTCGCAAGCGGCAGATGAAGTAATAAATACTTCCCATAAATACGAATCGAGACAAAGTCAAGTTTGACGCGATTGTAAGCTTTGATGGGAATTGAGGACATCCAAGATGGGCAGGCAGATTCGACGTTTCTTCTCGGCAAGACGATTCGACAGTCGTCTCCGTCGTCCTCCTTTTTGTCCCTTTCGATTATTCCAACGCGAGTCTCGCACGGTCTTCTCGGCATCTTCTAAGACGGTATCGTCAATTCGCCGACCTGATAAATGTACACTCGTTCATCGTGTGCGGACTGATCCCATATTGCTACGTACTCCTCGTCCTCACAGTATGTCAAAATGTTCGGTTTCAAAGCCTTCGTTTCGAACGAACACACTTTCGACAAATTTATGTTTCTTAGTTCAAGATAAGATCCAGGCACAGGCACAGCAGGCTTGCAGCTCGATCGAATTGCGAGAGTGGCGAACACCAGCGTGATTACGAGGATAGTTTTCGGGCTAGCCATTTCCATCGGAAATCCCTGAGAGGTTCGCGCCGGATGCTCGAATTCCTTCGCTCGATATTCTTGATTATTCTCTTCACGAGCTTTTCGAGCTGACTGTTCGGAATATCGACTGTCGGCTTCTCGTCAACGATCGCCTCGTTCGAACTCCTTGTTCGAAACTGATGTCTTGCCTGTTTTTCCCGCCGGTTTTATCCACCGGCCACGTGCGGAAGCCCCACTCCTGTCTTTGAACACGTGCCGCGGCTGCACGATTGTGGTTGCGACTTAACAAACCAACTGCGTCACCGCCGCCCGACGCCTTAGTTGTAAGATCGTATGCGTCACTTGTGACACGTCGATCGACTTTCCTCGTTTTACGGGACTGGACTCCCGCCTCTCTCGCTGCATCCACGACCAACGCACGCGATCGGCAGTCTCACACGTTTTCTTACTCGTTCGACATCCTTGTTTCATAATCTCTGTATAATGACCGTGACTTGACGCAACGTCTTCGAATCCTGGAAAGTCTCGACGACGAACCGAAGTTTGTATCCTCGGATGCGCGGTAAATACGGAAAAGGCGTTCACCTCTTCCAATCCTCATCCGAACTCTCCAAGAGCCAAAGTGTCTACGACAGAATTTCGTTCCATCGTTCTTTTCTCTTTCTTCTTTTCCCTTTCTTCTTTTCTTCTTTCGACTTTCAATTGAAACGTATCGATGAAAGAAACTGCTCTGATTAACGCAATTCCTCTGGTTACTGATAATTGGGCTTCGTCGTAATTGACATTTCAGAATTCAGATATCTCCACGTCTTCGGGGGATGATATTACTCTTACTGTTGATAACCAAATGCGATACGGTTATCAATCATTTGGATCCACAGTCTGAATCAAAAGCTTGATAAGGCGGAACATGTCCAGCAACGTTATTTGCGTCAATGATATTCAATGCGGTTGAAAAGATTTCGTAAGTAGAATGCTCAAAATCCATAATGTCTGATGATTTTGATCCAACTAAAATGTAGCCGAGTTCGTTTTGTTCACCGTAAAATTCTCCAAAAATCGACAAAAGCAATTTTAGAAATAGTTATTTCCAAGTAAATAAAAACAGATTTTCGTAATTAAAGTAGAACGTATGTTCGTCAAAATTTACATTTTTGCATCAGTACTATATACTATAATGTAAGAGTTCTCCAATATTTTTCAGTCAATTTGTGGATATCTGGTCAATGAGCAGAATTATTCCAAGAACGCCAGAGTTGATGACTTTAAATTGTGTAATTATTTGTAAACCTACTCTCAACTTGTTGAAATCTCATACAATCAACTTGCGTCATTCGAATTTGTTTTCTTACCTCTTGACGAAAAGATATTGGTCACAAATTCTCAAAGTGTGCGATCAGCTCGAATAAACCCGGTATATTAGTCTTCCTATTTCTGTTACGTGAATCTCGATTTATATTTACATAGTTTTTGTGTACTCAGGACTATTAAAAATCAAAGCTGCAATCCATAATTTTTTTTCTTCTTTCATCATAATTATTATCGGTGCATAGTTGGAGAACTGAATACAATTTAACGATTTCTACGGAAAGAGGATACAAAAAAAAAAAAATGCTCAGTGTGCAGGCGATTATGGGAAATAAGTTTTTGAATTAAACGAACTATTGTGGTATAAAATGGAACGAATTTAATACATTTAACAAAAATTTTTAAGAAACAATGTTTAAACGAAACATTCGCATCTATAAACAAGAAGAGTATCCGAACTCCGGATCACGGATTCTGCTGAAACTTCCAAGGGATTTTTTTTTAACCCAAGAAATGAAGCTTCCGAGTAGTTTCATCCTGAGTGCAATGCACTAGATCCTAGTTAATTTTTTTGTTTTTAAATTTTCTTTGGGTTGGCTCGGTAACTTCAATGATCTACTGATTTTCCATTTCTCGATCCCATCATACCTATTCAGTAAAATACCGCATAATGGAGCATTTCACGTAACATTTACAAAACCCAAGCCTTGATCATATCGAATCCCATAATCCGTCACCGTTTACTCCGCTCTTATCTGTAACATTGATAAAAAGGCGATCCGAATTTCGTATTTCACGGATTACCAAATTTTTCAAGTCCTCGCAAAATGTGTCTCAATATTTATTCATCGTACGTAATATCGAAGCTTTCCAATCACCAGAGATGAATGAAAATCATATCCTAACTCTACCGAGAGCTGGCTAACTCCCATCTTTCTTTGATCCACACACTGGGTTGAAAAGCATCGCAATTAATACCTGTGATAGAAAAGAGCGGTTCATTCGGTTGATTCACAAACGAATTGCGAGCAGCTTTCTTTTCCCCGAGCTCAAAGTCCAAGCAGCATCAAGTTACATTCCGCATAATTGAGGATACAGACTCTCTTACTTTGGCACGCGTACAACAGGATGTATTACGCCTTCGGCAGGACTACTTTTTATCCCTCATATCAGGATGAGGTTACATCGGTACATGGTTTCGAAGTGGTCGGCAGTTGCGAGAAAAACCGCAGACGAGGTAAAGTGTGAGTTACGTGTTCGTGACGTCGTTTCATTCATGGATCAAAACTCCTCGACTGAACGTTGAGAGGAACTAAAGAAAAGCTAAATTAAGACACAAGCGGTTATCGTAAAAAATCACTCGTTTTCCCATTACTCGATCCGATTACGTAACGCATCTGCAATTTGGAGAACCAAACGCTAATGTGCAACAGCACCACGAGTACGCCGACACACGACCAATGATTTCCAGTTACCCGTATCTACTTGGTAAATTACTCGTTACAATAGCCATGGTTTGGGCATATCGTGATAATTTGATAAAACTATCGACCCATGTGACTAGTTTTGTTACACCGTCGATATCTATCAGTGGTGTAAGGTGGTCAATAACGAGTAAATGCACCGTCGAATTTCTCTCGTCGCTAAATGGATTCCGGTCCGGGCTGAGCAGCTCCTCCTCCAGGCATTGGTTGTGCATCGAAATGGACGACTTAAAACCTAGCTGCAACCACTCACGAGAGTTCCCAAAGAAGGCTGAGCGGATCAAATAACGTAAAATCGACTAGTCTCGACCAAACATTGGCCTTTCGGATCAAGCTTTCTACAAACCGATATAACCATCGATGACCTCATACCCCGAACTCGTAGGAAACCAACATGAGGATCCAAGTGCGCGTTCGTCAGGTTTATCATGATCACAAGTACGGACGATAACTGTCATAATCAGCGAGCAAAAAGTTGGATTAAAGACAGTTTCGTTATATTTACTAAATACTAAAATTAATAGCTAGTCTATAGTTCCATGATTTTTGTACATCTCAACGTCTCAGTGACGTTTTAGTAATAAATCCATCCAAATCGTGTGAAAATACGATTCACGGTAATCAAATTAAATCATACACCGTCGCATCATTGTTCATCGTTAAGAATCTTTTCGAAACGATCGGCAACGTCTATTTTTCAACATATCGTTGGAAAGATCATTGTTCCAACAAACATTATCTCGTTTTTCGTCAAAGTCTATGGAGCTTTATGAATTAATTGTGACAGCATTTCCGTTAAAAGAAAAAAATAAAAAAAAAATTTGAAACAGCCATAAGCATGCTGTTAAAAATTCAACTGTCGAAAAGCTCGTTTTCGCGATTTTAGCGAGAAGGGATTCAGTTAATTCTTATTAACAATTAGTCTAAATCTCAATTACTACAATTAAGCTCTTTGGATTGACTGCAAATGAACCACCTTAATATACATGTGTGATAGTTTTTTCTTTTCTTTTAAATACAGACGAAGTGTACAATGCCTTGCGAGTAACTTGGATTTGAAATCACCGGAAGTTTTTTACGCACAATATATAAGCACTATTTCCTCCTATGACCCGGCACGCGCATAACTACAGAATGCATTCAGATAAAACTCGATTTCCCGAAAGCATCAGGGACGTAATTCCGATGCCCACGAATACCTATATACGTCATGAAATTGAACTTTGAAAAGGAAAGTTACGGTACGTAGCCACAGATCCGGAAACGCGGTCGTGGTGATCAGAGTTCCGAGGTTATTTATTTCTCCGATGTTTTCCCATGTCTCGATTCCGGTCGTGCCGATATTCACAATGAAAAATTCTAGCGAATAAACTTTTTCAACGTTGCACGCATTTTATTGACAGGTAAGGAACTTAAATTAAGTAGTCATTTTGAAAAACGCGTTTTATATCGTATCTCGAAAATGGCTCGCTTTGGGATAAAAAAAAAAACATCCCATCTACGACAAATGTTCTCATGTTTTTTTATCCCAAAGTCAACTGTTTTCGATGTATGATAAAAAATGCGTTTTTCAACATGACAACTTACGCCGAATGGGTCTGACCGCAGACTTTTTAAATTAAGCTCCTTACCTGTCAACAAAACGCACGAAACATTAAAAACGTTTAATTAAAATTTTGCGCTACGGCACTATAAATTCAACATCCATCGATTGGACTATGGGCACAAGTTCGAAGAGGATTACGTTCTTGAAATCATAAACAACAGAGAAGGTCTGTTTCGCGCGTTCTAGAGTTTCGAAAACATAAAGATTCGTTGAAAATAGGAAACGTAATATTCGACCGAAACCAATACCATTCTTATATCACGGAAGGTCATGAAAAGTAAAAGATAGCACGTCGTTGATAACGGAAAAAATTATATATATATATGTGTATATATAATACGTTTTCCTTTCGTCATAATGCAAACGTTAAACGTGAAGCTATCGCAATGCAACCGCGGAAAGCGCGACAGAACGGAACCAAAAACGGGAAAAGTAATACCCATAAAAAACCCAAACCCTTTATAAAGACCGCAGAGACATACCTAAAAACAGCCGCATCGCCCACACGTATGAAGCGATTATTAAACCACAGGAGTTGACAATTTTTCCGGTGCCGAGTTGACGCCTTATTCGCGTTTATAATATCAAAAGACAGAACGTGGCGTGCAAACTGACACTGACATTCGTTCGGATCATGATCATCGCAATCTGTATTAATAAAAATGAATGCTTCTTTGTTTGCTTCTTCAGTTTCAATACCTTTCATCCGATTGCGACGAATAAAGGTTCCACAACGAATTGGTACAACCATTTTACAATATAGGTGGCGTGCGAGTCGTTTCAACAAACGAGCATATTTCGCATAGTTTAAGGGCAGCTCGTTTGTTGGCAAATTTCTTTGGGGGTAACAGCTATACCCACCTGTGCATAGGTATGCATGAAACTCAAAGTCTTTCCAACGTATGTTTGCTTGTTACTCCAGAACGACTGAAACGATTCTATTTTTTCTGTGAATGGCTACAACGTCTGACCAGGTTTTAGGCTACGTTTCGTTTCAACCAGATTTGATAGTTTTTGAGAAGTAACGATATTTGTAAGCCAAGCCAGAATGGGATCACACACTTGTGCGAACGCTGACCAAACTCTTATGAATAGAGGTTAGGTCGGGTTAGGTTAGGTTAGGTTCTATGTCAGATCAGATATTATCAGTGTTCGTTAGGGTGGTCCGGAAAAAGGTCTTCTTCGATTTTCACCGGTTCACCCCCTAAAGCAATTCCGAACAATTTAAAAATAAATCGCTACATTTTTCAAATTTTTATCTCAACTCTAACCCATGCCCGTAAGAGGGTGGAGTTTCCCATTTAACTTTTTCAAGGGTACGGTGAATCCAACAAACGGATTCGATTTAATTTCATATAGGGGGGATTTCTCGGATGCCTGACTCTACGAACCTGAACTCGAAATTTGAAAATTCAAAATGGCGGACACAATATGGCGGATCAAAATTCAAAGAGCCATTCGATTTCCATGAAACTCGGTGCCCGGGGGTTTTCGAGGTAGCTGATTACGAATCGGAATTTGAAATTTGCATAATTTAAAATGTTGAATCCAATGTGGCAGCATCAAATGACCTTTTAAATTTCGCCCCGCCATATTCGATCCACAATTTTGAATTTGCAAATTTTGAGTTCAGATTCTTACTTAACGTACCCCTGAAAGAATTAAATCTACCCTCTTGTCGGCAGGGGTTAAACTTCGGATAAAAATTTTTTTAAGTAAGGAAATTATTTTTCAATTATTTGGAGTCGATTTCGGGGGTGGACAGGTCAAAATTCAAAGATGACCTTTTCAAGGACCACTCGTAGCTCTTCATTCAAATATTCTTAACTGTAAGTGTGATTTTTTTTATCTGTATAGAATTTTCATCTTATCACATTAAATCTGAATGCGAGCGAAGCTGCGACGGGCTGCTGGTAAAAAATACATAAACCCAATCATTACCAACTGCGTCTGCAAGAAAAAATAAAGAGAAAATCGATGATGTTTGAAATTCGTATAACGTATAATATGTAACGATACATTTTTCAAAACCTTTAATAATACACAGTTGTCTGAAATTCAATGACTCGTTCAGATTTGTTATATAAAATTCCAACACCTATCAATTAATTATTAACGATAATTAACTACCGTTAACGTGTTACGAATCTGTAATTAAATAAAACCGAATCTGTAACGATTAAAAAAAATTACACCGAGACGAGATTGATCGTATCGAAGTAATGCACTGTATAAACAGATTCTATACCAGAGTGATGATGTTACGAGTTAATAATAGCCCAGTTTTCCTTTTCGCGTGAAAATTATAACCGACAGAGGCTCGTTAACACAACGGTATTGCTATAAGCTCGCATGAATTAAAATGAGCATTGCACCTTTTTGCGTAGGTAGCGGTCCGAGTTTTCTTCCTGTTAAAGATTCCCCGTGCGTAAGTAAAACACGCGTATGAATGTGACATACGTGTATTTATTATGTATCGCGTGCGTCTTCTTGTAGTTTATTGAGAAAACCTAAGCTAAAATGCCTAAAGGCTATAAATAAACTGACTTGCGTTGTGAAAAACCGGTTATAAATACGAGTTATTCTTATTTGGTACGAAGCGTGATACTAACGATCATCGGTTTTATACCTGATTGTTTTGGAATGTATGGTATAACAGATTATGAGGGAAAAAATTACGCTGAAGGTTAAAGGCACGGACTGAAACTTTATAACGTGTAGAAAATAAAAAAGATGCAAGGTCACACCGGTTGCCTCTTCACGACGCGTGTTGGCTTTGGTATTTTTCGATTCATTCGCGTATGATTTCGAAAAACAAATAAAAGATAAACGAAAACTGGTATGTTCGGTTCATTCAAGCCGATCGCACAATCAAAGAATTTCTGACTACTATCGTTGGGTCGAGAGGTAGGGTAAAGCAAATTCGAATGACGCAAGTTGATTGTATTATTAAGATCTCGACAAGTTGAAACAAGGTTTTTAAATAATCGCAAAGTTCAAAATTATTAAACTCCCCTGTTTTTAGACTTATTTTACTCGTTTACCAGATATCTACAAATCGTGTGAAATACATTTGAGAAATCTAACATTATAGTATGCGATATCCCGGGTTATAGTCGAGGAAATAAAGCAATGGACTGTCGATTCTTTGAGCAGTAAGACGGATTTTAATGCGGTTTTTTGCATTCGATTCGTGAGAGCGCCTACAAACTTTGTGAACTAAATTGATTAATTAATTTTTTGAAAATGCATTATGGCATTAATAATATGCATTTTGCAAGTGCACTTCCAAGAGACACTAAATAAAAAATTTGCTTCTCGGGGGTTTTTGGGGTCGCTGAACACGAATATCGCCACGGCAACCGTCTCCGAGGTACCTGGTGCCCAGGGTGGACAGTATCAACGTCTTCTCCTAGAGTTTTGGCGAAAATTGTGATCGAATTTGTGATTGAATTAAGAACAATATACTTTAATTGAGGTAAAAATGATAATACTCAAGATAATTCCAGAAAAAGACGTTGAAACGTTCACCCTGGGCACCACGTACCTCGGAGACGGTTGCCGTATCGATATTCGTATTCAGTGACCCCAAAAACCCCCGAGCAACGAGTTTCGACAAATTCGATCACAATTTTCGCCAAAACTCTAGGAGAAGACGTTGATACTGTCCACCCTGGGCACCAGGTACCTCGGAGACGGTTGCCGTGGCGATATTCGTGTTCAGCGACCCCAAAAACCCCCGAGTAGCAAATTTTTTATCTAGTGTCTCTTGGAAGTGCACTTGCAAAATGCATATTATTAATGCCATAATGCATTTTCAAAAAATTAATTAATCAATTTAGTTCACTAAGTTTGTAGGCGCTCTTACGAAGCGAATGCAAAAAACCGCATTAAAATCCGTCTTACTGCTCAAAAAATCGACAGTTGGGCCGTTTTTAGTGCTTTATTTCCTCGACTATTAGGAGATACACCTAGTTTATAGGTGTATATTTGTACGGAGATAAACACACACTCGGCAAAGGGCTGATCGTAGGTGTACGACTGGGCCGTAGACGGGATCGGTAAAGCAGGATACCCAGAAATAAATACGTTTATAAATACCCCACGCATTTCCCCGTGTAATATCTCACACAGTACAGTATTATTAATGCAAAAATAAAAATTTCGACGAACATGTATTCTACCGTACTTACAGAAATCTGTTTTCATCGACATGGTAATAAATATATTTATGCCTGACTCGACCATAATGACAACTTTTTTTACCTGAAATGTTGAGACGATATTGGCATATTTATCCCTCCTCTTTTTTCCCCTCATTGGCTGGAAAAATTGAGATTTGCGGCAAATATGATAGAATATGTAACAAATTGACAGGTAACATCTTAGCTTTCGGCATGAGGCATTTGGTGGGAGTAATTTCGCAAATACGACGAAAATTTATGACAGGAAGTAGGGAGAAGCGCACGATATTCAATTTACTATAATATGATAGATTAAAGTGAAGTGAGTACATTAAATGAAAAACACAATCAAATAAGCAAGATAAAATAATACAAAAATAAACTACCACTACGGAATACTATTACTTCAGGTAATTTAATGATAGATTGGCTTTCAGCTTTCACTCAACAGGCAAAATCGTCCGTCAACTGCGACGTCGTTCCAGTCAAGAATTGTAGGTTATGGAATACCAGTCTTCAGTTTATTGCCTCGTCCCGTAGCTCAAAAGAGAGAGCATCGACGATTTATAGCTCAAATTTTTGCGAGAGCGACGGGGGAGAAAAAAAACCTGGAAGCAGAGCCCGAAAACGGGTAGGAAACAGCAGAAAATGGCCAGAACAGGAGGGTAACAGAAAGTGGACTAGACAGGTACTCACCAATCCAAGAGAGAGAGAGAGAGAGGGAGAGGGAGAGGGAGAGGGAGAGGGAGAGGGAGAGGGAGAGGGAGAGGGAGAGGGAGAGGGAGAGGGAGAGGGAGAGGGAGAGGGAGAGGGAGAGGGAGAGGGAGAGGGAGAGGGAGAGGGAGAGGGAGAGGGAGAGGGAGAGGGAGAGGGAGAGGGAGAGGGAGAGGGATTGATAGATAGATAGATCGATAGATGTTTTTTTATGCCCTACAAAACTTTGGGGCAAGAGAAAGACTACAGTGTAGGAAAAGTATTACAAAAGTATACCTATAAGTACAAAAGCAAAATAAAATAAAATAAAATGAAATATGATATGATATACAATAAAATAAAATAAACTAAGATAAAATAAAATAAAATAATATGTAATAGAAATATATCAAATGATAAAATTTAGATAGATTAAAGTAAAGTGACTAGATTCAATGAAAAACACAATCAAATAAGCAAGATAAAATAAAACAAAAATAAACTAGCACTACGCAATACTATTACTTCAGGTAATTTAATGACAAATTGGCTTTCAGCTTTCACTCAACAGCAAAATCGTCCGTCAACTGCGAAGTCGGTCCAGTCAAGGATTGTAGGTTATGGAATACCAGTCTTCAGTTTATTTCCTCGTCCCGTAGCTCAAAAGAGAGAGCATCGACGATTTATAGCTCAAGAGAAAGAGAGTAAGAAAACGTGCGAGACTGCCGATCGCGTGCGTTGGTCGTGGATGCAGCGAGAGAGGCGGGAGTCCAGTCCCGTAAAACGAGGAAAGTCGATCGACGTGTCACAAGTGACGCATACGATTTTTCAACTAAGACTTCGGGCGGCGGTGACGCAGTTGGTTTGTCAAGTCGCAACCACAATCGTGCAGCCGCGGCACGTGTTCAAAGACAGGAGTGGGGCTTCCGCACGTGGCCGGTGGATAAAACCGGCGGGAAAAACAGGCAAGACATCAGTTTCGAACAAGGAGTTCGAACGAGGCGATCGTTGACGAGAAGCCGACAGTCGATATTCCGAACAGTCAGCTCGAAAAGCTCGTGAAGAGAATAATCAAGAATATCGAGCGAAGGAATTCGAGCATCCGGCGCGAACCTCTCAGGGATTTCCGATGGAAATGGCTAGCCCGAAAACTATCCTCGTAATCACGCTGGTGTTCGCCACTCTCGCAATTCGATCGAGCTGCAAGCCTGCTGTGCCTGTGCCTGGATCTTATCTTGAACTAAGAAACATAAATTTGTCGAAAGTGTGTTCGTTCGAAACGAAGGCTTTGAAACCGAACATTTTGACATACTGTGAGGACGAGGAGTACGTAGCAATATGGGATCAGTCCGCACACGATGAACGAGTGTACATTTATCAGGTCGGCGAATTGACGATACCGTCTTAGAAGATGCCGAGAAGACCGTGCGAGACTCGCGTTGGAATAATCGAAAGGGACAAAAAGGAGGACGACGGAGACGACTGTCGAATCGTCTTGCCGAGAAGAAACGTCGAATCTGCCTGCCCATCTTGGATGTCCTCAATTCCCATCAAAGCTTACAATCGCGTCAAACTTGACTTTGTCTCGATTCGTATTTATGGGAAGTATTTATTACTTCATCTGCCGCTTGCGACAACGTTATTTATTCAACTATTTATTAACATGTTCGATCATTCGTTACTTATTTATTCATTCAATTGTTTAACAGCACGGGTCGTGCAAATGTTCGTTGTTTGTATGTCGACGGAAAAAAATCATTCCATCGCTTTGAAATTAAATGCCAAAATCGTCAGACTGTCAGTATTAGTAAAGTGCAAAAATAGATAATAAATGTATAGTTGTAAATATAGTAATAATGAATGCTCAAATGCTTGTTTGATCTCAGTGATTTCAGTATCTAATAAAGTATACATCGACAACGATTGTCGAGCGGAATTGTGAAATATTAACAATCGTATAGTTATCAAGCGCCAGTTTGTATGAACAAAATATATGTAATATTAGTATATCTTGTATAGACTTCACGTATCAGCGTTAAATCGCGATTGAATTGCAGCGACTTTCGAAATCACGTGTACGGCGTATGTATTTAAAACATGGGACTGGAATTTCACGTAAACGAAGCAAATGTACCGAGAGAATTGCGAATGTACCTAGAAGCTGAGGAGAAAAAAATAAGAAATGAATACACTCTATATTTTGAAATGCAAATAAAATACAATCGTGCTAATTTTAAATTTCTGTTGTTTTATTTTAATTTATATTTAAAATAAAAAGTATCGCAACAAAAAGTATTTGTAATGTTGAGAAATTCGTGCAGTTCAAGGAAAATCAAATATCAGATATTATTCATTGCGGTTACCCTTTACGTACTGACTAATCTTGGCGAGACTCTTGGCGAGGTTTGAGGGTAATCTTGGTATCTTCTTCATTTTTTCGAGCGTCATCTTTCGAGCATTTTTGACGTCGCTGAGGCCGGCAAGGGTATTAATCATACAATATGCGAATAAACAAGTGTGCCAAAGTTAACGAGGTAATAAAGTCTGCCTAAACAGGTGATTGAAATAGCCGACCCAGGATCTCGGAGGAATCGCGTTCACCTTCTACAAGGGATCGAAGTGAGCGGCCGTCGAAAGCTTTCATGGAGATAACTGACCGTTTGGTTTTCGATTTGTTTTATTTCTTTCTTTACGATAATTATACGAGTTTCCAGAAAAATCAACATGAACGTAAATTCAATGGGAATTTTAAATGTCAATCAAGTATAAGCATGAAAAGAGAGGAATCAATGCGGCAACTCTTCGAAATGTACTCGTTTCGGGACACTTAATCACCTTCGTGAACCTGGAACTGCCGCATAAAAATTTTGACATTCGCTGCACATTATAACTAGACGCTAATTGGGTATTAGTTGAATGTTTCATTGAGAAATTAGATGCACTTCGTTTTTACTCTTCATCACCTTTGGTGAGATAATAAAAGTACTGGTTTCGGTCAAAAATCACTTTTTCTAATTTCAACGAATCTCGACATTTTTGATAGCAGTTGTCACCTTTTTTTAGTTGCGGTTGAAAATTGTTGCACGAATAATTCAAATGCAAGTGAATCAAAAAATAACATTAGAAACTGATCACTTCGATCACGACATGTGATGGCAAAAAAAGAAACCAGTTTTAGTTTACACCTAAATACATTATTTAAAGCTTGACGTTCATTTAAATAAAATAAAAACGCAATTCAATTTTTTTTTAATACTTTGGAACAGATGGAACATAAAAAATAAGCACTCATTGTAAATAAACTGATGAACTTTTCATTGCACGCAAGTCAACCATTTTTTCTTAGCCCCGCCCCCACGTCAGTTACCAATTGCTGCGACTTATTCCGGACGTCGCGAAACCGTTTCGATTGTGAGTCGTAAAGACGTAACGTTTGTATGTTGGGGAGGTGGGAGTGAGTTCGGAAACCTTTTAGAGGAGAAAATTTGCAAAAGAAACGAATGTGACTAGCAGCAAGCATCTCCTAGAATTTCCCAAAATATCCCAACATGTCCCGCAATAGTGCAAAATTTTCGAATGGAAAGGTTTCATTTTTTGAAACAATGATGTAGAATAAAAATTAAATCTTTTTCAAAAAAAGTATAAAACTTCATTTACCACCCGAAGTGAAATATTTTTTATGCCGATTACTTTGAATTAATGAAATCTCATTGGCTCTAAAGCCATACTTACACTCTTTCGTCGTGACAAAATTGTTTCGATGTAATTCTGCAGCTATTTCTTTTCTACATAATTTGAATCAATTCTCTATTTCTTCTAAATAAATTTCATATATATTTTCTTTGTCACTTGTCTCAAAAGCAAGTATTCCGAAAGTAGTTTGACCTTCTTCGTCTATTTCATCCTCTTTTTTAGAATATCTGATCGGTGGGATATCTCGATAATGAATGCGCTACTAAATTTAACGAAAAGAACACGTAACTTATATTTCGTCCTTCTTACCATCGATACTACATGTCGGTTATCGGTATAGTAGAAGAACGACGAATTCCTTTTTACCGACAACGAAAGCCGAATGAAAACGGGCGGATACATTTTTACCGACAAAAGCAGTATCAACCGTTGGTAAGTGTGGGTATAGTACAAGAAGTAGGAAAGACTAAATCAGTCGTATACTTTATCTACGGAGACAGCAAGCAAAACACTTGCCAATACCTGCCGATACGTAGAATATTTCTGGAATTTTAGAGGAATGTAAAATATTTCTTTCATCAGGTAACCCGAGAATGGAAGGTATTCGACATGTGGTATTCAACAATGATTTGGCAGTAATGATTAGGCGAACAGTAACATTTTAATAAAAATATTTTCATATAATTGAGTGATCAAAACTGAGAATATATCATGACATGAAAAACTTGTATACAATGGACGGATGGCATGACCGCAACACCGCTAAAACTCATAGTCTTTATCTTTGATTCTGTGAAATCTTCTACACATAACGTATAACAAGCGAGTCTTGACTTGAGCAAAATGTTGCCACTCGTATTCCTCAATTATGAAATTTTGCAATTTAAATATCATACGCGTATGTATTCGTCAGCAGTACGTGACAAGGAAAAGAGCACCTACTGCAATACTTTTATACGTGACTATTTAATTGCCTTCGCAAAAAGTTTGTAATCGCAATTGGTCTTACCACAAAAGTTTTATCCGTCGCGGTTTACAGCAACACTGAAGTTTCCTGTGTGGAATATTTTGTTTTTTGTTTGCAAATTGTTTCGATCGTCGTTTCGAATCCATGATACGCGTCGAGAAACTGCGAAAGCACATGAGACGTGAAAACTTCTGAAGATTAAATATAAATGAATTTTTTTTAAATTATCAAACGGTGACCAACTTTACTAAAGTGCGTTCCAATAAAATTGTGTTAATTCAAACACATACACACCGAAATAAATATTGCATTATTAACTCTTGACCTAATACTCCTTATTTTGTTCCATGAAAAACATTTGTAGCATTCAACAACGTTGGTTATCTTTTTCTTTTTTACTTTGAAATACAGAGAACATTTTTTCACTGCGATCTAGCATCAACTAAGTATGAACACACATATACAAATATGCTCACTGTATTGATAAGTGTTTTGAACAGAGGCAGCACTTGTTCTGTAATATATCAATCATTGATATTAATTATAAATAGAATACCGAATGAAAAATTACGTTAGCGAAGAAAAGGAAAACGATATAAAAGTAACCATACGATGAAATTTAACAGTAAATCGACAAATATTTGCGACTGAAAAACTTAACACGACTGTATTTGACTAACCGCCGATTCAGACTACTCTTCGTATTATTGTAGCTGGGTAAAGTCACGTAACGCGGAAATTTTCCATCACGTTATGTAATGGGTTTTGGAATTTTCATCACTGGTTTAGCAAGTCTGTACAATTAAAATTTAAACGAATTAAATTGCGGCATTGTATGTTAACTCCGTATCGTACGCGTCATATAACTATACATGTATGCAAATATCATGTATTCATAAGTCTTCCACTTTCATAATGTATTCGAGTACGGATTCAAAAGCGCATGCGTCGCCACAAATGAAGAGATACAGTGGCATTACCTTGGAGTCGCGAAGTATCAAGTCCACGCACTAAACGCCAGAAATCGAACCACTGCAACCGTTAAAAGCCTACAGAAATATGGTATAAAAAAAAAAATTGGAATTTGTAATGTGTAATTGATTTCATTTGATTTTATCAACCAGAAATTCATTGTGAAACTAACATTACTGCAATAACGTGTTCAGATATTGTTCGAATTGCAAAGAAAAGTGGTATAAATAAACGTTGACCGTAATTACAGTTCTCAATACTGTATTTCTTAGCAAATGGGACTTTTACTTCTTTAAGTTAACTCTAATAATTGTCCAGTTGAGTAATGACTTGAGAACGCTTTATTGTTATACCAACGTTGAATTATTGCAACAGTCAGAAAAAAAAATGATACGTGTAAATGTAAAAACAAATATACATATATATATATATATACACACAACCGCACATTACCGATTTCCGACCATACTCTTTAGTAACTATTGCAAGACTTATTTTCATGCTGCACCCAGAACCATAGTTTCCGGTAACGAAAGAAACGGAAAACAGTTAAGAATAACCTGCGCGAAGTATTTGTCCTATCGCATAAAGCATTTTTTCATCTAGGTTGGGCAACAGGTTGACGATAAAGTGGAGATATCCAAATTCCTATCATCACAAGACTTCGCGTGGCGTTAACACGCAATACGAGCGAATTATAGACAAAACAAACAAACGAAGGTATTTACGGAACATGTGCCTAATGCAAGTAGCTCTTCGTAGTAACATCACGAAATTTCGAGACATGTATCAACTGAAATTCTGTTCTATATTAGAGTTTTTTCAACGATATTTACGTGGCAAATTTTCTCCACAGATACCTACTTTTGCAGGACTAATCCTTTTCATTCATACATTAAACACGCATTATTGTACAATGAGCTTTGTGTTCAAGTAGATCTAAGTAAAGCTCACCAAACGCCGACGGAATGTTGTCATACACCTTAGCACAGCTGCATTCTCGTGCTCGTCTCAGGCTGCGACGCACTTGAATCTCACCCCAACACTTTTAACACTGCACATGTAAACACATCACCGAGAGAGGTCACGCCGGCGTTACGAATAATGAATTACATGAGAAATCGCATCTCGGATAAACACCTGAACTGGATAAACAAATATTGACATTTGATTTAGTAGAAATTAGAAGAAAGTTGAACCTCTTACGTGGCAAATGCGCAACGACCGTCACTCGCGAGTCTTTTTTTTCAAGCTTGTAAAACATTCGACCCCACGACAAGGAAATGAGCCTCTAACAGCTAGTCGATTGCTTAAACGAATGTTCTAATTATCACGCAAAAGCAAATGGTAAAATTCTAACGAATCAATCAGCCGATAGTACCGTCGTTCGGAAAACCACCCAAACTTAACGACGTTTGGGCAACTTCTGGCCACCGAACAGCTAACGCAATGCACGCGTCGGCAAGACTCGACAACGCTCGGTTGTTTTCGACCAATCGCGTCTTTCACTAGTTACCATTCGCCATCTTGTATCTCTGTTGCTCTGTCGATTCGAACGAAAGCTCTTGCTCTACTGCGACTGTATTTTGCTGCCCGTGCAAATCCAACCTACAGATGCATCATTCAGATAGAAATGAATGCAGAGATTAAAAAACGTAGCTTACAGACTGCGAATTCGTATTTCTGTTTACTGGAAATTGATAGACAGCTCGCTACGGGCAATTTGAAGCAATCAAAACGGCGTGACGGGCACGGGGGTAACGGCAGTACCCTACATTTACTAACTCGCTTATAGGGGTTGCAATGTCAATTGAGTCAGTACTGTAGGAAATTTTTACACGGCAGCTTCCTCACTTACTCACGAGCTTTAAATTGCCCCATTTAGCCGAGTATTTTTAGCAAACTTCAGTCAACGAACAAACCCCAACAATTGATACCACTGTCCCGGTCACTTTTTACAACCATAGACTTTAGAGATAGACGGCGCGGTCCGTGTAGCTAGCTGAAGTCGTAAGAGAAAGAGTAACACCTGGAGCCAGCTCCTCACTTAATGGGTGACTTGGCGGGGAAAAAAAAACATAGCTTATACGAGTATACCTCCCCGCGTACCTTATTGCTTTCCTCGCCTAGCGGCTACACAACATTCTTTCGGTCGTACACGCGAGAGATCCGGCTCCTACTGTTGCTCTCTCTTTCTAATTACGGTTTCTGCTCGGTGCACAGACCGCGCTGTACATATAAGTCTATGTTTACAACATGGCGACGTAGATTTGTTCTGTTCGTTGTCCGCACTTTTTACACCGCGACGCCATCGCGACGCAATAAGCACGTGGGACACGTCACCGATTGAAAAATTGAGAATAACGACGTACACAATAGAACAAACTTTCAATTCAACCACTTTTTCCGTTTCATACATGATTATTCACCCCATAACTGCATGGCATGATGGTTCACGCAACGGATTCCAGTGATTCTGCAATTCTGCTGTCAAAGCCCAGCGATGAGAAACCCGTCGTCTTCGAAAGAACAATCGTCGAGTACGAAGACCTGTCCGAAAGATTCAAACACGGGTCAAAAGATTTCAGCAGACAATTTTTCCACGTTTATTCCATCAGACTCAGAGCTCTGACGGAACCGCTCGCTGAAAGAGCTAAGGCGAAGTGGGGTTAGTTTCCTTTTTGCAAATTATTCGTTCGGATCTGGTATTGGTTTGGAAATGGTGTACTGAATTTGGCTGAATTCAGTCACACATGTTCATGTTTCTGTCTAGGTTGCCTTTAGGCATGACTGAAATATCATTTTGACAAAATCAACTTCTCGCTTATTGATAGGAAATGTCACGATCTACAAGCTCGCCGACCTGGAGGATGCTCAGGGTAAACGAGCCGTTGTAATCGGAACACTCTACAAGCACCAGGAACTAAAACCGTCAATACTACGTGAGCTCAGCGAAGAACAGCAGCTGGCACCCCCGACACCCAGAATCAATTACTGTTCTAACAAAGACCAATTGTTTTTGGAGGATGAAATGCTAAGGATAAAAATTGTCGGGAATCACGTCAACATAAAGGATATGGTTACTGGAATTGTCTGTGCTGTTATAGGCAAAGAAAATGAAGACGGCACCTTTGATGTAAGATAGGAATATGAAAATCAGTTTTCAAGATTGACAATTGTATGACACCATTAATCATTTTAACATGAAATTTCGCACAGAAAATCAATTAGAATCTATTACAGAAATTGAGAGCTAGCTGCTCAGTACACGAAAGAAACGAGCGTTGCATTTAGCTGGAATATTCCATACATACATTCATATAACTATTTCTCAGGTAGAAGATTGGTGTTTTCCTGGCTGTGTGCCTAGACCAGCCATTTCAGCTTCACAAAATGCTGGCAAATTATTATTAATTTCGGGATTGGATCTGGCAAACAGAGTAGAAAGTATGTCGCTAAATCTTTTGACCGAGTGGATAGATGGAATGATAGGGGATCCTGCCGTTCAAAGAGAGGAAGCCTCAATTGTCAGAGTAATCATAGCCGGTGATTGAAGAAACATCAAATTATCCATTGTTCTTTTTCCTACCACATTCTTATTTATGAAACTTTTCTTTCCCTTTACGAAATCACCTAAAATTCAAATCAATAATTCAAGGGTCTTAAACGTGAACAGGAAACAGTATCAGAGGCAGTGCTGAGATACACACGAGCAAAGGACATTCGGGTGGTAAAGCGCAGGATTCGGCAGCAGCTAAAGAAACGGCATTTGCTGCACAAAGATTCGATATGTTTCTGAGCCGAATTGTCGAATCCTGCTGTGTCACTCTAATGCCCGGCCAATTTGATCCAACCAATCATATGCTACCTCAGCAACCGTTGCATCCATGCATTCTACCAAAGTCAGCCAGGTAATTTCTTATCGTCATGTTGACACGAATTAAAGAAGAGCCTCAAATAGAAACGAACCATGTATTTGTGGTCCGTTTTCCAGATTCAAAAGCCTGCAAGGGGTGACGAATCCATGGGTCGGTAGAATCGGCTCTCGCATTGTGAGCGGCACAAGTGGACAGCCTATTGAAGATATAATGAAAGTGTGCGACGTATCCAATGTCTCGCCGCTTGTTTGGTTAGAGCGAACCTTGAGTTGGAGACATTATTGCCCCACGGCACCGGACACTCTATCATCTTATCCGTATTATGAAAAAGACCCTTTCATTATAGAGGAATGCCCGGATATATATTTCGCTGGAAATATGGAAAAGTACGAGAGCAGTCTGTGGAAAGGTAAAGTCATGTGTGATAAGAAGAATCATTAATATTTTACAGGTCCCCCATAATTAACTAATCTTCAAATTGCTTGACATAATTTTGAACGATTTTCCCAGGTGAGGATGGACAGACAGTAAGATTAATTTGCGTACCTCGATTCTGTGATTCTGGTACTGCGGTTCTAGTTGATCTTGACACGTTGGATGCTCAAGCTATATCATTTGGCTCAAGCTGAATCGTTACATCATAATTATAATCACTAGTAAGTGCCTTACTTTTTCCAATTCAGAGTGTTGCAGTCTTCCTGAGTATCATGTTTAGTGATTTAACAACAATAAACCTTTCACAAGTTTTGTAAATATTTTTACGTACGTTTAATTTACCACCATTTCAATCGTGCATATCAGTTTTTACAACGTCATAGATAAACCTTATTCATTTTAAAGCCCAAAAGGCAAAAATACACCTTTCTACATGTCGTTAAAATAGTGACTCTATGTCGGCGTGAAAAAAACCACAAATGTATTTCATCTAATCAGTTATCACTCTAAACTCATTCACTGACCGTAAATATAATCACTTACTGATCAACACTTTTGATCGATTTTAATCATTAGATAAATTCTTTACGAATATTTGCACATGCTTAACCTATGAAAATTTACCGAATTGAATGTAAGAGAGACAGAGGGCACTATGATTAAATTGTTGCTGAAATTTATGAACGGAATTTTGACACTTTTAGCATGCGATAAATCATGTATTTATTATCACGATCGAATTGACACATAACGCCAATTAATCAGAATATAATCTCTCTCAATTGAAGCTTTAATAATATAATTAATAGAATATTTTCTTTAAACCTTTGGGTATCGACAGATATAGACACAGTGTTTACATGTGAATGTATGTAAATTATTTTAGAATATAATTTAATATACTTGATATCAGGAAGCATATGTGGAAGGTTGATTGTATTTGAATTAGAATTAGATTACTTTCTTCACACTTTTCTAACTGGCTTAAAATAGCTATAATTTGTCTAAAAATATTGTTTTACGTATTTGCATATGAGAATTTGTATCTTTTTTTTCCTCTTAGTATCTTCGTTTTTAATCGCTTACAATAATACTGTTATAGGATATTTTTTTTCATATAATTTTTGGCACTGATTTTATACACTAAGCTACGGTATCATTATCTTTCAACATTTCTTATTTTTTTTGTGATACGCCTTGCACTCCTAAAATATACATATGAGTAGTGCAAAATGCTCTCACTGATTAGCTACAAATCAAACTATTATCACACTCAGATGAAAATCACGTAACAAAATATGAAAAACACGGATTGTGCAAGTAATTTATAACTCAACCTGCCATCC
Source organism: Neodiprion fabricii (assembly GCF_021155785.1). Classification (NCBI taxonomy): domain Eukaryota; kingdom Metazoa; phylum Arthropoda; class Insecta; order Hymenoptera; family Diprionidae; genus Neodiprion; species Neodiprion fabricii. The sequence continues at coordinate 25,591,559 of NC_060243.1, read as the reverse complement.
TTTCAACACCTTTAAACAATATATACTTGGTACAAACGAGGCATAGTGTGTGTATATATATATATATTTACTAATGGAACTACTCGAGTGCATTTTGCTAAAATATGTACGAATAATAATATAGTTTTCTTCTTCTCTTTATAGCCTAGGACTAGAATTACATCCCAAAATTGTGAGACATCTGAATTATTAATAATACCTTAAATTTGTCATTATCATCTCATATTTGATTAAAGTTGAAAATATTCGAGCAGTCAGTATTGTTCGTTGATCTTTCTCTCAAAACGTGTGACAACCGTCCGAGTTTGCTTCCCATGGTAGTTTATCGTCATTGCTTTCGTAAAAACTCTGCATATCAGGGCTTGAAGATCTCGAAGAGCTTGGCGTGTTGATGTTTATGCGAACCGTTGTTCTCGTTTGGTTCGACACTCCTTCCTGAGGACCCTCTGGTGTTTCTTGATCTGCTGATTGCTCGTCGTTTCTCATAGCGCAAATTACATCAGTCAGAGCCACTATGTAGTTTTTGGCCAAAGTAAGTGTCTCTATCTTGGATAAACGTCTTTCTTTACTGACATGTGGTATCACCTCTCTCAAAGACTGAAACATAATCGAATATACGTTTTTTCTTTCAATTCACAATCAAGCAAGGAGAGAAATCTCACCTGAAACGCGTCATTCAAACTGTGCATCCTCATTCTTTCTCTTTCATTACTCTCCAATCTTCTAAGTGTTTTTTCTCTTGGTGTTGTCGTTCGGGAAGCCCTTGATGATTTGAAATTTAGCCTTTCTGTTCTCCTTGTCGTTCTTCGTATCATTTTACCCCCGTTTGTCTTAGTTGAGGACCAATCTTCTCCCAAACTATCTTCATTTTTAAGTCCAGACTTCATTTCGTCTAGAACCACTGAATACAAAAATTTTTTCTCTTTTCCAATTGTTCACTCTTCCACTTTTATACTTCAACTTTCTTCTATCCATCCATCTTATGAATAATAAATATAACGAAATAATGTAATCCAAGTTGTCAGAAATTTGGAGACAATTTCAATCAAAGTTAACGATTTGAAGTGATCTTAAATTGTACAATATTTACATACGTTAATTTGAAATTCGATATTAAAGTTATTAACTTCACATATTATCATGCAATCTAAACGGAATGTTTAAAGAAAAAACCGTGCGTTAGTAAAAAAAAAAAAAAAACTGACAATTTCATAAATGAAAATTGTATAAGACATATTCTTAAAAAAGTAATAACACCGATATCATTTAAATAACTATACGTAATTATGTTCACCTGCGTGTAAAATTAGCGGCAAGACGCGGGTGATTTTTGTTCCAGTTTTAACGATAATTGTCTACACGTTTTTTCTATCTACAACGGAACAGCGAAATAACCAGAAATAATTTTTGAACCAGAAAGTCCCGGAAGAAACTTGTTGAGCACCGTCGAGACGACGACTGATGTCGCGACGTCGGGGTGCGGCCGGCGCCGTCTTTCACCCCCGCGAACTATATTCTCGAGGGTCGTATATAGCGCACCTACACTGCCATATCCCTCGTGGCACGTAAGGGGTGTTTTAAAAAAGCTGCGTCCTTACGACGATTCGAAATTTGAAAAGCGTCCGCACGATATCGGACGAACAGCGAAAGTTAAGAAGATGCTATAATCAGACGTATTTACCGACCAAGTAAAATGTCACTTACTTTGATCAAATATTTTTATCAAAGCCTACGTTTCACTAACGTGAAGATACCGTTAATGAAAATACCGTTGATGAAAAATTACATGCATCGCCAAACGGAATTCAAAAAACTTTTGCTTCATGCGAGAATAAAATGTATTATTGCAGCAAATGGTAGTTCAATTAACGGAGTACATTTTTTGACATTGTTGTTACGCAAAACAAAACTTTTTCTCGATGTCTGTATTCGGTATTGTATATAGAATTGCGCTGACGGCGGCATTTTTAAACTAGTGTCGCGGAAACTTTGATAATAGTCAAAATAAATAAGTGACATTTACTGGGTCAGTAAATACTAACTATAACATCCTTTTCAAAAATATTTCGAAAAATAAGGTCAAATCCCTACAAACCATGTTTCTCGAGTCAACGAGCCTTGTGGTAATAATTGTGTCAACACAAATCGATTCGTTATCGTCATTCTGCGCGAATTACATTCCTGCAACGCACACCCGATATGTGGGAAAATACAGGGGTTGGTTTGTTGAGCGTTTACGTGCCTACAGGTGGGCGTATGACGTCAGTCGCCCACGCGGCTCCTTTATCTGTACCCATTATCGCGACAACATCCCGGCCTCATGTTGCGGGGATGCGACGCGACGCGTCGAAGATTCGCGCGGCTGCGCATATCGGGCGGCGCAAACGCGCCGCTATTTAGGTGAGGCCGGGGCTGATTCCCAGTCAAAATGAATTTTTTCCACCACACCTGTTGCCTGATATTGTTATTCAAATAGAAATCGATTACAGAGATGGGGGACAAAAACGCCCACGTGATGAACAAAGTCCAGCTAAGCTTAGCTTTGGCTTTGAATCACTTCCGCATTTTGGATAATGAAGCAATGGATCACAGAGCTTCGCAGCTTACACCAGAGTTCAACAATTACAGACTTGATTTAGTTTGTTTTAAGATCATGTTTATTACTCTCAATAACAACATCCCGCAATTACTGATGTTACATCGCAAATTCAAGACTGTATTTGTTCAGGAGACGGTACTGGCAAATAATGTACGCGTACCAACAACAAATTACACGCGGAATGTCAAGTGAATCTTCAATTTCAAACTATTTTTCATTTCAAATAGTGAAAATCCTATTTCCTCTTATCTTCTGGATAACGACGTAGATTAGGCAAAGTTAAGCATACAACTTTGAGACTAGTGAACGGAAAAAGTTCAAACGATAATCTGAAGGGTATACCGTTTACCTGCATTTCACGGTCGATATTCCCAGTAATTACAAAATATTTCTGATTCTTGCATTCACTAGATACATCATTAAAACTAAGTATTAACATTTCAATACAAATATCAAATAGGATAGAAAAGACATTTATTTTTCATATATTGAATATTGGCTATTTGACTTCCTTGCACTTTCCACAGCATGCATCGGTCTGTTTTTCTAAATCTGCAGGTTTATGGTTTGGTGTCCACGGGCCTAAACTTGCAGAGGCATAAAAGTCCATAGGGTATGGTCTGTCATTGTCCAACTCTGCTAGCTTCAAAGAAACTGAGCCCTCGTAGGGCGTCAGTAAAGGCTTTTCAAATGCTGTACCCCAATCTATGCTCAGCCTTGGACATGCGACCTATGAAACAAAGTGTGTGATATAAAGAAAACCGATGTTAAACTCGCAAAACTTGAACAGCCTCGAACGTTACACAAAAGAAAGGTAATCTCAAGTTATATATATCTGAGGAAAAAAGACAGACAATGTATAATTTCCATAGCAAGCTAAGTATCGTACCTGTATAAATGCATCAATATCGTCAAATAACTTTAGCTTATCAGGAAATATTTCTGAAAGAAGAATAATAACGGCTTCTTTCTTCAATACTTTGATCCGTTTCTCAATAGTCTTCAATACATCGGGATTTCCCTGTCGACCCAGGGTGCCTAGTATAAGTCCAAATTTCTCCGCACTTTTAGAAGTTTCAATCGCGGTTCGTCTATTACTTCGCATTCTTTCATGGTCATAGAATTCCTCAGTTAAACTCTTGTCATAAGGATCGTAACGATAGGCCCGCAATTTGGGGTTCGCAATCATTGCTGCCTCCAAATGAAAACGACCGTCTCCCAAGTATATGACCGCATCTGCGCAGCGAATCTGAGGCGCCGTACACCCGAGCACCTGATTAAGAAATGAAAGAAATTAATGAACACATTCATTAATATATTATGGTTAGTCAATCATTTTAAGACGTTTACTTCGCCAGGGCTAAGAGGTCTGCTTTGTGGTACGGTAACTTCATATCCAGCTTTTCTCATCTCGATAGCGACAGCCTGGAGCGTTGAGGCAAATTGAATAGTGCTGACTAATGCTATTTTCGTTGTTACCGACAAGTTTGCCTGCAAAGACTCTATGCAATGCATTGCATCGATTTTTATATCAACAAATATATACAGGACTTTGATTCCCACTGTTTTGTCAACTGGTATTAGGCAGGAATGACCATAATGGACAAGCAGATCGACCCCGAGAGCCTTTGCCGTATAATCGTCAATGCAGCAAGCACCTGGAAGAAACATTCATCGTCAGACGTCATTGTTGTCCTATTTGGTAAAAGAGTTTAAATTTACTAAATCTGAATATTTGAGATTATAGCTTCAATCAAGCATAGATTTTGTCAATGTATTATTCATCATATTTAATTTTAACATATTTGGAAATTCAATGGCCTAGAGACGATATACCATAAAATTTGAAGTTTCGGAATAAAAAACAAACTTGAAGTGAGATTATAATGCAAACTAAAACTGAAAAAACACAAATCTAAAACAATTTTGATTGTAATCGTACCATAAGTAACGTCTCCCATAATGACAGTTTCAGCGCAAGTGAATTCTTCTATAATGTCAGAAATGGTGGTCGCAAAAATAAGGAGACCTTCAGGCATTTGAAGAGCTACTCTTTGTGACTTGAGTTCTTTTATTCTCCATATTGTTTTGTGAATTTCAAAGTTATAATTTGTCGGCAAAACTGCAATGGCCGCATTTAGCAATGGGTCGTTTAGCTGCTCAGGGGGTATTTTATTTACCCTCACCGGGGCCTTATAAACCCTTCTTACTGGCTTTGCCTTCACCACAACAACTGTGGATTCACCTTGCTCACTCATTGTTATAATTCACGATATCAATCTGTAGATGTGCACTTTTGAACTGTTTTGTAATAAAAGTGAAGTTTGGCTACTTTAAATATTTTCTTATCAATTGTTCATCTACTTTTGTTACCGATACTAGATGAAAGTTATCAATTTACTTTATCTTTTCATTTTTTACTATCCAAAATGTGCGTATAAATGTATCCGCTACGTTTTTCCTACTTTTTTCCATACATTACGAGAATATTGGGACATCATTTTTTACACTTTAAACTAATTCGGTAAATCCACGTTAAGAGGTAACTTTGCTTTTTTGACGTTTCATTCGCTGTTAGATTAGGTTAGATGAAAATTGAAAGGTTAGGAAGCTTCATCTTGAAAAAAACAGATAGAAGAAGGTCACCTTGATTCCAAAACTGGACCACAAAATGTGGTCAAGTCGGTTTCTACCTTAACCGCGAAAGGCAGTCATACAACAAGTGAGATCAAAGATGACGTTTGTACTTTACTTTATTACTTGTTTATGCTGTTATTCCTGAGCCTCGCCAAATCTAATTTCCTTTGTAAGGAATAAATAAATTTTTTGATCCCCAGAATCTATTTTTTCACTCTCTTTTACGCTGCTAGAAACAGGCGTTTTTTCCCCGCTGTTTAAAGTCCATAAAATGAATACAAGTAGAATTAGCCTTGTGCCCAGTTTAATTAGCGGTAAAATTTCTGCCAGTGGTTAAAAATAAGCATCTAGAAATTATCGTCAATACATCTAATTTCCCGCTGAAAGAAGAACGGGGCTTTTTCAGAATGCATTAAATGCCCAGTGCGCATACGCCAGAGTGTGTAGTTTTGCTGTAAAAATTGGAATCAGATTCGGTTCTCGGTTCTGTCATTGTTTTCAGCCTACATGGCAACAATCGGTTCTTAACCGAAAATTTACCTCGCGTCATACACTCAAAAGCGTCATGCACAGCTTTATAACAACTAGATACATATGCACGCAGTTCTAGGGATGGTCCGATGCAGCGATACCGAAAGATTCTTTTATTAGGTTGTAAGTGTCGTTCTGTTCGATCCTTCGATTCCGAAGCAATACGTCTGATCATCTAAGCCAGCTTCGCTGTGAGGTATGTAGTTAACAATCGCAAATTAATTTTCTTTTACCAAAAATTGATCGAATCCTTTTAGTAGATTCGTTATTTTATCAGTGTCGCGTGTGCCTTGTACGATACATGTGTTCATGCTTGCCTTCTGCTTTCACCAATGTATACAATCAGTTCCTGCCTACAATGTTTTGCAAAAATTTGTGCTTCCACCAATGTATCCAATTAGTTCTACCTCCAATGTTTTGCAAAAATTTACGAATACCTGTTACGGTTGTTTTCATTAATGTTATTTAATCTATTTGAGAAATGTTCCTTAGCGTGTTGTTAAGATAATAGTAGAACATTATTTTTATTCAAAACGCTTTCTTTTTTCGAAAACTTGGAATGCACTGCCGGCCCATATTAACCCCTTAACATACGATTTAAGTTCCGAACGCGCGGGCCCATAATCAACAATATTGTAGGTGAAGGGGTTAAGAACTGTAACATTATGTACCGCTCTAAAACTAGTCTGTGGAATTATACTGCAAAATTTCAATGTATGTTGTATAGTATTAGTGAGTAAGTGATTGCCAAAGCTTGTGTACTCGTCATATGATATAAATTATATTTCTGCACCTATTGATAACAGCTTAACTATTTACCATATGTATAGGACAGTCTTACCTGTTGATTATTTATAAATAAATAAATAAATTATTCTGGAAGAAAGATCAATGTATCTTGTTGGTTTCAAATAACTTTACAGTATTGTTGCAATCCTTATTATTTGTAATATCTTATTTACCCAACATTCAACCATTAGTGATTTTTAATCTTCAAGTAAGAAATCACATTTACCACAGTCTTTAGTTTTGTTCGTTTAATATAATAATCAATTTTCCTTCCAATGAAGACAAAAATTGATAAATTTTCTGTTTTTTTTTTTTTAATTTCAACGTTTTATTTTTGCAGTTAGTTCATCCTGTCTTAATACTGTAAAATCCAACATGCCAAGACGAAAGCAACAGAAGAAACCAGCGATTGGTGAGGACACCAGAATCGCAGTGAATTTAACAATCAGAAAGCTTCTGGCTGCTCCGGAACAAAAAGAATTAGAATTTCCGTCTTCTTATACGGCTGAGGAAAGAGCTTATATCCATGATCTTGCCAGAGAACATGGACTCAAGTCGAAAAGTCGCGGGTAAATAGAGAACAAATATTGAAAGACATACATGCGTAGCTGGAACTCTAATATAAGCTTGGTACACGCAATTACATTTTATCATATTTTTTTTTCGTTTGCAATAGGAAAGGAACCAACAGATTTTTAACTGTTTACAAGCGGGAAGGATCAACTATTGTTCAAGCAGATGCCATAATAAAGCTACAAAAGTCCTCACGACAAGGGATTTATAATTTAATACAGAAATTTCCCTTGAGCAATAAGGAGAGACAGGATTTACTCCCACCTACAGAGAGGGAACGCATTATTAACACAGAAGGTAAATTTACTTAGTAATTTTCAAAGAGATATCTTGAAACTAAATTTTGCAGGTAAACTGTTGATGTATTTCAATTTAATACCATTACAACACACATCAATTCCCAATAAATATTATTTACAGTCAACACGAATACGAAAGCAATGGGCCGTTTGAATGGCGGAATACCGCAGGTACCACAGCTTAAGACAAATATGGATGTTTTACCATTTCGCGAATGTCTACCAGTCTATAATATGAGAGAGGAGATAATGCAGGTTCTACCATCAAGCCAAGTAATTATAATAGCAGGAGAGACGGGAAGTGGAAAAACAACCCAAGTTCCTCAGTTCATCCTAGACTACTGTCAGCAGAGGAATCAAACATGCAGAATAATATGCACTCAGCCTAGAAGACTGTCAGCAGTCTCGGTAGCAGAGAGAGTAGCTTTTGAAAGAGATGAAAAAATTGGGCAAACATTTGGGTATCAAATAAGGCTGGAGAGCAGAGTATCTCCGAAAACGTTGCTCACTTATTGCACCAACGGTGTTCTGCTCAGAACATTAATGGGTGGTGATTCGGCGTTGGCTACAATAACGCATATAATCGTAGATGAGATTCATGAGCGAGATAGATTTTGTGATTTTCTTTTAATCGCACTAAAGGATGCCCTAGTTAAGTTTAGATCTCTAAAAGTTGTCCTGATGAGTGCCACTATGGATACAAGCATATTTCTGAAGTACTTCAACCACTGCTCAGTAATTAACGTCCCTGGCAGACTTTACGACGTCGAGGTATTGTATCTCGAGGATATTCTCAAAGTGACTAACTACATGACTAAGGATATGTCAGCTAAGAAGGAAAAAATGGTCAACAAAAAGGACCAGAAGAAGGTTCTAGAGTCTTGGACCCAATACAAGCCTGCAAACTCAACCATCAATTACATATCTGAAAGAAATTTAATACCAGCACCAATTCTGGGCCAGCAAAATCAACCCGTACCTGAAAGAGTTGAGCTTGAGCCAAGACTGGTAGATAAAATGGATCGGTCAATATCAGAAGCGTGGCTGTGTGGTGGCGAAGACAACTTCACACAGTTACTGTATTTCATACAGTCGGAAAATGTTTCTGTTGATTACCAGCACTCAAAGACGTCGGTAACACCGCTGATGGTTGCAGCAGGAAGAGGGTGCATCGACACAACGGAGCGTCTCTTAAATCTTGGAGCAAATCTTAATATACGCTCGGTTAATGAATGGACGGCTTTGGACTGGGCAAGAAAAATGAACCAGGTTGAATGTGCCGAGCTTATAGAAGCCTATATGAAGACATACGACTGTGAAACGGCGTACGAGGATGTTCCTCTTGATAAAAACATCCCCATTTCGGAAGAAGACAAAATGCTTCTCGACGTTTACCATCACACATTCAATGATGAGAATGTTGACTACGATTTGATGTTTTCTCTAATTCTTCACATACACACGAAGATGCCGTATGGATCAATTCTTGTTTTCTTACCTGGGTATGACGACATAGTGACTATGAGAGAGAGGATAAACGCCGAAGAGAAGAGGATGAGCGAAAGATTCCGCTACAATTTGTTTGTCCTGCACTCCAACATGCAGACTTGTGACCAAAAGCGAGTTTTCAGACCTAGTCCTCAGGGGACGCGTAAGATAATACTGTCCACTAACATAGCGGAGACTAGCATAACAATCGATGATGTTGTGTATGTCATTGACTCCGGGAAAGTGAAGGAGAAGTCTTTTGATGCTATGTCTGGAGTTTGCACACTCAGATCCAACTGGATATCGCAGGCATGTGCCAAGCAACGTAAAGGAAGGGCTGGCAGATGTCAGAATGGGATTTGCTTCCGTCTATTCTCTTCGGTCAGATTCAATTCCATGCAGCCTTACCAAACGCCGGAAATACTTAGGCTACCGCTACAGGAATTGTGCCTCTATACCAAACACTTGGCTCCTGGGAATACTCCAATAGCTGAATTCTTGGACAGAGCATTGGAACCGCCGTCTAACGCTGTTACCCGCAACGCTGTTCAACTCCTGAAGACTATAGATGCTCTAGATCCGTGGGAAGACCTGACAGAACTTGGAAGTCACCTCTTAGATCTACCTGTCGAACCTCGACTCGGCAAAATGCTTTTATATGCAGTTGTGCTGAAATGCCTTGATCCAATTCTCACCATCGTTTGCAGTCTTGCTTACAAGTGAGTGTCAGATCAGTATCCAATTATTTTAGTAACTAGCCCTCTAAAATCAATTACTTTCAATGTTTTCAAAGTTTTATTTATCATAATACTGCACAGTCAGGATAAAATAACAAATTTCTCTTTACTTTGATAATTCTCTCAGGGATCCGTTTCTTTTGCCTTCGCAACCATCGCAAAAGCGTGCAGCCACTCTGTCTCGTAAGGATTTTTCAGCAGGTACATATTCAGACCACATGGCTGTTCTGCGAGCTTTTCAAAGCTGGCAAACAGCTAGAGCAAACGGTAGAGAGCGGCTCTTTTGTGAAAAGAATTTTATCTCTGCTGCAACGATGGAAATGGTCGTTGGAATGCGCACTCAACTTCTTGGACAACTCAGAGCCTCTGGGTTTGTAAGAGCAAGAGGCTCTGGCGATATCCGCGACCTCAACTCGAACTCCGAGAATTGGGCCGTGGTGAAAGCAGCACTTACAGCTGGACTGTACCCAAATCTGATCAGGGTAGACAGAGAACATTCGCAGCTTCGAACACAGTAAGTTTCCCTTTTTTTCAATTCCAATCAAAGACAAAAGTCAGTGTTAAATCAGTACCTAATTATTTTACTTATCAGCCATCTAAAATCGACCACTTCCAATGTCTTATTTACCATAATACTGCACAGTCGAATTGAAATAACTAATTTTTCCTCACTTTAGTAATAATTATTAGAAGTCTGTTTCTTCTGCCTTTGCAATCATCTTGAAAAGGAAGCCCTGAATTTTAAGTCATTAGCTTAACATATTAATTTTACAGAAAAGAAGTCAAGGTAGTCTTTCATCCTTCCTCCACGCTTCGAGATAACCCAAAATCACCTCGTACTACATCCGCACAGACCCACTCTGCTAATGTTAACGCTTTACCATGCGATTGGTTACTGTATGAAGAAATGAGCCGCTCCGGGCGTTTCTGTCACGTCAAAACAGTTACCCTCGTCAATCCTATCACAGTTGCGTTATTTAGTGGACCAGCACGGTTACCAATGGACGTAATTTACGAGGCCGAAAGTAAGGCGGAAAATTTTTGGAATTTTTTTCGTCTGTTCCTCGGACATTCAGAGCTGAACAATGATTTTTTTACATATTAGCTATTCCTGAGAGTGAGTCGGACTCTGAGGCAGATGAGGCACAAGAGGGAACAACAATTTTGAAATTGGACGACTGGGTAGTATTCAAATTGGACCCTGAAGCAGCTCAACTTATTTTACACCTGCGACAGAAGTGGAACGCTCTGTTCCTTAGACGAATGAAAACTCCAAGCAAACCTATGTCGCAACTCGATGAACAAGTAGTCAGAACTCTAGTTTCTGTTATTACTAATGAAGAACAAGCTTGTGGTCTTCATCAACCATCTGGAATTGGGCAAAGACCACGTCCCTTGATCGTTGACTATTATCCAGCCAGCGCTAGGCGGCCAGATGATTATGAAGAGGTAATGTAGTTTATTTTTTTCAAATGTAATTAATGCTTTTCTTGGTCACCTAATGATTTGAAATCTTGTCAATAAAAAACAAGTTCACGGCGACCTAAATTCTGTACTGAGAGATAAATTTTGTGACTTCGATTTACGGCTTTGAATTATGCAACTATTTAGTTTAGTTCAGAAATTCAATTGAGAAAACTGATTACTCATTATCTGTTTCAGAGAAATTTCTAGAATTTTGATAACAAAGACTTCAGGGGATGGAGAAACTTACGATTCCAGTTTCCTTTACTCCATAGACTGATTGCTATGTCCCTAAACTTTCTCACTTGGAAATTTTTTTCTTCTACTCATTCTACCAAGCAATATTCTATCATAAAATCAAACTATGCATGTGAGAAATGTCGAGGATTTGGACCTCTCGATAATTGGAAAACGAAATCTCAGTATAAACAAAGGAAAACTTCACAAACTGGTGAGTACGGGGCATGTCTATAAAACGAAACGAAAGTTAATATGCAGATTTTGCATACGAGAGAATAATTTAGGACTAAAGGATTCAGACATTGATATTTTTTGTAAATTAAGTGCAGGTTCGGCGTCAATGCTGGATCTCGTAACGATAATACCTAAGAAATTTTGTAATTTTCATTGATACAGAAACGCGGAACTGTCGAAGCTGGAATACCTGGGCAAAGAAAAATTTAACGAGCGTAATTTTCATATCACGAGAAGTTGGCTGAACCCTCTTGATTCCGACAACAAGAGGGTACGGTACGGTAAAATTGGCAGGGTAAGTGCTTGCTGAGTCTGTAGTGGAAAAAATTTTTCGGATCATTTGTTGATCATTTTTTTCCAGCAGTTCAGAGTACTGGTAGCTAGGAACTAATATATGTTACAGAACCCATGAGTATAAGTGGAACTGAACGTGTGCACTTTGAAAACTTGTCGTGATTTTGTACGGTGATATCGTAATTTTAACATTATGCTAAGGAAAGTGGCGAGTCGCTAATTTTTAGTTCGTTTTGACGTTATTTTTCTTATCACTACATAGTTGGTTTTAGCAAAGCCTCAATTTTATAAAACCATAGAGCTGTGTAGGTCTGTTCCTACAGCTGGTGACTTTTAGCTTATATTGAAAAGTCCGAATGTTGTTGAGTCAATCAGAAAACAAATCAGCCTCGTACATTCTCACATATTTACATGTTACCCATTGCAAATTCTAGGCCATCGATGGTATTTGTTGATAGATATTATATAATGTGATATTTTCTAGTTGATGGTCGTAATTTCAGATTTCAATAACTGGTCTTATAACAATCGCATGGAAAGTATATTTTTACGTTACATACCCCTTAATTTTAAATCATTATTCACTATAAGTGATTGATACTACTTTGTTTTAAATATGCGTGTAGTACTTATACAGTTTCAAGATTGAACTGAGCCCTCTATTCAAAACTCAGTGACGGTTCCAGACAAATGAGCATTGTTTTTTTTTTCCGTTCAATAATCGCGCAATGTAACTAAATTATGTGTATTTATAATTACACATTCTTACAATGTTGTTTTTTATTTTATATATTTCAAGTCCGTCCCTCACTAAATATGTACAAAATTTGTCTTTCAAATACGTAGGTTGAGCTAGATCCAGGTGAACGTATGAAGTTTCTCTTTACTTTATTTCCTTTATTCTTACCATGCAAAAATCTGGTTACTCCTTCTTACTAACTCACTTTTTTTTACGAGATATAGCTGTAGGTACATACCGTATCATATATGGTATCTGATGCAAACAAATGCTTAAACGTAATGCATGTACACCACAGAGATAAATATTTGTAACAATTTTCGGTACACAATATCTTCTGGGATCTATATTATTTTACAGCTTCTTGTATATTTGTGATACTGTTTTATGTATTAATAAACGTCACCGCCATACCAAATAAATTAATAAATAGCTATCTTCTAGCAATTCGTAAACGCCTGGGTGAAATTGAAACAAGTAATTAACTAACGGTAATAAATTTAACATTTCATATCGTGCCCCCGAATTTAATTAAAGTACTGTACAACTTAAAAAAAACTGTAGTTTCCCTTTATTTACAACGTTCCATGAAATCTGGTAAATCATTTGTAAATAATTATTTTTTGGAGACACAATTCGAACTCTGTAATGAACGAGTCATTTCGTACCAAATTGACAAATTTTAATTTTCAGACGCAATGGTTGAACGAAATATGAGTCAACGATTTATAGCTCTAACATTTTGTATTAATTCGGAATACATAACAATTTTATGAACTGAATATTTCGCAAGAACGGTAATGGCAATATCTTCGAGATGAAGCGGTGCCTTTATGCGGAATCATTTGTGTGGAAATTTACAGGAAAGGCTGTGACAAGGTCCATGTAATAGTCAAGATATTGGATGCAAAAACTGTTTATTTTCAGAAAATACCATGAGGTGTGAGAATCAGAATAAAAATAAAATCGAAAAGAAAACTGGGAATGTGAAAATTACCAAGTGAGAAATATCGTTGTGTCATTCAGGAACAAGATTAGTATTCTTCTGCTCCTTCGCCCTCCCCCTCAGCAGAATCCATGCCAACCTCTTCGTAGTCTTTTTCAAGAGCAGCGAGGTCCTCACGTGCCTCCGAAAACTCACCTTCCTCCATACCCTCACCCACATACCAGTGAACAAAGGCACGCTTGGCGTACATCAGATCGAACTTGTGGTCAAGACGAGCCCAGGCCTCAGCGATAGCCGTGGTGTTGGACAACATGCAGACTGCACGTTGCACCTTGGCCAAGTCACCACCGGGAACGACGGTTGGGGGCTGGTAGTTGATGCCGACCTTGAAACCGGTGGGACACCAGTCGACGAACTGAATCGTGCGCTTGGTCTTAATGGTGGCAATAGCCGCGTTAACGTCTTTCGGGACTACATCGCCTCTGTACAGCATGCAACAAGCCATGTATTTGCCATGACGGGGGTCACACTTGACCATCTGGTTAGCTGGCTCGAAACAAGCGTTGGTGATTTCTCCGACAGACAGCTGCTCGTGGTACGCCTTCTCTGCAGAGATGACGGGTGCGTAAGTGACCAGTGGGAAGTGGATACGAGGGTAGGGCACCAAGTTGGTCTGGAACTCAGTAAGGTCGACGTTTAGAGCACCGTCGAATCTTAGGGAGGCGGTGATGGAGGATACAATCTGGCCGATGAGTCTGTTCAGGTTTGTGTATGTTGGCCTCTCAATGTCCAGATTTCGGCGGCAGATATCATAAATGGCCTCGTTGTCGACCATGAAGGCGCAATCGGAGTGCTCGAGGGTTGTATGGGTTGTCAGGATCGAGTTGTACGGCTCGACGACGGCGGTGGAAACCTGGGGTGCTGGGTAGATTGCGAATTCCAGCTTCGATTTCTTTCCATAGTCAACAGAGAGACGTTCCATAAGCAGAGATGTGAAGCCAGATCCAGTGCCTCCTCCGAAAGAATGGAAGATCAGGAATCCTTGAAGACCAGTGCACTGGTCGGCCAATTTTCGGACACGGTCCAACACTAGGTCGACAATTTCTTTTCCGATAGTGTAGTGACCACGGGCATAGTTATTCGCGGCATCCTCTTTGCCAGTGATCAACTGCTCAGGGTGGAAAAGCTGGCGGTAAGTTCCAGTCCTGACTTCATCTACAACATTAGAACAAATTCTAGATGGTTATTATAAGATAAAAAACTCGATTATTTCGTGTCACCAATGCCTGAAAAAACGTGATAAATTAGAACGCTAACAGTACGTACCAACAACCGTTGGTTCCAAATCAATGAACACAGCTCGAGGAACATGTTTTCCAGCTCCAGTTTCGCTGAAGAAGGTATTAAAGCTGTCGTCTCCCCCACCGATCGTTTTGTCAGATGGCATCTGTCCATCGGGCTGAATTCCATGCTCAAGGCAGTAGAGTTCCCAGCAGGCATTACCAATCTGGACACCAGCTTGTCCAACATGGATTGAGATGCACTCACGCTAAAGCAAAACAGAATCAGCTTTGTTACAACTTTCGAGTATCTACTTCTGTATTCACATTCATGTCGGCACATCCTGCATCAGATGAAACAGCATAGTATACATTCCCCTTTTTTAGTACATACATATCGAAATGCGGAAATTTTGAAGTATGACACAGCGGTCAGCTGAATGGTACTCGCTCCAACTTTATTCGCTTGGCTTACAAGAACAATGTCTCGGTTTATTTGTAATATTGTATCTATCATGCATTATCATTTGCATAAGAACCTTTTTGAGACTGGACAGTTGTTTGGATTTTTTAAAAATTAATCTGTTCAATATCAACATTGGTAAACTTTCCTCTACTTTTTAGCTATCCCCCCCACCTCCCAATTAGCCTTCAGGAACCGCGTAATATTTAAAATTGTATAAAACGTACGATTACATTTCAGTCTTACCAACACCACAATGATATGTAACCCGATTCAACCGTTAACCGCGTTTCCGTTACAGGATACGCGTTTACACGCATGACCTCCCAACGCCATTGAAAGAACGCCACAGCAACGGAAAATCGATTTAAAACGCTTTCCGATTTTCTCGTTGTTATATTATCCTTACTACAATGCACGAAGTAAATATTATTCGTGCTACAGTGTAACAGTTTATAAAAAGCTGCCGTTCGGTTTTATGTACGGAAACGAGGTGTCGAAATGAGCAAAAAAATTCACCGATTTTAACCATTTTCGAACCGGAACGCTCTTTAGTTACATTTTAGGAAACTCAATCGGACCCATATCTTAAGCATGAAGCCTAATCTAGGCCTTCTAAATCTCAGTTTGACTAATGTATAGTTTGCCTTGAAACTCGTTCAATAACAATTACACGCTTTCTTGTCATAGAACGATCGTGGCAAGTCAAAAGATTGTTTCAAAACACCATGGAGCCGCTCAAAGCACGTGAAAACGTCATAATTAATCACCTTTCATCCTTTTGAAGTTCAGATATAAAAATTACACTAATAACATAAAAGGAAAATTTGTATGATACGAAATATTTTTCAAGATTACTAATTCGGTATGAACAATACATCACTGCGTTAATCGGTATACGATCGCGACGTACGCTCGATGCGAGAATGAACTCATAAAATCATTGTAAATTCAAATCCCAGAAAAGTCACGGGTTATTCCAACTTACATGAATCGAATGTATTACATACGTAAACAAATGAACAAGAAAATAAAAATTGTCATACGTCGAAGTGAAGGCAGAAATATAGCGACAAATAAGGTCACGATCGTGACTCATCACCAGCTCAGCAAGGGTGGAGCCGGCCGGCTTATCCCTTGTCAAAATGGCGAGGCAATGCGGTCGGCAACGAGCCTTCAAAATTCAGCTAGCGGCGAATTGCGAGTCCGATAAACCTTTATTGCGGTCAAAGAGCTGATATAACTCACCATTGTTGATTAAGTGATTGGTGTTTGTCGGAAGAGCGAAAAAAGACAGTTGAAGGACAAGGAGATTCAATAGAGTTAGCGGAAGCAGGTAATGGAGCTTCTACAAACGGCTATCGCAAGTCCAACGACCGTCGACGACTGCTAACGTAATGGTTCGAAAGAACAAACTTTGACGCATTGCAGCTGCCACTCAGCTTTATACCGGACCCCTTCCACGACCGACGTTACGTTCTGATTGGTCCGCAGAGCGCAGCTGCGACTGCGCGCGACCCCTACACCAGGGACAAAGTAGTCCCTTCTCAGTCGTCATCGGCATTCGATTTTTAAGTAAAATAGGACGTTTTTGCCTGGTGAAAATAACGTACTTGGCGAACATATCGCCAGGATTGCGCCATAAATACGATGGTTTACCCTCTTGCATTCAATCGGTTCTGTTCATTGTTTGGCAAATGTCGATCAAACGCGACCCAGCTTTTAACTAATATTATACACATACGAGGCAATTCGTCCACTCGTTTAGGTGTATAAGTATCGTGTACGAATCGCTGGGTTTTACACCGACCGCTGAAGGGGCGTCGACCGAGGTACACGACACTCGGCTCAATTATGCTGTACATTTTAAGTACACTTTTATAATGCGCAATTTGAGTTTAGATTTTCGTACGATTTCAGAACAATTATTCTACTAGCCGCATATTCACATGTATTTAGTGCATCGCACATTGATACACTGTATTTTGGTACACCACGCATGGTACGTACGTATCCACCCGTATACATAGGTATATACGTGCGTGGTATACCTACAGATACTACACGTTCCATTCTAACAGGAAACCGGCGATATTAATTTACCAGGAAGCTGCTATCTCGTAACGGTTTAAGCCTGCTTTTATCGTGTGAAATGAAATTAAAGAAGCACATCTCAAAGAGAGTCTCACATTATCTTTGGGTGGTCGAATAATGCTACATATACTTTATTTTATTTTATTTCCCAAGTATAATTTTTCACAAAGTTTTTTCATTGATACATCGGCAGTAATAACTAATTCAAGCGTCTTTTATCGGGTTGGACTGAATTTAAAACTGTTAAACCGACACGTTTTCTCATCTAAAAGGTATTCCAACGTTTTGATATTGTCGAATAACGAATGAGCCTAGTTAAATTGCCAACAATGTCTTTGCCCTTTGGTACTTTCTACACTCAAAATTACCACAGCGTCATTATCATGATGGGTGTATTGTGAGAGAAGAGAGTGCTTTGTAACGATTAACTTCAGTATCGAGCGTTTCCGAGCAGTGTTACGTGCCTCGCCTGATCGTATACAACACGACTTACATTCCTGTTGTCAATGTTGCTAATCCGAGTGCGCGATGGTACTGCTGAACCAGGCTGAACTAATTAACCAATTAAAAATGGTCGCCTAAAATCCTACATAACCTTGAAGATACACTGGCGTGACCATTCTCCATTATGTGTATGATAGATGGCTTGTGTTATGTTTTTCCAGTTTTGGAGTATTCGAATATTCGATCAACGTTGATCCAACTTGATTTTGTTCAGCGCTGGCGATATTCTTGCGTTTTAAATTGGAATTGAATTATAGGGATGAATTTCTATCGTCATTGCGAATGCATGGATGGCTCGAAATCAGGAACGTCCACCTTCCAAATAAACATAAATTGCGTCATCCCGATTTATAGCTCTGCCCACGGATATGGTCGACTTGCCGTGTTTGGAGTGAACGATCACGCGTACTGAGCTGACGGCGACCATATATTTTACACTCATTGCATTTCACGTGTATGATTTACAGTGGCGTAAGCATGACCGGAAGATACGAGTGTGTAAGTAAAAATTCCGTGGTTTCACTTCCACGAATCTCTAGAGCTAAAGTATCAACTGTGAGCAGCTCTTATGTATATGCATGAAATTTAATAATTACAAGATTGTATTATTTGCGTTCCTTTAATAACCTTTAATGGAAACGGGGAGGTATTACGTCAGTTTGTTCAGCTTATTTATCGTAGGTATATAACACACAGATATTATTTGAAGTTATACATTTACGTAGCTATAATACCTAAAAATTGGAATGGTGTAGAAGGTCCCAATGAAAACTCTTCATCTGTAGCTAGAGGATGTAATAGATGAGGCAGTAAAAAATTATTGATAGTGTTTGAATTGGGTTAGAATTGGTTTTATTTCCATCAATGTTTTTCAGCGTTACACGAGTTAGAAAAGATAGCTTGAGTTTCGTCGTAAGACGTTAGAAACGAGATTTTTATCGTGCAGAATAAAGCCTGTGATACAGATGCAGCGCTCAACTTTTGGTAAATTCTCAAGAATTAGCTGCGGGTTTAGAATTCTTCTGCTCCTTCGCCCTCTCCCTCGGCGGAGTCCATGCCGACCTCTTCGTAGTCCTTCTCAAGGGCTGCAAGATCCTCACGAGCCTCTGAGAATTCACCCTCCTCCATACCCTCGCCGACGTACCAGTGGACAAAAGCGCGCTTGGCGTACATCAGATCGAACTTGTGGTCAAGACGAGCCCATGCCTCGGCGATGGCCGTGGTGTTGGACAACATGCAGACGGCACGTTGCACCTTGGCCAAGTCACCACCGGGAACGACGGTTGGGGGCTGGTAGTTAATGCCGACCTTGAAACCGGTGGGACACCAGTCGACGAACTGAATTGATCGTTTGGTCTTAATGGTGGCGATGGCGGCATTGACGTCTTTTGGAACTACGTCACCTCTGTACAGCATGCAGCAAGCCATGTATTTGCCATGACGGGGGTCACACTTGACCATCTGGTTAGCTGGCTCGAAACAAGCGTTGGTGATTTCTCCGACAGACAGCTGCTCGTGGTACGCCTTCTCTGCAGAGATGACGGGTGCGTAAGTGACCAGTGGGAAGTGGATACGAGGGTAGGGCACCAAGTTGGTCTGGAACTCAGTAAGGTCGACGTTTAGAGCACCGTCGAATCTTAGGGAGGCGGTGATGGAGGATACAATCTGGCCGATGAGTCTGTTTAGGTTTGTGTATGTTGGCCTCTCAATGTCCAGATTTCGGCGGCAGATATCATAAATGGCCTCGTTGTCGACCATGAAGGCGCAATCGGAGTGCTCGAGGGTTGTATGGGTTGTCAGGATCGAGTTGTACGGCTCGACGACGGCGGTGGAAACCTGGGGTGCTGGGTAGATTGCGAATTCCAGCTTCGATTTCTTTCCATAATCGACGGAGAGCCGTTCCATGAGAAGAGAAGTGAATCCGGATCCCGTGCCTCCTCCGAACGAATGGAAGATCAGGAATCCCTGTAGTCCGGTGCATTGGTCGGCCAGTTTCCGGATGCGGTCCAGCACCAGATCGACGATCTCCTTGCCGATGGTGTAGTGGCCACGTGCATAGTTGTTGGCTGCATCCTCTTTCCCAGTGATTAACTGCTCCGGATGGAAGAGTTGGCGGTATGTCCCGGTTCGAACCTCGTCTACGAAAAATACAATAGTGTCTTTAATATGCCGAGCTTACTACATCGAAACTCATCCGGTTATTAGGCTTACTACTTGTATATGCAGAGTATATACTACACGAAGTAACACATCCAATAAATTACTCGGACTTTCAATGTCAGATTGATTTTGATTGATCCGCTGTTAATTATTACGTTTTATACCAGCCGTACAAACGACCGCTGCCTTTATGTTTCCACTGGCGCATCACCATCCGCAATATTCCCATACAACTTTATGCATTTCATTACGCTATACGCAAACTTTGCTCGTGCCTCAGGCCTGTAGCTACACATTGGACTTACCCACAACTGTTGGCTCTAAATCAATGAACACCGCCCTGGGAACGTGTTTGCCAGCGCCAGTCTCGCTGAAAAAGGTGTTGAAACTGTCATCCCCCCCGCCGATGGTTTTGTCAGATGGCATCTGTCCATCGGGCTGAATACCATGCTCAAGGCAGTAGAGCTCCCAACACGCATTGCCAATCTGAACACCAGCCTGTCCAACGTGGATGGAGATGCACTCACGCTAGAAATTGTACGAACAAACGACACGATAAGACATCTTTATTTTATTAGTAAAGAGCAGGAAGAACTCCCATTAAAGTTTTGCCATCGATGCCCTCGAAAATTCCGTCGCGCCGGATCAGTCTCTCTCTGGAAGTAACAGCTACAGCCATAAAAATATTGAATCATATCCAAAAAGAAAACTAGGCTTTCGATCCAAAGTTCCCTTTATACAAGGTAGATCAAATATTGAATGGAATGAACTTAATTCACACGATTTTTCATCAAAAACGCTCCAACCCCTGTCACATCAGGAAGGCTCGTTCAAAATTACATGAACCACAATCTAGCGCCTCAAGTTACTCAAAGTTCCACAATGCACAGCAAGGTGAATTTCCAAAAACAGTCGTATGCGCAATGGCTGCTAACTAAATACATAGAAGTGAAACGAAATTGAGAAAAAAGTTGTGATTTTTTTGAAAGAAACTTACCATTTTGATTGTTCGCGGTAAGTCGCAGTACGTGTATTACAATGAGGTGAAATAAGAGGTTCAGACGAAGCTGGCGATGGAGCTTCCCTAAACTCTGCAGGTTTCGAGCACTCGTGAAAGAAGCACCCCGCCGGCACACCCAGCCGCAATATATACTCCGGTCACCCTACCATCCGGACAAACCATGCGACGATGGGCGCGGGCGCTCTGACTCATACATCCTGTCCGATCAATAATCCGCTCATTCTCATACGGGGTGTCTCGCTAGGATGGCTTCTTGGCAATGACGTACCCCGCCTTGGGCATCCCCAGTAGGTTTTTCAAAAAATAAAGTAATTACTCCAGTCGACGCCGAGGAGAAATTGAATAAAAAATAATTCTTTCGATTAGGCAATGCATATTATCAGATGAATTAGGATTCTTCACGTTTTAGAACCCCTGTGATATTCTTCCATCAACGTTCAAGGTATACGGGTTTATGGATTATTACAGAACTTTTGAACCAACGTAAAATGTCGAGAATTTCGACGGTTGTTTTCTTTCTCTGCTCTCCTCATTTTCATATCTCGTCCGTATGCTGAAAAATGCCGAGCACTTAACATTATCGTAAAAATTTCTTGTTACGGTACTGGGTATGGGTGCGATCACGCGTATCTTGGAGTGCCCGTAAATATTACTTAACGTTTTTGTTACAGATAAGTGATGATCCAACCCAGACGACGAAGACCAAGAATAGGCATGTGAGCTTGACGACGATTTTCTCTCGTTTCTTCATTATTCGATTGCGAGACATAATGTACCATGTGGTTCAGAAATTTCGGTCACAGACCATGTTGCATAATTGTTCATTCACAGCATCAACAAAAATGATCACGGTAGAAAAATTTAACCGGGATCCCACTCTGATTCAACTCTTTGAAGCATACATTTTTCCTTGTAGTCAAATTACTTGAAACTGGGTATATAAAGGTTCTCAAGGTCATTGATATAAAAAATATCTGAGAAATTTTCAAGATTCAAAATGGCGGATTTAATATGAGCGAATGGGATCAATTTTTATATTCTCAGTTCACGGTATTGGAACCGGCATCCTGAATTTAAAAATTCTAACGTTGGATTCGTTTTCAGCGACCCCAAAAACTCCAGATTGCAGAGTTCCACTTTTTTGGTCTCCATAACCTTTCAACAATTACATTTATTCTGTAAAAACAGGCATTTTCAATACTTTGTTTATTTATAGCGCTCACTATATTCGCAGAATTATCATAATCCCTCTTAAAACATGAACATTGACATTTTAGAAGTCCAATTATGCAAAAAAAAAAATTACAGCGATATCTCAAAAATTCAATATAAATGTTGAGTAACCGATTCAAAAAAGGTATCTCATATATGAGAGGCAATGCCGCAATGGGTTAAATCTCATTTCATTCTCCGATTGGACGGTAAGATTTTACTGTACCCAGAGGCATACCGCTGACTGCACGTTATAATATCGAGCTCCCTATGTAGGTGTTGGGGTAGGCAGCGTCATGTCTGAATATCCGCAGTACGGATATCCACGGTGTATAAAGTCGATATTCGTTTGTGCATAGGTATCCATATTTGAAAGTTAAACGCAGAAAACTTATACACGTGGAGGTCCTCATAATCGATGTGCTTCTCTGCGTAATACTACACATTATGGCTATAAACACCGCGACTGTCTCTTTGAAAAATTGATATTTGACCAATTGTTTTGCATTCTAATATTAAAATGCTAACTGCCAATTCGCAAATGCAATACAAATTAGGCTAAAAACATCTGGCTTTATTCAATCTACAATGCTCGTTGCGCCTGCAGAGAAAAAACCGTAATCTGTCAATTCTATTCACCTACAATGTCAAGTGCGCTCGATCAAAGATCGCATCCGATAAGTTTCTACTTCAATACACTTACTCTCTGTATCAGTGGAGAACACCAGTTTTAAGTTATTGGAAACGTAGCTAACAGAGTACAACCTAAGTAGATTGATTAACGACATGAAGGAGGCAATTTCCTGCAGCAATCTCGCTACGAAAACCTACGTTCGTCTGCAGACTGCACGCGTTTAAAACCTACGCGTATTTAGGCTATTTGAAGATCACCCGACAAATTTTATTAATAGATCGTTATCGCCAGTTGGGCTAGCGGTTTTCTCTCTCCACCCTGCATTGATACATATGTTACGTAAGTACGTTGTACATCGAACACCGGACGCGATACCCTGATCGCCAGGGTTTGATATCGAGTAATTTTTGAAACATCGATGGATTTGATTTGAATAAATTTTATATGTATTAGAATTAGGTATTCGTAGTGCGAGGCTGAAAGATTTACTACAGCAGATATATCGATTAAACACAAATTTCGTCAATCGAACGATCGACCCCGAAATGCTGTGTTCTAGATTCGTGAAGTCTGTTACGAAGGATTAATATTCTGAATATTAAAAGAGCATGACGTTCGGGTGAAAACGGTAGAACCAACAGGAAACTAAAACCAATGTTTTAACTGATTGTGTAAAGCAAGGGGGAGGAATCGATGCGGTAGTAAATATCAACTAACCCTTCGCGATGCCGCGGAACACATGTAACATGGTGTAAGGCGAATAATTTAAGCTCGATTACTGCGCAACAGGTTTTGTACCAGACAAAGGTTTCAACTGCCTTCAGGATACGTTGCATACAGGACAAACCAGTGTTTATGATTGGAAATATTAAAAATAAAATGAGGAATCTGATATTTGTATAATTATTATAGTCGGGTTACTTTGGACGGTTGACGGAATAACCCACATGGACAGGTGGATAATCTGGTTCGGTAGTACATGCACACTTGGGGGGATTTTAGTTGCTTGATCGTGATGCAAGAGGGTAAAATTCAACGAGAAAATATTTACAGTTTAAAGGGAAAATCATATAACAATTTATTTTCAAAATAGGAGTTGTGGAATGAAATCAGATTATATTTAATATTGCAGTACGGTATATTTTTCAGACTATTTTAAATAGTCGTGTTTAGTATTCTTCGGCTCCATCGCCTTCGGCATCAACAGAGTCCATGCCGACCTCTTCGTAGTCCTTCTCAAGAGCGGCGAGGTCCTCACGTGCCTCGGAGAACTCGCCCTCCTCCATACCCTCGCCGACGTACCAGTGGACGAAGGCACGCTTGGCGTACATCAGGTCGAACTTGTGGTCAAGACGAGCCCAGGCCTCGGCGATGGCCGTGGTGTTGGACAACATGCAGACGGCACGTTGCACCTTGGCCAAGTCACCACCCGGAACGACGGTCGGGGGCTGGTAATTGATACCGACCTTGAAACCGGTGGGACACCAGTCGACGAATTGAATCGTGCGCTTGGTCTTGATAGTGGCAATGGCCGCGTTTACGTCTTTCGGGACTACATCGCCTCTGTACAGCATGCAGCAAGCCATGTATTTGCCGTGACGAGGGTCGCACTTGACCATCTGGTTAGCTGGCTCGAAACAAGCGTTGGTAATCTCCCCAACGGACAACTGTTCGTGGTATGCCTTTTCGGCGGAGATGACCGGAGCGTAAGTGACCAGAGGGAAGTGGATACGAGGGTAGGGTACCAAGTTGGTCTGGAACTCGGTAAGGTCGACGTTCAGGGCACCGTCGAATCTCAGGGAAGCGGTGATGGAGGATACAATCTGGCCGATAAGTCTGTTCAGGTTTGTGTATGTCGGCCTCTCAATGTCCAGATTTCGGCGGCAGATATCATAAATGGCCTCGTTGTCAACCATGAATGCGCAGTCAGAGTGCTCAAGGGTTGTATGCGTGGTCAGGATCGAGTTGTATGGCTCAACGACAGCGGTGGAAACCTGTGGGGCGGGGTAGATGGCGAATTCCAGCTTCGACTTCTTTCCATAATCGACGGAAAGTCGCTCCATAAGTAGGGAAGTAAAACCTGATCCGGTGCCTCCTCCGAATGAGTGGAAAATTAGAAATCCTTGCAGTCCCGTGCATTGGTCGGCCAACTTCCGGATGCGGTCCAGCACCAGATCGACAATCTCTTTACCTATGGTGTAGTGACCACGAGCATAGTTGTTCGCAGCATCCTCCTTACCAGTGATCAACTGTTCAGGATGGAACAACTGACGGTAAGTTCCAGTTCGTACTTCGTCTACAATTGCAAATAAAATACATAATTAATTATATTTTTTAATATAACAAGAACAATTCTATCGATACAAAGATTTTGAACTTCTTACCTATACTATACATCGATTTCTTGTTTTTTAATAATGTTTCAAGACTATCAAATCTAACGATACAAACAACAGGTTGCATCCGTTTCAGTTTTCGTCACCTAATCGTATTGTGAGAAATGTGTTGTTTTCGATTGAAAATGACGTATTCTAATTTCAACGGATCAACGTTTTCAGGCCTCTAGTATTCGAAAAACAGTTTTTTTTTTTGAAGATTTCTGTCTATCTGTCTTTTACAACAAACTCGCGATAATCTTAGAAACGGCTCAATAAAAAAATCCGAAATTTATCGGACTTTATATTCAAATGATAGATATTAAAATTTGGATTGGTTTGTTCGGTGATGAAAAGTTCCGCGAAAAATGTTGATTTTACAGCTGGTTTTTCATACTTCCTATAGTACTGTTATATCCTATTGTATCCTTTCTACATATTTTACTATATTTCCATATTCCTATAAACATATTTCAAATATCTAAGTCAAATCCGGACATACCGACAACGGTCGGTTCCAGGTCAACGAACACGGCCCTCGGTACGTGTTTACCGGCTCCGGTCTCACTAAAGAAAGTGTTAAAACTGTCGTCCACAGCTCCCAGCAATTTGTCGGACGGCATCTGCCCATCAGGCTGAATTCCATGCTCAAGGCAGTAAAGTTCCCAACAGGCATTACCAATTTGGACTCCGGCTTGTCCAACGTGGATTGAAATACACTCACGCTGCAAAAAATTAATACATAAATATTGGTATGGGGTGATTTATGGAAAAAAAAATTCATATAACAGTTACAAGAAATACAGCAGTTACAAGAGTACAGTAATATTAATCAAAACGCCTTTCATTGTAAACTTCGAACATTTATTCGGAAAAAAATACTCCATATATCAATGTCAAGCCTGCGTTGAGCACAATTTAACTCCTGACAGGCAAACATCCGAACTGTATACCTCTCGTATCAATGAGTGTAAAAAATACCCACTGCAAATTAATTTGAAATATCTCAGTTTCTAATAAAGCTAGCGACATTTTTTTTTTTAATTAAAGTAAATATAATTCCGCAGAAAATGGTTTTATTATGAAAGTAATTAAATTAAAGTAAACAAGTAAGAATGAACGGTGAAGGGGTTCAATCCGTACAGTCTGCTTCAAGAGTACAAGATGGGGGGGGGGGAGGGGCGATTTTACCCTCATTGCGTATCAGGGGTTAAGAAACTGCACCTTTAGCGTTGCTTTTAGTCAGTTTAGACGGATCAACTCAACGTATTGAAAAAAAAATAAACAAAGGTAATGGTAATCAAGAGTGTTTTGTAGCGACTTGGACGATTCAACACATTATCTAGAGAAAACAATTGAAAACTAACCTAACCGTTGATATGATTTAAAAGCTACGAAAGGTAATGGTTGAAATGAATTTTTGGTACGAGTATGCTTATAGTATAGAACAGGAGACGTAACCCCCTTTCGCGCAACTCGCCATCAAATACCGTTAGGAAAAAGAACGAAAGACGTCCGCCCGGGCAAATGGCCGCGTCACACCTCTGTCTCACCTTGACAAAACTTCTACCTGGCGAGCGCTGTCGACGGATTACCATAAGCCGTTCATACGCTTGGCTAGAATTTTAAGTCCATATTAAACCGGAATTAGAATCGCACGGGTAGAGAAATGATGTTATTGAAAACCCTATGAGTAAAAAATAAGAACCGCTCATTTCCGATGATAAATCACACAATCAGTGAGTGTCCAGCAGTCAGTAGATTGGAAAAACGTTACGATAATAATTTGATACAGCTCTTAACTTTTGTTCACATCTCTTTCGTTCCATACAATTTTATTACGGCATGTACACTATTTGGCGATATATACGTTCGCTTCGCTTGGAAAATAATCCAGGCCAAAATAAGAGGCCTGATCGATATCGCCCGGCTATCCGATTTCTGGAGATCAGATCGTGAAGTGCGTGCGGCCGCGGATGATACGCATACGTATGTACGCACTTCAGTGTAAATATATGTAATTAGGCTACTCTACTTACCATCTTGGAAAGTTGATAATTTAGTTTATCGAAGTATCGAAAGAAGAAGTCGTGAGAACTTGCTAACGACTGCTGGTGGCACTGTAGATTTTAAAATGGTTTAGAGCAGCTGGCGATGAAGCTGGTCTGAACAATGATGACGGAGATGTGGCGGCATCCGAGAAAGCGCGACCGTTTTATCGTCTTGGTTCTACCATCTCGAAGCGAGCTCTGATTGGCTCAACGAGATCACATGGCACGTTGTTTCGAACGTCGAGAAACATAACTAGAAATCACCCCGCCCTAACCGCGGGCCATTATTTCAAATAATATTCGACAAACGGTCATGTATTTGAGGATCACTTACGTCGAAATTTTTTACATAATGCCTAATTCTAGGGTATCTATGCCGATTACCTACTATTCGTTGCACGTATTTACCGACGAGTCGAATTAACAGTGGTTTGTGAGACAATCGCCTCATACCTATATAAGGATAGAATAATCGACACGTCAGCTTTAAAATTAGCTATTCAAATGATCCCTGTCTCATTCACTTGGCCGTTGGTATTTGGATCTAGATATCATGTCAAACCCACGCTAGTTGCAATGAACTAATTGAACGCGCCTACATAGGTAGATACATACGGACATATTTATTCTCCACATACTGAGTAAAATCGATTGAAATTGAAAGCCCTACACCCATTTAAACTGTGCTCATATTATCTGCCGTACGTTCATATCTTCGTGAATACCGATAGAACTGCACATACATCAGCTTCAAGATTAGAGATTGAAATGCTGCGGTTTTCAATGAAGTCAGCGAACATAACTCATGACGCTCGTTATAAATATCACGTAAAACGAGGAAGGAGTGAACCGATGCACAATCATGATTAGTAACTGTTACCAACGGTTTGACGATTGTAACTTAGAAATCAGAAGATGTGAACGCAGAAGTACGATCGCGTAGCCTCGCACAGCTGTACATTTACGTATTTTACCTCCACAAAAGGGCAAACGGTGTTTCAAGTTGAAAACGCGTAATTTTTATTGCGAAATTTGATTCGTGGTTTTTTTCTTGAGAAACGCCCAGATGTAAAACTTTTCAATACATACGGTACTGATATTGGAGAAGACTATTAGCCAATCTAGATTTCTGGGTCGGATTTGAGCAAATGAACTGCAGTCACTGCTGCATTTTGAAGATATTAATGTAGCAGCTATTCTAGAGGGAAAGACTTACGTCCGGATAATCTTGAATCATGAATAACACTTTAGCTTTCGAGGAAGGGCAACTGAATGAAGCGGGGTGAAAGGATTAGGATTACGAAATAATACGTGAATAATGTAGGAAAATAAAAGTGCTGTTTTATTGAAAACAGTAGACAGAAATTTAATGACAACAGAATTGGACATCTGGGACTGATATTCAGACTTATAGTTGCGGATGAATATAAAAAAAATCAGATTTTATAACAGAATATGCATATGAGCTGGAATACGTGGAAATCTTGTCTAGTATTCCTCAGCTGCCTCGCCTTCGCCTTCAACCGAGTCCATGCCGACTTCTTCGTAGTCCTTCTCAAGAGCGGCGAGGTCCTCACGTGCCTCGGAGAACTCGCCCTCCTCCATACCCTCGCCGACGTACCAGTGGACGAAGGCACGCTTGGCGTACATCAGGTCGAACTTGTGGTCAAGACGAGCCCAGGCCTCGGCGATGGCCGTGGTGTTGGACAACATGCAGACGGCACGTTGCACCTTGGCCAAATCACCACCCGGAACGACGGTCGGGGGCTGGTAATTGATACCGACCTTGAAACCGGTGGGACACCAGTCGACGAATTGAATCGTGCGCTTGGTCTTGATAGTGGCAATGGCCGCGTTTACGTCTTTCGGGACTACATCGCCTCTGTACAGCATGCAGCAAGCCATGTATTTGCCGTGACGAGGGTCGCACTTGACCATCTGGTTAGCTGGTTCGAAACAGGCATTGGTAATCTCGGCTACGGACAGCTGCTCATGATATGCTTTTTCGGCTGAAATGACTGGAGCGTAAGTGACCAGAGGGAAGTGAATACGAGGATAAGGCACCAAGTTGGTCTGGAATTCGGTAAGGTCGACGTTCAAAGCACCATCGAATCTCAGGGATGCGGTGATAGAGGATACGATCTGTCCGATAAGCCTGTTCAAGTTTGTGTACGTTGGCCTCTCGATATCGAGGTTTCGGCGGCAGATATCATAAATAGCCTCGTTGTCAACCATAAAAGCGCAGTCCGAATGTTCGAGAGTCGTATGGGTCGTTAGAATTGAGTTGTATGGCTCAACAACAGCAGTGGAAACCTGAGGGGCTGGATAGATGGCAAATTCGAGCTTAGATTTCTTTCCGTAGTCGACGGACAGACGTTCCATAAGAAGAGAGGTGAAACCAGATCCAGTTCCTCCACCGAACGAGTGGAAGATCAGAAATCCTTGTAGCCCAGTGCATTGGTCAGCCAATTTGCGAACGCGGTCCAACACAAGGTCGACGATTTCTTTGCCAATGGTGTAGTGCCCACGTGCGTAGTTGTTCGCGGCATCCTCCTTTCCAGTGATCAGCTGTTCAGGGTGGAAGAGCTGACGGTATGTTCCCGTTCGTACTTCATCTGCAAAAATAAAAGATTGTTACAATATATTCGAATTTTTTTCAATAAATATGAATTTATTAAGCGCCTCTAAACAACTAGCCCACAAACGGAGATGATAAAAAGAAACCTTTCACAATATCGCCGAAAAATTAGAATTAGGTAAAACGCATAATTGATAAAATATCGTGAATAAAAATGATTATCGCGATATATCAAGTGCAATGTGTATGTTCTGTTTTGTTTATAACTATTGGAAATGAACTGCACAAACCCAATGCATAACAAAGTACAATCAACATGCCAATCTCGATTTAAATATGGAGAAATCTGCTCCCTTTCTCCGAGTTTTCCTCTTGCAAAATGATTCCTTTATTAAATTGCAAAACCGAAACGTACCAACAACGGTGGGTTCCAGGTCGACAAATACGGCCCTGGGCACGTGTTTGCCAGCACCAGTCTCGCTGAAGAATGTATTGAAACTGTCGTCCCCAGCTCCGAGAAGTTTGTCAGACGGCATTTGTCCGTCAGGCTGAATTCCATGCTCAAGGCAGTAGAGTTCCCAGCAGGCATTACCAATCTGGACTCCAGCCTGTCCAACGTGGATAGAGATGCACTCACGCTGAAAAATAAAATGATGCCGATATTAATAACATAATGAATACGCTAAAACCATTGCAAGATAAATTTTTCAGTTCAGCAAAGATATCACGGCTAATAGGTTTGCTGGAGCACCGAGAAGACGTAGCAATCTGCCGGCTGACGGCGGCCATTTCGCGTCCCGGCGAAAAACCGCGATCCGCAACCTCCAAACTATAGAATTACGAACGTGGCTGACTACCTACTTTCTCGAAAAATCCATGATTCAAAGAACAAATTGATCACGTCATATTCTCGATGAATTGCGACCGAGACACATACTGACCGCGTCATCGAGGCCGGGCTGTTGCGCGCGTGAAAGTAGTCCGCCGGTTCACGCGACACGAATATCTGCCCAGCAACAGAATAAAAACTACAAGACAGAGAAATTTTTCAGCTATTGGCGTGATTTATCGTTTCCCCGATTCTGCAAAGTTTCGAAAAATTCCGATTGCTTTGAGTTAGTCTCATTGCTGAGAAGTCTTACGCGACGTTCTACGCCACGCGCGTCGGGACGCCCTTGAGTAAATCCGCGGTGACCGTTGCATCTGAGTGCATTTAGCCGGTCGACGAAGCGGCGTTTTTCAGCTGTTAAGTTGACGATAGTACTTGGGCAATTCACTAATATGCTTACCATTTTGAAGTGTTGAACACGAGTCACTGATATACGACGAAAATTAACTCGTAAGGCTTTGTTCGTTTTCAAGGAAGCTGGCGATGGAGCTCCTCTAAACGATGTAGCGGTTATGGCGCCGCCGACCGGTGATCACGGGGTTTTATAGACGCGTCAGCCTCCGCGCCCATTGGTCCTCTCGACACGAGGAGCCGAGTCATCGCCTTTAGAATTCACGCTGCGATGCTTACGGACTATATTTCGACCCTCTGAATTTCATTCCTCGTACGGATAAACGACCAACTCCACGATCGGTGCTACACAGCAAGCTAGCACCCTTTCCACAAATATCGGTCTAATCATTCGTCGAGACGTTAAATAGAAATAAGATTTCGGTCGAGGTATTATGCCGGCTACTAGAAGCTGATGTCCAGACAGTAAATTCGAGTTTTAAAGAAGTTTAAAGCCGAACTACCTATTCCATCAAAATCTTGTACTCTGGCGTTAAAATGCGCGCACGCCTCATTGCGCCCATCGATTATTTGCTTTAATATGCATATTGCAGTCTAACAAGTAATAGCCTTGTCTTCAAACTATTGTTAAACGTGTACCTAGTGTAATAAATTAATGCTAAACGCTGAAATTATCATTTGTTGCTTTATAACCCTGACTAGCGGATCCGTTACATTATAATACACGTAGCGTTGGATTGTAGAACCTTAGCGAACGCGTTCTGTCGTCCAGCGGTCGTTTATTCCAACCAGACTCGACATGTGGGCTCTTGTATTTATAGGTTAGCTTTGGGGGATGCTTCTCGTCGTTTCTTTGTTTCGCGGGTGCCCCCGTCGTCTTGGGGACTTCAAACCTGGATGCTGCGGACTTCTCCTACCTATTCCAAAATGCTACTAAATTTCTGTCATTAATCTCATATTGCGTGTATACCTGCGCGACTAATAAATTGTCAATTAATGATCTCTTGCAATAATCTGTCGACGCTACAACGTGTTTGAAATACAAATAACCATGGTATTCTAAGTCATGTCGAGTGCATTGCCCTCTGTCCGTTACTACCAACGTGCATATTATACCACGCCTCGCTGCAGGCATAGTTCATGTACAAATAAATGAAAAAGAATTGCCAAGAAAGTTTCACTGAAATTAAAATTGTTCAAATTAATCAAAGCACGCGCTTAAGTATATCGAGTGTAATCCTATCGGTTTATACGTTACTAATCACATCCATTGTACCTGTTGTATCTATGTAAAGTTCTATGTTTTTGTATTGAAGATATTGCTATATTTATAATCCTGAAAATTCTGAAAATTGAACTCTGCGTTAATATATGTAGGGATAGAATACAAAAACCATTCTCAACTGTAGGTAGATAATATGCCTGTAGGTGTACCAAACGTGGGTGATACTTTAGAAGTCGGAGCCTTTTACGTCCGTTGATGGTTCCTGCTGCTGAAGCATTCAGCATATCCATTCATTCATTCCTACCCAACGCCTAAACAATAATTCGTCTATACATATCCGTTCGGTAAACAAAAGACAAAAAAAAAAAAAAATAGCACAATGAAAAAAAGGGCTAGCCCAGAAAAAAAACACAGATGACATGTAAGTATAAAATTATAGTGTTTAAACAACGACGGAAAAATGTAACATCAGCCGCAATTTATGCGAATGTATGCGTTCACGTGGCAATGCGGGCGCCTGAGCCTATGTTGTATCGATGTCGTAATGTTTGTACAAACATAGGTATAAGCATGTACACAGATTAGATAAGCTATAATGAGACTTGTGACCGGATTACGATAGTCGAAACCAACAGAAGCAGGTGCCGATCGCCACGTTTTACGCGCCTGAGGCGCGTGTAAGTGTATATGCACATATTAAGTGACGAGTGACGTCACACGTCCCATGAACCGTAAATGGCGATGAGCTCACGAGAAGGCGTCCTCGCCAAAGCGAGTTTGGTCTGGCGACACTTGGTACCTGCTTGTTCACTCCTGTTATGAGACGAACTGTGACAGAGACGTAACTATTGCAGTATAATGGGAACGAATTAGGGAGTCCTTCGGTGACCTGCGTTTACGAGAATGCATCAACGAATGTACGGACCTTGGTAATAACCGTGACGCATTGCTAACTTTGCGGTTTCGATTTGGATGCATCGAATTCTAGTGGATCGGTTGCTATATCTGCTTCCAATTTAGATTGTTAAAAAAAAAATAAAGTCTAAATTGATAACGAATTCATTGTGCACTTTAATCGTATTGAGCGTACTCGGGACTCTTTTTTCATTTCCCGATCGCAATAAGTAGATCATGTAACGTATGCCCGCGTATGCGTATAAGTTGAAGATTTATTTTCTTCGAACGGAGGCGCACTACCTCATTCACCGTAAAAGGCGATCCGGAGAAACCGTGACAACATCCACGTATACTTGGTTGGTGTATATCCGACGATGAGAGTAGTACGCGACTCTTTTCTCCCACCTTATATTATACGTACGCAGAGCCTATTCATGCGTATGTGTACTGATCGCGCCTATAACGCCCATCTCATACCTTTACGTACTACACTACGTGTGAAGGCTGAATTTCATCGTAAGTTTTGTTGCAGGACGACTAGCTAATACTGATATCGCTGAAATTTTTGGAAGAGATAAACTGTGAGGAGAAAAGATGCGTGTATACTAGTGTTTGTTGTTCTTTAATCGTGTATTTAAGAAATTATTGAGGGTTTTCCAGGAGTCGGATAAAGCAATAAAATATGCAGACAATATGTGCATACGTGACATGAAACTCACGCATTGTTTTAACATCTGCGTTTGAATTTTGATTAATACATTTATAGCTTTGCAAATTCCCCAGTACGGATGGTCAATCTCCTGGTCCTACTTAATGTTGATATTAGCATATATTCGCTTTCACACAGCGCTGCAGCGGTTCGATCGCCTTTGCCCTCTGTGCATATACGTGCACGTCATGCACGTGTATATATCCGGTAGGGATGTACTATAAAAACGAAATCTCCATTGTGCCTGTATTGGACAAATTCTGTTGGCCCACGTAGCGGTGCATACATGCAAGTCTTGGGCCGAGATCGGTGTTGGAAACAGTGACAAAGTTATGTCAATGCGGTAGCGGGGGGCCCCTGGCTCAAGAGGTCCCCAACTAGGTACCAAAAAAAAAAAAAATTTTTTTAAAACTATTTTCCAACGTGGACTCTCAACCAAAATCAACTCAATAACTCCACAGCAAAAAAAAAAAAGTATCGTGAATTGAGCCCACGCGACTCGATCTTCAAAACTTTTTACGTTGAATATGAATTTAACAATATTTTATATTGGAATTAAGCGAATTTCATCAACATTTTGGTCAGTCACTGTCTCGTCTGCTACATATATTTTTTTTTAGGTAGGGAGGGGGCATTCTTCAAGTTTTTTTGCATTGGGGCCCGTAAAGTCTAGTTACGACACTGGTTGGAAAGTAACGTCAATATTACATTTGCCAGGGTACAGAGTGGAGCCGATTTTATCTTATGTACGTATATACCGGAGAAAATTATGGATTTTTCTGTACATATTTGAAAGCCTCCATAGAGTTCTTTACTGTAGTTATAATAATAATAATCCCGTTTATATAAGTGTGTATATATATATATATGTATTAACTTGTATTATTCTTGATCTTCAAACGTCTCACGCCACAGTGCGTGCCGCAAAGAATTATTTCTTTTTTGCTAACCGCATCATGACGACATTGTAAGTTTGTAACGGATACAAAACGCTAGAAGAACTCTGGCATAATCCTTGAGGTCCATGGGCCAAGGCCGTATGGACACAAATTATTCGACAGTTAACACTAGTTTTCAAGATTTTTGATGTATATCCATATTTTTGGTTAAATAAAAATTCTGTTACAAGTTGACGATTTTTGCTGAGCAGGCTGTCCGTATTGACAAAGGAACTTAAACACGGCTACTCCTGGACATTCGGCATTCTGTAGCAAAGAGGATGAGATCTTTGTTCTAACATTTCTCTTCACGAGAAATCCCTCATAGATTAGCGGCGATATCTAGAGGTGATGCAACGTACTAAAAAGTTTTACAATGTTTCCTTTTTATCGACAGAAAGTAACACCGATGCAGCTGAATCTTATAAACTTGTATTCAAATAATTGGATTATTATATATTTTAGTTTGGTTTCCTGAAAGAAGAGTTTCGGTCACGTGATTCAACAAAAATTCTATATCTCAATTAAGTTCGTAATTGAAATGAACTTGTCTGTGAACTGAAACACTGTAAACTAAATTTTTTTTTCCTCCAGTTATCGAATTTTGCAATAAATTAATTTGTTTCAGGTCTGTATGCCTCGGAGTTTCTAAAAGAGATCCAATTATGTATTTGCAAAAGTTTCAAGTTAGTTTTAAGTGAATCTCGAATACCTCAACCAATAAAAACAAGAACTTGAGAAGTACGCCGTACAGACATAACAAGTGTAAGTGGACATTAATATCTAGAGATGTCAGTAAATGTCAGATGAATTGATTTAATTTAGTTTGATTTATTAACTAAACGTATATATCAGTAATTGGCGAATAACTTCCATTGCAAGCTTCTTTCCACTGGTGTATGTATTGCATACAAAGAGAAGCACAGAGATGTTAATCCAAATATTGGTTATGTTACAGTTAAATTATGACCAATGTACACTAGGAGCGGATGAGATGTGGCTGTCGGGTGATCATTTCATCTGTTTTTCTAGCTCCGTCATCTCAACTGAAAATTACATACATTAAATTTAATCAGGTGGTATGAGTATATGGCAATAGAAAGCAGTCTACTGTGTTCGTTACTCTTTATGGTCCATAGAAACTTAGATAATTACTCTCAGCTAGACGCTTCTTTTCCGCTGCTATTTTTGCATCACGGATCGGCTTTTCCCTGGCCTCGACCTCTTGGAAAGCGGCTTCAAGTTTTGAAAATTTGTTCTGATGGTAGATACCCCAGAGGATACCAGCACCGAGGAAGGTCCATCGCCCAAACTATATGACACAAAAAAAATTATACAGAATTACTTACTACAGTTACAGCAGAGGCGTGTTTCGAGCCAACAATTTATTTCTCTCCGTTGCGTTTTTGTCTATTTCGCGGAGATAATGAAAACACGTCGCCAATTCTTCAACTGTTTATTCGAACGTTATACGAATAATTATGTAACGCTAGGTGCAATGTAACTACTGTGAGTGCAAAAGTATCGTCTGCTAAACACATGATTGATGTCAGTTATCCATGACACGTAATTAGCGGAATGAAACCACTACACAGAATTTTAATCGCCAAATGTCATGGCTTAATAATAACACCGGAATACCTTGATTAGGGGAGAAACGCGAACGGGCCTCGGATTCAGCTGTGCGGTCGACATTTTGGTGATCGAAATGTAACTACAGCACTTCCAGCGGGAAAAGACTGTTCATTGGTCGATATTGAGAGTGTTCAGCTTCAAGCTGAGGCCCGTCTTCGTATTTCGCACACCTCGGTCGTTGCGGCTTCTTGACAGTAATACCAACTATTGCTATCCATTCCATTGTAACCAATTTTAACCTACCTTGTATGTAACACTAGTATTTATCAAGGTGCGGTAAGTCTGAATCTGTGCCTTGCCTTTGGAAGTTACATAAAGTTCTGTCTTACACATTTCTAGTCTTATTGACGTCATTTAGACACCCTCCCTGGGGTTCTAAAGTTTTAAAATAAAGTTCAGTTACTTTCACATCATGTTTGATTTTTTGTTGTTGGTACGACCGAGATGCAGATAATCAACTTTGAGGGTAATACCTTGTTCCTTCTTGGCCGACTGTAATTACCTTCATTACAGCGTTGACCGAAGATATATACCTCAGTCAACGATTACCGTTTTCGGAGTTACTCCTAAACGTTGTTTAATGAAGAGCAGCCAATGTAAACCGCGTGCGCAAACATAGCGGAATCTAAAACAGTTTGAAAATTTTCCGTATAACCGAAATTCACGATAATCGTTATCAAATGTAGGAATATTAAAGTTCAATTTTTCTCCGTTAGATATCCCTATATCGCTGCTCCCTCCTACACCGTTTCGACCCGCGAGTCAATGGGATATCGTCTAGTCTAGTCCGTGTTCTTCGTGGTTGGTTGCCTTTATAATTCAGTACCTCAGTGATCAAAATGGCGTTACTGTGGTCGGTGGTGTCGGTCGGTTTCTCGCTGCTATTGACGCCGTTTTTGATGTTTCTACTGGCGGTGCTATTTTTGGCATCGATTGGAAAGTCACTAGGTGTCAGGAGACTTTACGTTAAATTGTTACTGGCAATTTTCGAGGTGAATAGTATAGCGCATCTATTTTTATGTATTCATAAACGTGAGACAGCTTATAAATTACCAGTACGTAGGGCTATAATACTCCTCGATATAAGGCTGAATCAGTCTTGTTAAAAGTCCAATTGACGAAGCGAACAATCCGGCCGTCATTTCCTTCCGGCAGTAATAGTCGCCGTAATAGATGATCATCAATTATTGTCAAACGAGTGTCCTACACCTGAGCAATCGATCCCGCATTTGTACGTTACCTTCGTCAAATCGTAACCGTACCGTCTATGGTACATACGATAGTCCTTAATTTTTTTCATCCGCATGATTCCAACCAATGATTGCCTTACGATTTGTTTACGACTTGCTCTTTTTTCACTTACCGTGAAGTTTGTCTCCCGTAACTTATACTTTCATTAAGAGGCTGAAGTTAGTAACGTTATCGTAACACAACATCGGAGAAAAGAATCGCTATTTTCATGATTTTACAGTGTTTTTGAAGGAACTAAGATTTCGAAATAAAAGTGTGTTTTTCGTTCTATTACGGTTTACTAAATTTGAGACAATACCAAAATCGTGAAATAACGGTTTTACCTCAGCATGAATCGTTACGATAACGTTTACGTCCTTCACGTCGTTCGATTTTCAAGCCGTTTTTCGATCTTGAATTTATCCAAGGTTTACAGGTTTTTTACGAACGTTATTTTTTCACGGCCATGTTTCGAGTGCTCGATAAATTTCACATGTCACACCTACCTGAATCCAGTTAGGTATGCGATATTCACCTTCCTGATTTTATTTCCGTGTGACTAATTCAATAGAATAAATTACGGCCAGGGGGAGAGATGATACCAGTCATCGCGATCTGGATACATTATGCAATAATATAATTTCTTTGGTTTCTATACATTCTATTGGCTGTTCAATTATCACACCATATTTTGAGTTGTTTGAGCTTTGCCTACTTCTCTTTCCATGCTGTTTTATGTCTCGTGTTTTTATCTCGCGATCTAATGTTTACGCAATCCTCGCCGCATACTTTCGTGACGTTTTATAACTCTGCGTAAGTACGGCAAGTAGGTTGGTACGTATATTATTTTGATGAGGCAACAATTTGTAATTTTTCAGGAATTTGGACTAAATCCGTGCATGTCGGCTGTCAGTAATGTATTCGTGAAAGAGCTTGGGTTCGAAACCACGATATAATTAATTTCTAATTA
Organism: Neodiprion fabricii; assembly: GCF_021155785.1. Taxonomy (NCBI): domain Eukaryota; kingdom Metazoa; phylum Arthropoda; class Insecta; order Hymenoptera; family Diprionidae; genus Neodiprion; species Neodiprion fabricii. Next base: position 25,552,773 of record NC_060243.1, on the reverse strand, counting down.
GAAGAGATCAGAGTATCTATGCCAGGGTCTCGTTTTGTGCTGATAGATTTTTTTCACGCTTCCAAGTCGACAATGTACTCATTTCTCGCGATAATAGAAACGAGCAAAAGTTAATCATTTTATGTCTGTCACTGCCGCAAAGTTTCAACCGCGGTTTTTTTTGTTTTTGTTTTATTTTTCTTCAACTCGTTTGAAAGAAAGTTTAATTCTGTAATAAATCGAAGTTAATTTATAAACACCATGCAGGCACGACACACGCGATGAGCTAAGGTCCATACGTGTTTTATGTATGTAACAAGTATGTGCAAAGGTCGGAAAAAATATCTAGCATTAATTCGTAATAGAAATCGTGTTGTCCTCCCATTTATTGCGTCCTTGTATTTACCGTTCAGCTGTTAGAATATTTTATTCAATATCGCATAAAGTGTCGCGTATATAGTATATGTACAGTTAAGACAAATCTTTTTTCATTCCTCTAGAATGTTGTTTTACCGGTTAATTTTTTATGATTACGCGGCGTACTGCTACTAAATAACAATTCTCGATTGTTCACTAATTCCGTTAGTAACATGGTAATTAATCAATATTCAAATTTCGCTAACACTAGACCGGTTTACAGTACTTACAAAGACAGCTATATGTATATGTATAGCTCTATTGAGTGATTGTGTATCCGTAAATCCTCACCTATTGTGTGCTGTATGTATTATAATATTTAATATCACGACTCGCTTGAATTTTGAACATAAGGTGCTGGGAATAAATGGCAATAAATTTCATATACTTGTCATACAAATTATTTTGTCTACCATCGTAAACGTGGAATAAATAAATTGTTATCAATTTTTTTTTCTCACTTAGTTTCAAAATCGCGAGTGATAAAACTTGACCTGTCCGAATAGTCAAATAAAGATTCTTCTAAGGTTCTTTAAACATAGTTTTTTCTTCGATCGCTCAGATGGAATCTTAATTACTTTATCTCACTGGTTTTTTTTTTTTTTTTTTTTTTTTTTTATTATTATTTTCCACCTATTCTAACCTACTTGAGTTCAGAGATCTAGTTGGTTTACATATAAATCTGTGTATTCGCATAATATAACGCGCAAAAAGGAGCAATGACTTGCAAAAGGATCGGTCAGATATCTGATACGTCTTTGGACGCATGCTCGGATTTTGCAAAAGTCATAGTATGCTTGTTGCTTGAAATTCTCTGTCAGCTGTTGAACATGTGGTCAAAGTGATAAGGTGCAATTCTATATCATTTCTATATTCTATATGTAATGATATTGCGCATTGAATTTATAAACTTTTGTTACTGTATTACCAAAGGCCTCTGTTTTATTTCCGGTTATTGGCTTTGCTTCATCAGTAACTTCCATTCAGAGATAAACAAGCTTGTCTTGTATTTCAAAATTGGTGTTGAATATGAGTTATGCGTTATCGAACCTGCTTATGTACAGTATTGACATTTTAATGTCATCAGTAATTGATGACTATAAAGCTTTCCTCATCAATCACTCTACTTTTTTTATTGCCTTGTCTTTATTGTCTATTTCTAAAAATTGACATGAATTTAGAGTGACTAAAAAGAAAAAGTTTCTAATCAAAAAAATTTACCAATTCCTTAGTTAATTCTTAATTCTTTACAAAACTTCATTTTTCTTTTTCATAAAATGTTACGAGAGATATTAAACTTGGTTCTGGTGTTTAACAAAGCAATTATTAGGTGGCACTGGTATTAAACTCTGGCAGTAATCTTTTTTTTCTTCATAAGATAACATTGTTATCTACTGTTCAAAGGGCGTTCTGCATAATGCTTGTAAAAAACGAGTACTCCTTGCACCTGGTTGTTTTTAATTATCTCTTCTAAGCTTTGAACAATGACAAACTTTTACTATCGGTGATAAATCATCGCATTATCTAATTAAATTAATGGTGTGTTCTTTGCCAGGGTATTTATTCGACAAATACTTGTAACTCAACTCTGGTTAAGCTTATCAATCAGGATAAATTTTTCCATGGTGAATTGAAAAGAAAATGACTTTTGACTTGCGATCGCTTTTAATGACTGGGATTATTCATGCTTTCCTGTCACGTCTGTTAAAATATTCAAAAGTACACTCTAACCCGGCTCGGCTCTGAATAAATAACACTCTTGTAACAATTCACTGTGTACTTTGTTTCATCATTGCGTTAAAAGCAAGTATGTGTCAAATGTTTTTATTTGTGCTGTTAAGATAACGCAATATGTGCTTGCCTAAATTCCAATACCATTTTTTTCTTGTTTCTTGAGGCAAGTGCAAAATTTTTAATATTGAAAAAAATTTATCTGACTATTTTTGGACAAATACTAACCAATTTCTTAACGACTCTGACTATTTCTCACTTTATTCATGACTTCTTTCACGTTATTCCAACACTTTAAGAGATTTGATCAAATTTAATAGAAATTTTTTAAACGTTTTCAGTTTTATTCAAGAAATTAAAATTAGAAGGGAATCTTGTGTAAGAATCAAAATTTAAATTTCATACAATGATTTCTCAAAAATCTATTTAAAAGGCTGATAAGTAAGAAAAATGATTCGGAAATTTTTAAAGAAAATTTTGCATAACATTTAAAAAAAAATTTTAAAATATTGCACGAGTACCCTCAATTTTGTTTCGTCAAGTTCTATGGCAATATGTGAAAAGTTATTATAAAATTTTTGAGTGGCTCGAATTAATTGGCTGTATTGTCTGTCCTCAAGTCCACTTGCAAGCAAAGATTCCTCATTTCTTTATTGCTGATGTAGTCTTGATCATGCATTTCGTTATTATTGATTGTTGTTTGGGTTTTTTCTTCTTTATTAATTCTATGCCTGTGTGTTTGTGCTACCTGTTTTATCATTCCATGTTGTCATGGAGTTATTGCATATATTATTGAATTAAATAGATGAACAAATACAAAACTCGATCAGATCTCTGAAAGGGTTCAAATCACGTGAAAGTATTTAGAATATAACTAGAAACAATCGATATTTACAAGACTGTTTCAAAGTCTTGAAATTTTTTGAATAAAGTAGACGGAAATATTTGTTCATCAAGGTCAATATATCGTCAGGCGTTGAAATTACCCCGTTTTCTTACTGCCTGAACAATTCTCTCCGATTGTAAACACATGTCAGGTATATGGCACTCTCAGCTGATGATGCAAATTGAATAGTAATTCCATAATTACTTTAGGAACCACTAAAATTACGCAATAATTTTGAGTAGCGACGGAACAATGGAGTGCCAATTTGCATTGCTCAATCAATGATCATATACTTTGGGTTCCTAATGGATATTACATATTCCTTCCTCGTTTTCTGTTTCTTTTCTCTTTCTGTGTTTGTCCGAATCACTTTTAAAGTGCCTTAGCTGAGGAGTCGACAAAATATTAACAACAGCTTATGCAATGAGCTAGAGTAAAAGTCAGCAAATGCTCATCAAAAGGTATTCTTAGCTCAGACTACATTGACATACATACGGAACTTGATTCTTTTCAGTCTTTCCTTCTTTATCAAAGAAGAAGGTACATTTTTTCTATTTTGGACAAATCGCAAGAGTTTTTCGAAAATTTGAAGGACTTTCGACCCTGACAATAAAATATATGCAAAGAATAAATGAGTCTCAGGGTTTAAGTTTAACAGGGAAAAATAAATAAATACATAAACATCATTGCCTTTTCTAAACATTCGTGTCGTTAAATTTGACACATTGAAGGTACCATGAACATTAATATTTACATTGTTTGTTAATGAAAGTATAAGTGTGAGTTTGTTCAATATATAAAAGACCACTTATCTTTCTGTTGATTGTAATTTGTAATCTGGATTTATTAGGGCGCTGGTATCTTTCAGTAACAAGTTGGAACGAATTGATAGATAAGACAATATCAAAGCTAAAAAATTATAGCATTTTCAGTTTGCATGTACTACCTTATTAGTTTTTTGATCTGTGACGTAATTGAAACTGACCACTTATACCATTCATATAAAAAAAAGTGCTTCAAGTTCAGATGCTTCTGACACATATATTTCTGCAATCGTGTAACTTCACCCAAGATTGATTGAAATTAGATTTGTATGTGTTAGAAATTCGAAACTGTTGTATGGAATCTATTAACAGCTGTGCCATAAGGTAGTCTGCACTCATCGTTAGTGTTGACTTCTGGAGTCTATTTTTACAGTTTTTTCATGGGCGTGAACTCAACGCTAATATTTCTCCCAAAATATATTTCTCGGTTCTATTTATGCACCCAAAGTCGCATTTTGTTAGAAGTTCGGAATAGCTTTACCGATACATACCTTGATTTATTCTATAGCCTGACCACTTTGACATTTTTGTTTCAAATGTAGATTATTCGAATTTATGACTATGTGATAAATTTACATTAATTTTACCTATTCTGATTTGCAGTTTGGAAGACAAAATATTGAGAAAGTCAGAAAAAGCAATAGAAATTGGGAACCTGATGAAAGTGAGGATGAAAGCGGAACCTCAGAAGATACTGGCAACGACACAACGTCTGCTAATCTTCCCAGAAATTACAAAAAATACAATGCGGCGGAGAAGAAAAAGAATGGAGTACTTGGAAATTCGGTGATTGCCAGATCGAAAGACCTGATTATGGTTCCAGAACCAGAAATGAATAACAAAAATCACATCAATCACGTCAATCACAGTCATTCTTATCGAAATACGCTGGAAGTAAATGGTAACAAAGAGGTAAAATGTTATCCATTGAAATTGAGCGCAATAATTAAATTTAGGACACGAGGAGCATCATTTTTTATTTATGCCGATTGCACTTTATGGAATTTGAGTACGATACAGAAGTTTTACAAGGTGTGCAATAAGATCCAGCAGTTTTTTTTTGTTGAGATTTTGTTATGAATGTATACCTATGGGTAGATCATCATAGTTACAAGTGAAATATTTGTTTTGAATGCAAAGCTTTGTTCCCACATGAGCTTATACATATACTGTCTATAAAACAAACGATAGGAAAGTAAAACATTTTGTAATTTCCTTAAAAGTTCAAAAGTTTTAGGAGATAATAAAGAGGTTTTAAAAAAATTGATTTTTGTCGATCAAGAGTTCGACTTGTCCAGATTCAGGGATTGCTTGTACAGATTAATTATTTGCAAAATCTAATATCATATTGAATTATATATACAAAATATGAAAATCTCATTATCAATCGATGCGCACAGGCTTAAAAACCTAATGATCAGACAAATTGTGTACATAGTATACGATATTTTTATTATTCCAGAGTAGTTTACCTAGAGAAGACTCATTCGAGATGTTGAAACGAGAATTTGACACATCGACCTGTTTGGATTATATCAAGGCCGGGGTCGAGGCCATTATTGAAGATGAAGTAACTTCCAGGTTCGAGGCCGAAGAACTTAAGGTGGGAATTACCGATAATGTTTATTATTTCATCATAATTGACGTTAATCAACAATACCCTGGTAGTTTTAGTACACACAAGTACCTACGACTATCAAAAGTAGGTAATGAGTGTGATGATGGATATTATTTGTTTCTGGTGCGATTTCTCACCATTTTTTGCCCCACATGTCGGTTCTTTGTTTGAATCTTTTTTATTTATTTTTTTATTTCCCTCAGCTTTCAGGAAATTCGTTTGTATAAAGTCAATTTGCACTTACAGAATTGGAATCTCTTAACAAGAACCAATAGACACTACGAGTTCATATCTTGGAAGTTGACAGTCATATGGATGTTTGGCTTCCTGATGCGATACTGCTTCCTTCTCCCTTTAAGGATACTCATCTGTTTCATTGGGGTGAGTTTACACGTTCTAGAAATATTTGTTGTAATTTTGACGAGAGCTAAACAAACATTCATTTTTTATGCGGAATAGAATAAAAATTGGAATTATACAATCTGGGCACTATTAATACTGATTAAGCTCTTTAGGCAGTGTGGCTGGTAGCTACGACATTTCTTGTTGGCTTTATGCCAGACGGAGCAATAAAACGTTGGCTAAGTGAACACGCTTCCTTGATAGCGTTCAGAATTTTTGTACGTTCTGTATCCGGCGTTATAACCGTACACAATCCAGAGTATATGCCGCAAGGAGGAGGAGTATGCGTTGCAAATCACACGTCAACAATAGATGTTGGAATATTGTCTGCTCAGACTACATTTTCGTTGGTAATTCAATTTAGAAAATTAAAGAACTTTGTTATTAAAGCTACATTAGTCGTGTCCCGGGATATAATGTTCTGCGTCCAGCTACATCTCCATCCATGTGTACGTGTGTGTATGTATGGGATAAATATAATGCAGATGACATGTGCTTTGTGTTTAATTTTCACTTTCCAGTCAATGAGAATTATCTTAAATTTTTGTTCCGTTTATTTATGTGTCTGTTGCATATATACTGTGATTCTTCTTATTACAAGTACTACTACCGTAAGTCTCGATAGCGAGGAATAGTAAAAATGATGCAAATGTTTGATGTGGAGAAGGTTATGTATGTGTAAGTCCGAAAATCCAAGTTTACTATTTCCTTCACTTATTAAAATATTTCCTAATTGGTGTCAATGTGAATTCTTTATCCTCCTGTACAAAAATTCCAAATTTGTTAAAACCACCAATTGCGTTCTGGACAACTACGTATTTCGATATATACTGGAATATGAAGTTATTATCGTCCATGAAAGAAGTAGGTATTTTTTTTTCTTCTTCTTTTCCAAGCTTCAAGCTAATTTCTATTAGATGATATTCAATGCAATGGTTATCCTCACATTTATGATAGAAAATCCACTACCGCACGAATTAGTTGCATTAGCAGAACTGATTGATAACGGCAAGTTGACCAACTGTCGACTACTTTTTACTGAGTAGCTGTATACAGCTATCTAAATGAAGAGAAAGGAAACGAGAAGATGATCTGTAATTTTCCTGCAAAATGTCTTCCTCAATATTATTATCATCTTGTACATTGCTTTGCTAAGTTGTGAAGGTTGTACTTACAGGTGATGTGGCTGACGGCGTGTACAGCAGTTGTGGGATATGTGCCAGAAGGTAGATTCAAAAGATGGCTGAACCATAGAGTATCGATAATGTGCTTCAGCGTACTATCCAGTGCGCTTTCCTCAGTTATCCACTACCACAACACTGAGAACCGGCCACTGAGGGGTATTTGTGTCGCCAATCACACATCACCTATTGACGTGCTTGTTCTCATGCGCGATAACTCTTATTCCTTGGTACGTCCTCTACTTGCTCAGAGATTGAATTGTTAGAATTTTCTTTCGATATTTTACTATATACCAGCTATTAACTATTTTTACATTTTCGACTTGTTATACATAACATTGTCACACTAACAATTTTATTAATACCAGCAATTATGTATTCGCTAATTGAGCTGAAATTGGAATGAGTCGGAACTTCTCTAAAGCTGTACCCTCTGACTGATTTACAAAGGGTGGTTCAAATTTGGCTAGTTCTCGTCTCTTATTTATCTTTCCCATCCTTCTCCTAAGCTTTGTCTTTGTTTTATTCTTCTAATTTTAATGATTCTCTATGGTGCTTTACTGTTTTCTTCTCGACAGGCTTGTGAGTTGGGGTTTTTTTTGTTTCTTTTCCGTTTTCACTGGAAAAAATTATTCTTTTTTTTATTCAAATTTTATACCCTGGTAGTGATGCAGATGTATTTATTGTTACTTGTTTTGATGGTAGCGTTTATTCATTTTTTGTGTATAAAATTTGCTGCATGCATGATTTTTTTTTCTGCACTGTATAATTTCTGTGGAAATGAAGACAGTTTTTTTTGTTTATCGACACTTATGTTTCGAAAAATTGCATCATTTTAAATGAAGAATTTAATTATAATCTCATTGTTACTGTTGAGATTGCTGAAAGACGAATTGGTCCTAAGGTTTATGTAAAAAGTGTTCATTAATGCATTGGCTCAATGTTTGGCTGTTTCATAGAATTATTAAAACTTCGTTGTCAGACAAAATAAGGTTCCTAATTTCCTTTAAAACCATTCTTATAGATAGGTCAACGACACGGCGGGTTTTTAGGGATTCTTCAACGTGCCCTTGCTCGAGCTTCGCCTCATATTTGGTTTGAAAGATCAGAAGTTAAGGACAGAGAAGCTGTCACAAAAAGGTATTGCTATATTCTAGTATATGATAATCACAAATATACTGAAAGGGTAGGAAAAAAAATTGAAACCTTAAAACTTTCCAACAGGTTAAAGAAGCATGTCTCAGATCCTACGAATCCACCGATATTGATATTTCCCGAAGGAACCTGTATTAATAACACTTCTGTAATGCAGTTCAAAAAAGGCAGCTTTGAAGTAGGAGGTGTAATATACCCTGTTGCCATAAAGGTACAATGCATTCGTGTTTGAAGTTTCGTCCTCTCTCACACGATTTTTTGTTGAATTAAAAATTCAAATGCAGTGCTACGATGTCATTGCTACAGTCGAGAAATTCACGAACATGCAATCTGGCAAGTCTCAAATAGGCAAAAAAGTCATTTAGATATTTTATTTTCCTCACAGTACGATCCAAAGTTTGGTGATGCTTTTTGGAACAGTAGCAAATATTCAATGATCCAGTATTTATACATGATGATGAGTAGCTGGGCGATAGTCTGTGATGTTTGGTACTTGCCACCCATGTACAGACAAGATGGAGAGAGTGCAATTGACTTTGCTAACAGAGTCAAGGCTGTAATCGCCAGGCAGGGCGGACTTGTCGATCTCCAGTGGTAAATTCAATAATCTCTTCTTTAGATATTAATATTGAAGCGTTTCTCATCATAAATGTTGTGATGCTGCTTTTGAAATGTATTTTATATGTTTTGCTTGTAATATGACAAACCTATAGCCACTTATTTTTCTTGACTTTAGGGACGGTCAGCTGAAAAGAATAAAGCCAAAGAAAGCATGGAGGGAAAAGCAGCAAGAAGAATTTAGTAAACGAATAAAATTTGAATAAGTATTTAAAGAAGAAAAAAACGAAAAAAAAATCTTTAATTCTAGCACAAAATGAGCGAGATTGGGCCATCCGATCTTAGGATATAATATTGATTGGAAATTGGAAACGTTTTCAAAAATGCAGAAAATTTCATTTGTGCAAAATCTGTCTATTTTCACGCAGCTTTTGCTGTGAAATGGAAAAAATAAGAATCCTTTCTTATTCAAGTCATTTGACTCGGTGCACTCACATTTCTTTGTTCCATCAATATCATCTGATGTACGACCAGCAAATTCTAACTTTCATGTCTTATTTTCTCAGATGTAGAATTTCGTCAATATAATTGAATGTATAGGGAAACATGTATTACATTGTGCACATATTTATACTGCAACACAAGGCTCTGACAATTTTTCGTCATCACTAACTAACAAGATTTTGTCAACTGAAATAACTATTTGTGAATACTGTCTCGATTTTCGTTTCTTTAGGAAACAAACGCGAATTGAGTGTCATTATTTCTTCGTTGTCAATAATCAATACATTTGTTGGAAACTAACTCGCTACAAGCACAAAACAGTGGTGTGAAATATTGTTTTAGTGGGGACAGAAAAAATAAGTAGGAAAAGAACATTGTCATCACACACTAACTACCACTAAAAAAAAGGCAGTTGTCTTAAACAAATTTTCTATAAATATGTCAATATTTCATCAATTTTAGTTCTTGGTATAATTATATTAAGAATACTTGCGAGGCAACAAAGGGGATTTGCGGGCGAATGGTTAGTGTAATTTATGTACAATAGAACATTAATAAATTAATGTTTTATTAGATGTACGTACTGTAGGTTGTGTGAAAATTTATATAATATGCGTGTGCGTGTGCGTGTTGTGTAGGAAAAATTCCGAATAGTGGGTTTTATTCTTTTTTCTTTTGTCATACTACTAGAAAATTGACATCTATACAAAAGAAAAAAAGAAAGTTATGTTAAAATCCTCAAACCCGTAACACAATGGAAAAAAAATAATCGGTTTATAATTGGGAAATAACAATTATTCTTCAATTACGGGGTAAATGGAAAACCGGAAAAAATTGAATCACTGTTGATCAAAAAATAATTCTCATTTTCCATTCCTGTTCCAATGTTTGGTTATTTTTTTAAAATTTTGTAATGGGCATAATAGGTACCTTAAGTAAGCACTAAAAAATTACCTAATATTTTCAAAACTAGATTGGATTTATAGTGTTCAAAAAAAAAAAAACTAAGTTAAAATTTGAAATTATTTATTAAATTATCAACGAAGTACGATGGCAGCCGGTTGTGAAGATGTCAGATGTATCAGTTGAACATCGCTAGTTAAAATTTTTGGTTACTTGATACTTTTGCCATTATGATTCGTTACCCGTAAAACCAAAAATAATTTAAAAATGTATTTTGCTACTTTTATATTATTATTATTGTTGTTGTTGTTGTTATTATTATTATTATTATTGTGGCCATCATCATCATTGTCACCAATATCATCACGATCGACCTTTGAACGATTACGAAGTTCAGTCATATAATGCATCACACTTTTTTTTACTAATCTTTTAGTTTATATTGTAACAGTGATATTAGCAAATTTGTAAATACATAACACATTGCTACCATAGTCGTTTAATTTCTGGATTATTCACTCATATCCTATGTTTGAAACTTTTCACGTGAAATTGACCATGAAGTTCTCATGATTGTGCACAAATATTTGTGAAATTAAATTTTATGCACTCTTCATTTTCAAAGATCAACTTTTTTTAAAGAGGTATGTCCATTTTGTGGCAGGTTTTACATTGACGAGAATACCTGTACAAATAATCACTGTTTTGTTTAATCCATCTATTGATGCAAGAGATGGAGGAGACAGTATAGAGTTCTAGATTTATCTCTATTTTGTCCACTGGTCCAGAGGATGCTACATGTCTCATTATCAACCCAAACTTCTATCTATAGCATTCTTAACTATCATTGCAAATAGTATGCCAAAGAAGTTTGTAGTGATTGAAAAAAGATGCGATAGAATCAAAAAATAATGTAACGTGGTTTGAAAGATTGTTAAATTTATTGTGAAAATTTTTGTCAATGTGGTTATCTAGTTCATGCGTGCGAGATAAAAGCTGTGCATTTTTCCCTTTTTTTTATGGTAGCGCGCGTAGATTTTGTAAAAAGAACCGTTTTTTTGTTCTGATTTTTAATTAGGATTTACTCTTTACTACAAGCTATATATTTTTGTAAGTTAGAAATGTGTAAGCTCTTTTTAAATATATGATACGAATATACGATGTATCGTGAACCATTAAAAAAGTTCCCTTATAAGATGTGCAAACTGATATAGTAGGGATAAACGAATTATTTTTGCACAATTTCTTTTTCTTGTTGTAATCATATGACTAATGGCTAAGTATTAAGTATTGGATAGAAAGTTAATTAAATAACAATTGATCATTTTCGAGTTACTTGACTCTAGGATTGACACTAAATGTCAAAGATCAATTGTTATACATTTGAATTTTCTATTGCAAAGAAAAGAAAAACTGTGCCACGTACTACTTCATAACAGCTGGCATGAAAGAATTAACATTCAACAAAGTTTCTTGATGTTTTGATATCGAATATACTTGTTATTTGGTAATCGTTTGAACGTTGTAATTCGTATAAAAATGTACCTATACAGTATAATAACCGATAAACTTCTAGTTTATAAATACGTATGCCATTGGTTTCCTTCCAGCTATCAATGGATCAGAAGTATTGATCACATTTTTCTTGGTCAGAGCAGAGAGAAATAAAATCTTGTATATTACCAAAATGAAATGACTCGAGGTTTTTCTCTTTTCTCACAAGTTTCCTTCACTAAATTGAGAAAAAACACAATACGAGTGACTAACGACTGATGCGTTATATGGAGCGATATTGAAAAGTAAAATATTTTCTTTTGACAAAAGTCAAACTGATTTGTTAATATATATATATTTCCTATTTTTGAACGTTAAAAAATTTTAGTAGTGTAGGAGTCGCAACATATGTGTATCTGTTTATACCTTAACTCAATAATATAAATAATTCCGAGCAATACCTTGTATTCGCTGTACATACAAACCGATATTTCGTATTCGCTCGTTGATTTCTTCTTCAAATTTTGATACTCGCTGTATATATATAATAATTAAATAAACAAATTGTTAATTACTATTTGCTGACGAGTTTTAAAACCTCATCATCCTTTGAGCACGACTTAGTTGAACATCATTAAAACGTGCACAAGTAAAAACCATGAAATTGAAATAAGAGTGATAAAAATGCATGAATGTTACAGGTATACTTCGTTTTATTGGAATGAAGTGATACAGCATAATGAAACGCTATTATATGTACAAAATTTGAAAAAAGCGACCCATCATCTGGCGTCAAACACGTAAAACATCATTAGATACATTACCGTAATAATGTATTTTTTTAACTCATGGTGGTTAGTAGTTTCTTTTTTTTTTTTATTGCGTAAAAGAGAAAATATCGATCTTAACAATACGAATGTACCCTATCCATGGAAAGGTGTACGAGTGCATTGAACATACTCAATAAACTCTAATTCACCGTTCCCAAGCGGTTAAAATAATTACTTATACAAATTCGAACGGGGTGTAGACTCGTGGTATTACGGTAATATACGTTGATGTACATAGGTAAATAATTGAATTGAAAAGTAACTCATTATGATCAATTATACACATACGCGCTAAACTGTGTCAGCTAAAGCTTTTTCTATCCTAACGTGAAGTCACGTTTCAACGAAAAAACAGTCTGCACTCCTGGTGTTAGTTTTTTTTTTCCAAATTTCAAAGTAGTTTTTAACTTATTTTTAAGAAATGAAATCTCTATTACATCAACAATCATTAATCAACATTGAACGAATAACTTGACACAATATTTCCGTTCCTTGTGTTTTATTAATTTTTTTGTTCTCTGAAAATTTTCCTGTGCTTCTGTCAGTAATACAGAGCGAAACAACGGAAACTTCAATACAGACCACAGCCATTATTATTATAAATGTGTTATGACGAACAGTCACCAACGTGTAGCAATTTTTCAAGTGGAATAGTGAGCTAAATAGTAATTCAATAAAATTTATTCGTTACTTCAATTTGGGTAGGTATAAAACAGTATACACAAAGGGTGGTGAGGTATCCTATAATAAATGGATCACAAAATTGGTCGATGTGATCACGTACTCACTTTTTGGGTACAGTCGACAACTTGATTTTGCGTTTCAAAGGGGATAGTGACAAGAAAAGTAACTAACAATAACATTTGTTTCGTTAAATATCCGAACTGATAGATAGTAAGTTATTATTTATAGTGCAGTGGTGTGTGTCGGTAAGGTATATCAACTTTGGCTACATACATTATGAACGACCCTATCAACAATTTCTCTTCTGTTTGTAATTGTATTTTCCTTTTAAAACTATCAAACAGCTACGCTTTTTTGAAATTGTATAAATTAAGCCCACTGGTACTTAGGGTTGGATGGATCCAGCGGTTGATGGATATAAGTATCCTGACGATTTATCCTGAGCAATAGGATAGACATCGAGTTTATAAGTCCTTCAGCATGAATATCATTGCCAATTATGAGAATAACGTTTATGTTGTAACAGGAGATGAACTTGGCCTAAGATCGTTTGAAAAAATGCTTTACCTCTATTTCGGTTTTTTTTTAATGAATAAAAAAAAGAGTTTACATGCTCGAAGGACTGGGCTGGTCACAGCCGTTGTTAGTGATTGGTAACGTGGCTAAAAGCGAACAACGTTAGAAGCCTTCTTGATACTGTTTCGAATCTAGTCGCGTTTGAATACCTTCAAGCTGTCTTTTAGCTTCGCATTGAGGGAAGTTCTGCAAATCGTAGTATTGGGGTGCGATTTTAAGTAACCAATCGGCTGAAATAAATATGCAAACATTGTTAGAATATTCGGTGTTTCGGTTTTTTTTCTATTTCATTGAAGAAAAAAAAAAAGAAAGTTTTTTACAATGGTACTCACGTTTTATGTCTGTTACTGTCCTGATGTAATTTTTTGTCGTAAGCACGAATTCGTTGTAGATTACCCACTCAGGTTTATGGTCAAGGCAACTGCTCGGATGTAATTGCACAACCTGATTGTCTTTTATTGTAAGATAGTGTCCCGTCCTTTCTAAATGTGCAACCTGGTATAAAAAAAAGAACACAATTCATTATTATTCAATTAATCTTTGTCATTTTCCGCTTAAAAGTGATTTACTCTCATAAGACCAAATCAGTGGGAAGCTAGAATCAAGCTTCTTGTCTGAACAATTTTTCATTCATATATTAAAAAGAGACGCATCAACATAAGTAGAGTAATACCCTTACAAATGTTTTCGATTTCTTACCTGCATGAAGAATCCGTTGACCAATGCCTTTCTGATGTTTATGTAATAGTCTTTGGACGTGAAATCGGTTGACGTACGTTTTAAACTGAACCTGTCCATGATCCTACTTAATTGCTGTCTAACGTTATCTCCACTCTTAAGTGATCGGTAGTTCACAAAATGCTCATAACACCATTGCGGATCTTCCATATCTGAAAATTATTAAATTTCTGTGTTAACACTCATAGTTCAAATTTTTCATGTTTCAGAAAAACCATAATTGAAAAATCACAGCCATATTTTATGCGAGTGCCAAGAAATTACACAAACACAGAGATGAGGAATGAATCATCAATTTTAAAAAGTCATTCAATTAGTAACAAAAGCTTTAAACACTCAATCACGTCATAAATTTACACTATGAGAAAAGGCTGCAATTGATTTTAGAATTGTTGAATATTGTACTGTAGCACACTTGTCCTCGTAAATGACATTAATTTTTTTACTTACTCTGTTTAAAGGCATGATATACATTAAGAAGAGTCAGATGATCGCCATCGATATGCGCGAACCGCATTTTTGAGTCATCTGCAGCTTTCTTGGCCTCGTTTGGTCTCACAAAACACTGTGGGACTAATACCATGTCAATTGTCAATACATAACCATGTTACCTCACCACCATCCTAACTTGAATCTATTTTAAATTGCCAGCTTTCAATACATTTTATATTTTCTTACTATAGACTATAACTGATTTAGCGTTTTAAAAAAGGAAGACACATGAAAATGTCTGAACAACATCCTCGACTATGGGGAATTTCTTATTTTCTGAACTTTGGAGCTGACGTTAAGCTAAATAAGAGAGATGTTAGAAAATTATGTGAATCTAAAATTAAAATAGAATCAACAAACCCCAATACAGTACCTGAGAGCATCGCGGTGATGCTGAGTATTTCATTACTGCAGTTATGGTTACATGAAGCTATTAACATTTTTGCCAGCTGAGGGTCGAGCGGAAATTCAGCCATAACTGCACCTAGGTCTGTTAAATTTCCGTCGTCATCAAGCGCCGCCAAGTAGTTGAGCAGCTCCAGTGCTCTCATAAGTGTTTCAGGCGCTGGAGGATCCATGAAGTCAAAATGAACCTGTAAAATTCAAATTTTGATTCAAATAATTGTTCATTTCATGTTATTAACAGTAAAAAAATCGCACTACTTACCAGATCATCAATTCCAAGCTTTTTCAATTGCAAAACAACACTGCCGAGATTTGAACGAAGAATTTCTGGATACGTGTTGTCCTGCATCTCATTTTTGTATGCTCTTTCTGTATAAAGCCGAAAACATTTCCCTGGACGAGTTCGACCTGCTCTACCAGCTCGCTGTTGCGCAGATGCTTTACTGATTGGCGATACCAACAAAGACTCTACGCGAATTCTCGGATTATAGACCTGTGGTAAGTGATACCATTTTCGTTAGAATATTCGGATTTAGCGTGTCATTTTTCAATACATATCAACATTGTAATTTCTGTGGGTGACGAAATAACTACCTTTTGCTTCGCAAACCCTGGATCAATGACAAAAACAACACCATCAATGGTCAATGAAGTTTCTGCAATATTTGTGGATACTACAACTTTTCTTCCAATAGCTCCGTTAGGTTTAGTAGGTGGAGCGGGTTCGAATATTCTTTGCTGAAGATTCGGTGGAAGTGTGGAATACAAGGGAATGCATTTCAGCTCTCCAACTTCAGGTCCTAGATTGTCCATTTCTCTCTTGATTCTCTTACAAGCTTCCTCGATCTCCTCCTGTCCAGTCAAAAATAAGAGAAGGTCGCCAGCCACTTCTTCGCACATGTGAATCTGTATTACTGTTCTAATTGCAGCCTCCAAATAATCCCTTTCTGGTTCTGGTGTGTAAAATATCTCTACAGGATGCGTTCGACCAGGAACGTTCATCAATGGTGCATTATCAAAGTACTGTTGAAATTTTCCTGCGTCTAGAGTCGCACTCATTATAACCAATTTCAGATCTGGACGCTGTTTCACAACTTCTTTTAAAACTCCCATCAATAAATCTGTCGCCAGTGTTCTTTCATGAGCCTCATCTAATAAGATTACTTGATACGCTTCGAGCATGGGGTCAGACATCCCTTCTCGAAGCAGCATACCATCCGTCATGTACTTAAGCACAGTATTTGCAGAGCTGCAGTCCTCAAAACGGATGCTGTAGCCTACCTCTTGACCTGCAAAAAGGTAACGAAATTATTTGAATAAAGTATAGCACTCGATGATTCAATTTATAAATTTTGCCCATTTCACTGCAGCCCTGGTACTATTTGTCTGGCCCGGAAAATTTGGCTCTTATGGAAAAGGGTACTACAATTTTGGATCAGAACAGAACTGAGATAATGCTCTAAAAGTGATCTTCTAAGAGTATTGAAAATTATGGATTGATGTTGACTTTGTTTAAGCCTTCCCTTAGTCCATGGGGCCATATACAGGCAAGTATTTCATGCTTTAATAACACTTGTTGCGATATTGAATAAAATTGTCAAGAAGGACATGATGGTACTTTTTTGCATGTTTATCTAGTCCTATGAAAAAATAACCTTTCACTTTTACTAAGAAGCACGGTACTATCTTTAACATCAACTTGGCCATATTAGAAACAATTGCGTGAATATTTGTATGATAGTCCTTGAATTATTATTAAATTTTGTGATTCGATTGCAATAATGAGGCATAATTCGACGCATAAAAATATGTCGTATGACTGATTTTATCAATAATAATCATATTAATTTTAATCTGTGTACCCAAAGCAACATCCATTTCTTCTGACACCCTCTGGGCAACTGACATGGCAGCTACTCTTCTCGGCTGAGTACAAGCCACAGCTTTCGTACCCATAGATCTTGAGTATTCGACACACCATTGCGGTATCTGAGTAGTTTTACCAGATCCAGTTTCACCAACTAAGACAATGCATTGATGCAGCGCTAAGAGCCTCATGAAGTCTGTTCTATACTCGAATACTGGAAGAGTTATTCTCTTCTTATAAAATTCATGATAACGTGGCGTATATGGAAGACCGTTATATGGGTTATGCTGAACTTGATTTTTGGCCGCCGTTGAAGTTGGCATGTTATTGGCGACTGTTCCATCTCTGTTAAGAAGTAAGACAACATTTATTTTAACAATCACTGTCACGTTGTTTCATAACTGAAACAATTTAAGGTTAGGAGTTACCAGTAAAGCATCAAGATGATGAACAATGAGTGAATTTATTGTGAATAATAAGCATACATAGTTTTAAATAAATTACATCCAATCCAAGTTGAGCACCTTTGCTGTAGTTCTTACAGGTATGTATGTACTGTATGTATATAAAACATTACTTGCTAATATAGAAGTTCGAATGGAACTAAAGAAATCGTGGAATACAGTTAAAAATATGCAGAATGATGGGTGAAAAAGTTGAGGCAAAAATATGTGTATATATGTGAATAGATGTAAAATTAGATTTTAGTAATGAGAAGGATCGCGATGGAATTTTAACAATGCACATGGCAAGATTTAGTCTTCCAGTTGTTTAACCGAGGTGATAGATGTGCTAGTTACTTACTTCTTTCGTTTGATATATGGATCCACCACTTCAATCCTCCGCTTAGACATCGTGTGATCTTTATTTAAATGTCTAATTTAAACGAGTATACTGTTTACAAATTATTTATGTATGTACACGCAAAGCAGCGTCACAAAATGGCAAAACCAGCGGACATCCGAAGTCAGTGCCTTACTGATCATTAAAAATCTCTCGGCAGTTTTTGCGGCAAGTCCGCGGATAAGACGATACTCCTAGATCTAGCTGGCTGTGGACCAACCAATTGGTAGATATATACCTATATAAATTATATATATATATATATATATATATATATATATATATATATATATATATACCCGTGTGTGTGTGTGGTGTGTGCAATATACACACTGACTATTAATAATTCAATAGGTGAAAAGTATGTTTAAAAGTAAACAAAAAAATTAAGGTACTTGACGCCGACAGGCTACATTAAGGGTGCGTTCCTAGCTCCCAGCCCTGTCGACGATCCTTTATCTCTTTTGCACTGCTGAGTTCGTGGGTGGCTTTGCCTCTGTCAACGGGAGTTTGTTAACGCTGCCAGCTAATTTCGGAACGCATCCTAAACTAGAGTTGTGGCGTCATAGGCCTGCGTCAAGCTATATTTTCAGAGTGTCAAATTGACGCGAATAGCACTACGACGTCGCAGGAAAAGTTGCCCCTGAAAATGCCGCGCGTCAAAACCCACGTGATTAGGTCAACGGACCTCAATAACATTTCTATTCGCAGATTTAAGAAATCTAGGATTACTAATTGCAAGTGTGAAAAAATAGTGAAAATGAAGAAGCAAGATGAAGTAGCTCATAGCGTGTTCTGACTGCGCGCAATTTATTCCTCTCGCAAAATTACGTCGATATAGTGCATCAAAGAATTCGTGCAACTATTTTTCAAAATAGGCCAAATTTCGACCGTCTAAATACAAAAGGGTATAGCCTTGCTTGTTTGCAATTTTCAGAGCTCGGAAAATTTTCGTCTTACAATCAGAATCTGTTCAAAAGCCCTTTCTGGACTAATTGGACCCCAAGGATTGCATGCAAAAAAGGTATTTATTGGCGCATCGTAGGATCAACACAAGCTGAGAATATACGGAAAAAATATGATGAAACTTATTTTGGTATGATTCATTTTATTCTAAGTTACGTGCAATAGTAACAGTACAATATCATACATCTCGCATCCTGCACAGGTGCATTGCCCCTACACACAGGTTGGAACTTAAATTGCGTACACAAACTACCATAATTACTATCTCATACAGCATTGCTCATATTCTGCTTCGTGGCTTAAATGCAATGTATTTCGCAGAATTTTCCCCTTACATGTATCGTTGACTGAGAATGTATAAAGTCTGATAATCTGGGATATTTTCACTGATATATATCAATACCTATATCAGTGGTTATTTTGCGTAACAGTTTGCCGGGTCGGGTCGGTTTGAGAGTATTAGCAGTTTCCCGTAGTATCAACCAATTAGCAACTGACCACGCCGGTGAAAGAAGTGCCTCATAACCTACACTATCGCGTGCAAAACGTTGGTAACATACCTTCGTCATAGTGAAGTTGAAAATTTGACAAAATCTTGTTCAAGAAATGTCTGTTATGAGTGGTCAGGGAATTCATACTTCGCCTGACGTCGCATATTACGGCAAAGCTCTAAACATATTTTGATCGCGTTGCGCGTAGCTTACGTGGTGTTTTCACCCGGCCGTTGAGACCATAGGGATACATAAAATAAAGCATAAACAACGGGCTAAGCGTCCCGTCAACGGATTCGAATCGGTTCTCTAAAGGACAGAAGATAATAATTCTTCCGCCTTCTCTGTCGGTTTGCTCATGGAGTGGGGGGCCACGAGAGGGGAAAAACAGCTAGGCGGGCGTGTGCAGCTACCCCCACTCCATTGGAAGAGCAGCATAGAGGGCGGGAGAATTATTATCTTCCGTCCTTCACAGAACTGATTTAACTCTCTTCTGAACGTCGTGCGGAATCAGTCGTTTCCGAGAGATGAGAGTGGCGTAATGTGTACTCAGGATTATTTCAACATTCAGACCGCGTTGTTCGATCAGTGTACTTGCTCCATACTCATCTGTGAACAATACACGAAGAGCAGCGTGTAGCTTGAATAGAAACCGAGTTACTGAAATGAAAACATGTTCAAGGTGAATTTCGTGTCTCGAGTTTCCATTGTTTTGTGTACCTTTAGGTATCAGTGATGTCTATTTTAGCATCTGTGCATCGTGTGTCAGTTTCATTTTATTTTTTTTGCTGATCTTCGGTAAATGCGCAGTTGTATAGTTAGAAAGTTTATTCAGTCGGTTTAGACAGCTACAGCACACAAAGTGAATGTAGGCTCGAGTGTTATTGCGGTGCGGATTTTTGGACTATAAGAGTGACGATCTAAATTACGTGAAACGTGCTTCGCTTCTCCAATAAACTTCAGATGTTGCAAGAACTACTACATGTAAAAGTGTGGAGCAGCCCAGAGTCGAGGTAACAATACTTATTTTAATTATTGTTTGATAATTCAAGGTGGTACATACAAAGCCGAACTTTTGTTCTTGCATAACACGCAATGAATACGAAACTGGACAACAGTAATAATTAATTTGCAGACTGAAAAGCCATTTTATTAAATTAATCGAAATGTTCTGTTTTGTTTTTTACAGATCTAAGCAGAGACTTCCGAGTAATTTAACAATTTCTCGGCAACGTTGGTGAGTTTGCACGTGTTAGGTTATGGGTATTTCCCTGGGATTCCTCTGTCACGTGGCGTGGCGGTAACAATTGTTGCACAAATCTTCGATTTCTTAGCTGCATGGATAGGCTCATTCACGATCACAACTTGCTTGACCTTCAGTCGAATAATTTTTTTTTTTCGCAATTCAATTTATCGTAACTTACTTAAAGTTATAAATTTTGCACGTTGCTAAAAGTGGAATGAGTATCGCGACAGGCAACCATCACTTACTCGGCACTCGCGAGATCGAATTGCGTTTCACACTGCTGTAGTAATCTACGTTTGACTTTACCGATGATGTCGTTTAAGTGGTGGTTTCACCTGAGGTTTGAACGTAGTCAATTATTCACATTATTGTTAAATCGATAAAATTCCAAAGGCTGGCATAACGTAACGTAATGAAATTGCATCTTATATTATGTATCATTTTCAATCTTTAAACAGCCAACAAGTATTGATCAACTGCAGGCTTAGCTCGCTTAGAAAAATGCTAATTGGCATACAGGACGTTTTTAACCAATTTTACAAAAGGTTAATGTACCGATAGTCTGCCAAGATTTACTACAATATTAGGGTTGGCGAAATGCAACTGCGATACTATATTCTGAGTAGGCAGACTATGATACAAAAACATTTTGCTCCCAACAGGTAACCAACGAAAATGTAAGTCGGTGACCACGGCGCAAATGATGAAGAATGACGTGTGTTGGAAAAAATGGAGAATCGTTTAGATCGAATATAGGTAACCGGGTAGGTAGGTGGACGTTTTGGGATACGTCGCGGGGCTTATGCATGCGTGTGTGAGTCTCTTTTCCGTTGAATGGTTGCGTTGGGAAACAGGCAAGGGTAGGAAGGTCGCGATGTACCGTGATGTTACTAACTTTTATAATTCACAGCGTCAAACGATCACAGAAATTGTTTACCCAAATGACTCCGTATTCGAGTCTCTCGATCATTTGTGAGCATTTGAATATTAAAGAGATTGAATTTTCTATTTCTTGTCGCTTTGCAACCATTTTTCAATCGTCACTCAATTCAATTCAATTCAATTACTTAGTCATTAGCGACCATTATTGCATGAGGTTGATCTCTGTGATCGTCTGAATGAGCAAAACGCATCTCTGGACCATCTATCGCGTTCCGTGGTACGCTAGATGGAGAGAAATGCTGAGCTCGAAGACTTCGCGTCGAAGAGGACCGCCGACCGTCACGCCACACAATAATGCATGCCCTCCAACCTCCCTCCCGATTTCGATTCGATTTATGATCTGAGAAGAACAATCCGCATAGCAATGTACCTAATTCAAAAAAATACAGATGTGGATTGGGTTTCTACAGAATTTATGGGCAAATCCCAGGTAATACAAATTTTTTGACAGCTTAATCTATCGCGCCTTATTGCGCGTAGATTAATCATGAGAATTGGACGCAGCCTTTTGCGCGTAAATTAATAACGGGAATCGGACACGTTTTTTTACTCGTCGATTTTTCAAACAGTATATAAAAGAGTTACGCACTCTCGATGTGCTGATCTTTCAGCTCTTCTGTCAATTTTTTTACAAATAATAAAGTTTTCAAGTTCCACGGCGCCTTTTGCGCGTGGACTTGATATCTTTTAGTTATGAGAGAAAGCGTAGCATTTGAAACCCGGCGTTCAACGCGCTGGTACAAAAATCTCGATAGTGTACAGTGATAGTGGAAAATCTTGGCGTAAGTATTTATGAAATATATCTGAAATGTACAGAAACACTTATTTAACTGATCGCATTATTTTCTGTTTCAGGGCAACTTGACCAATTTTTTTAACAAACGCACTGAGAACTAAAGAATTTTCAGTCGAAAAAAATATTTACTTCAATAACCCAAAGCAGAGAGAGATGTCAATTTAAAAAATTTAGAATGTTTTTTATTGATCAATACAATGAATAATCGAAGCAGCGAATAGTAAAGAGAATATCTTGTTGAACTCCACCTATTTTTTGTGAGTGTATGGACTTGTGTGATTGTGCTAACCACATCTTCGTCTGTTTCAGCTAATCAAACTTTTTGTCTATTTCAGCCAATACAACTTTCAGTCTGTTTCAGTTAACCAAACCTTTTGTCTGTTTCAGCTAATCAAACTTTTTGTCTGTTTCAACTAATCAAACCTCTTGCCTGTTTCAGCTAATCTAATATTTGTCTGTTTCAGCTAATCAAACTTTTTGTCTATTTCAGCCAATACAACTTTCAGTCTGTTTCAGTTAACCAAACCTTTTGTCTGTTTCAGCTAATCAAACTTTTTGTCTGTTTCAACTAATCAAACCTCTTGCCTGTTTCAGCTAATCTAATATTTGTCTGTTTCAGCTAATCAAATCTTTTGTCTGATTCAGCTAACGAAATTTTTTTTCTGCTCCGAGTAATTAAAATTTTCGACCATTTCAGCTAATCAAACCTTTTGTCTGTTTCAGCCAATCAAACCTTTTGTCTGTTTCAGCCAATCAAACCTTTTGTCTGTTTCAGCCAATTAAACCTTCTTTCGGTTTCAGCTCATCAAACTTTTTGTCTGTTTCAGCTAATCAAACCTTTTGTCTGTTTCAGCTAATCAAACCTCTTGTCTGTTTCAGCTCATCAAACTTTCTGTCTATTTCAGCTCATCAAACTTTCTGTCTATTTCAGTTAATAAAACTTTTAGTCACTTTCAGCTAATCAAACTCTTTGTCTGTTTCAGCTAATCAAATCTTCTGTCTGTTGAAACTAACTAATTTATCTCTTTTTGGTTTGTCATATTTTTTACTTATCTAAGTTAAGTATATTTTTGTCTGTATGGACATGTGTCACTAATTATATTTTCATCTGTTTCAGGTAAATGAGTGTTATTAACTATACTACTGAAAAATTAACGTTTCCATTTTTAGGCATGGGTCTGGTTCAGGTCTGATTTAGTTTTGTTTATTTAGTGATTATCTCATACATCGTAAGAAAAAAAAACCCGTGCTCGAACATTTAAAGATAATCAGCGTTCGCTTATAAGATAAAAACAATCACCCTTCATACATAATTTAAACAACCATCTTCCATTGATAATTAAAACCGTCATCTTTAATCGATAATGAACAGTTAGCGGGTCATATTAACTGAAAAAGTTCGAACAAACTGCGAATATACGCAAGTAACAAATTGGTTGGGAAAAACAGTTCACCATAATTAACACGTGAAACATTGTCATCCGCAATTTTTCGAAGAACGTAAGATCGATCTTGCTATTATTCTCCGTGGAGTAGGCCTACTGGGGATACCACGTAAAAAAAAAACACGCCGTGTGCTCTACCGCTTGCGGTGGTGTGGAAACGAGCATAAGTGAACTTATTTTCACTGGTCAAATGCTAACATATTGTAGTTTTTCAAATGAGAATTGTATTCTTGCGTAAATTTAACTCATTGTCAACAAAACTCGTGTCTCGATAATATTCCACGCACGTAGAATCGTAATACCTTCGGATTTCTCTAGTTTAGTCAGAGTGAATTTCACGTAAATACATTTTTGTCTTTGATCAATTTGATTTCTTAATTAAAGTCAAGAAGGTGCACATACGTTACCTTTGGCAATTCCAACATCTTTCTCCCCTGCTTGACGTTCCGCAATCGACACGAGTTGTTACAATAAAACGCGAGATTTGAATACCAAATGAGCACATCTTCCATGACAAACGATAAAGAACAAAAAAAATTATTAGGTGTTACCGGAAAAATGCGGAAATTCCGCATAAAATAGTATCGACTTTGTCGGGAATACATATTCTCAAACTCGAAATTCGTAACAATCAATACGTATGAGCATCTCGTACAGAGGGATGCGATCGTTCTTTTCTAGTTGTATCGCATAATTTGTCAAGTAAATTTCAGCACAAAGAGATATGCGGCCGATAATTGTTATAATTATTAAGAGATTGAAAAACGGGTGTCAATTTTATTACAAAATACAGACGGGAGCGTTTAATTACAGTTATTATGAAATAAGACACAATATTGTACAAGTATATCATAAATGCAGTTGTTTACACTGCAATATTTTTAATGACATACATAGCTTCGTTGTCACAGCCAAAGAGTAATGTGGACCTGTCAACATCGATTGTATTTATTGGCTTGTGAAGCGTTGCACACAGTGACGTTACATTCACTTTT
The DNA here is from genome assembly GCF_021155785.1 of Neodiprion fabricii. Taxonomy (NCBI): domain Eukaryota; kingdom Metazoa; phylum Arthropoda; class Insecta; order Hymenoptera; family Diprionidae; genus Neodiprion; species Neodiprion fabricii. Next base: position 25,527,805 of record NC_060243.1, on the reverse strand, counting down.
CCTTTTGTACTGATTGTGTTGAGCCAATGCGTGTCCCCTGAATCTGTAATATAATTACACATATTAATTATAATTAAAAAGAAATTACGGTGACTTCGTTGTCTCAAATGATCCAATCTTAAAAGTAAAATAAAGTATAGTAACAGAAAAATTGAGAACTCGCGCGCTATAACAATCACCTAATTTCAATTTGGTGTTCTGTGCATTGTTCCAGTGCCATAGCTGTCCACTTGACGAGCACGAAAACAAATTTTCTGGTCTATCAGGATGAAATTTTATTTCGCTGACCGAGCTGGAATGGGCATTTAATTGAGAAACCGGATATGTGTTATGCCTCAAATCCCACACTGTCAGGCTACCGTCACCGCCACCAGCAACTACAATGTGTCTCTGTGTAGGATGATGTGCTAAACTTGTGGCTTCGGTCTGAGAAAATAAATAGAACAAATTTTGAGTATGAAATCAGTTGCCACTTCGACAAATGAAAAAGTATTTAAAATCTTACCTTTGTATTTGCAGAGAGTATAAAAGTAGTAGAGGGAACATCCTGGTTGTTTCTTAAATCCCATACTTTCATGTGCCCCAATAAATTTCCTGTCAAAACTTCACTATGCCTTAGAAAATCAACACAGTGCATGGAACAGCTATCTGATTTTTCTAAAAAAAAAATAAAGTAGGCAAAAATTTGGCAAGTTAGATACAATTTTGCCAGACAAATGAATATTCATTAGTGATTTTAATCTGATATTCTTTTTTACTTTCTGTTTACTTACCAATTGTTCTCACCGGAATTTTTTGATTGGCTGTTAACAAGTTGATCGTACCATCTTCTCCCACTGTGACTATGTCTTGCTCGAAAGTTGAGATGGCCGTACATGAAGCGTAATCCGATGCTCTGAAATTGTTCAACGTAATGTTTAGAGTCTAATAAACGGATTCAGTCAAATGTCGGATTCTCAGATGCTTGAGCAAAGGGAATCATATAAATGGGAAATAAAATTTCTTACGGAAATTTATGTAAAAAATTCCATGACAACCGTTCCTTGAATTGTGCATAAGGATTTTCTTGAATTTGTAACAATTGTACCGTACCAATAGAGGATGATGCCACGAACAGATCCTTGCTGATAAACTTAAACACAGAAAATTATGAAAATGAAAAACCAACTTTGTTTTAGGATGAAATACCGAATATAGTTTACAAAATTACTGTTTATAGCGTTGTAATATCTGATCGTTATTTAATGCTCATCTATACTTATTACCCTTAATTCTGTAACGTCGCCGAGAAATGCGTGGGATGATATTATCACGGGATAAGACTCGTCGTCTTCTTCATTTGTGTCGAATGTCCAATATGTTATATGGTTCACCTGTGTGATTTGATCATATTATAAAAGCTGAATGAAGAAAAATTCAAAATGCTATGGCTATTTGCATAGCAGAGTGACAGTACTGATGGATTCAGGTTCTACCCTTAGTTGCACTGTTTTGAAGTCCATGAACATGATAGGTAACGTATATGATGGTTTTGGACAGCGATAAAATACGATTACTCATGAACTTTGGCAACGGTATATGAGAGCGCAAATTAATCCTAAGCTTAACCCCTGTGTAAACGCCCACATTCAATCAAAAACTCCGGGTTTCTTTCTTCGTTATTACAGTTTGCTTGACTGTTGTGATTAATTTGCAAGAAATGAAGAAACACGTAATACCAGAGAAATACATCTAAAGTATCGAAAATTCGTGAATCAAAAGTCATATCCAAGAATGTAAATAATACTTTAAATTGCTGTAAAACAAACTACTGAATAATAAATAGGTGATCGGCGTAATTTCTAACCTATCACCTAACCCTACCGGATTATCCCAGCTTCCAGTTAAAAACGATTTTGCTTCAACAAAGTCCTCGGGTTTCCATCTGATCTTTGATACTTTTTCGGAAATAAATGTTCCGTGAATATTTTCACTCATTTTAATTGCCACAACCTAGATATCTTGTATCTGCTTATTTGAATTCTGATTGTTGAGGTTATCAAAACCGTTTTTCCCTCAAACCATTCTGCCACTACTCGGCTCTCGACAAAAACTGCGCACGCATCATGAATAAAGGCTGTGGTCCACTGATCTCATTTGGAAACGGAAGGCTTAAAAGAAGCTACCGGTTGGCTGATTTTTAAATATTAACCAATCATATGAGTCTTTCAATACTTTCGTTTCTGAAATGTGGTAAATAAAACACACCCACCGAGGATGGGTGTTGATTTGGAGTCAGGTTAAAGGCGGCCAGTCGGGTTGAACTTTGATGTATGTACCATGAAATAGTTGTTGCAAATTTCTTTGATACTAATTTATCAGTACTATTGTTTTCTGTAATTATCTTTTAGTCACATCCGGTTCACACCGCTAATCGAACTTTAACCCGACTCAAACGACTGACACTCTCTGTCACGTCTAGCAAATACAGCCTCATTGCTGCGTTTTCCAGTTGTTATACCTATGTTAAAAGTATAAAATACGAGCTAAATTTTGACTATTTGAACAAGAATAATATTCTGACTTTGTGAACTGTTCTCAATCTTGAGAAAACATAAAAAGAGTCATAGCGATTCAATCTATAGTATCCGTGATTCAATTTCCGAGCAATGAGGTTTTAAATACTGGATTCAACGGGGCACCCAATCATAAATCTTAAACAGTGAAAGGGTCTTATCATACGACATCATCACACGTGAAGGGACATGATGACGTAGCGTGTGACGTGCTTTCCAAAAAAATTGAATAGCGCTGGATGAAAGTCACACATATATACCTATTTATGCTAGTGTAGGTTAGGTAGAGGCGTAGGCGAGATGCATCACGTGTTGCGTACTTATAGCACCCGCACGCATACCCATACAAACATAGGTATACAGCATGCATGCATACGTCATCTAGTATTCTGCGTGCGTGTGCCCCAGTGTCCGTAGTCGCAAGTTGGTCGCTGGGCTGCGTTCCGCGGTTAGAGAGCCGAAAAGTTTTTCGACATATTCAACGCCTTTCGCAACACATTATCAACTTTATCTTTTAACGAAAATCAACTCCATAATTACAGTCAGCTCAGTTTTTAATCAGCGTATGCGACACTGACCTAGCGCAGGTCAGTGATCTCGTAAAATTACATTGAGATGTTAACTTTACAACAACTTTCCGGCTACTAGATACTAAACGAACCTGCTTCTCATCGAAGCGTCTGTAAATTGAATGTGAATAGTACATCCCATCGATATACAATTCGTCATATTGACACATGTATTCACGTCCGTTTGATATCCGATATTGCACTTTGGACAGGTTGTTAATACAACACTGTTGTGATCGATTGCGAACGTATGTTACGAAGGACACGTTTGTGAGTCAATCGATCTCTAACCTTACGTATGTTCAGGATGTAATGTGTTTATAAATGTTATCTTATCACCGGTGGCATTACTACTGTTATTACATCGATGTAAACGATTTCTATTTCCTTATAGTGCATCGTGTTTGCGCGATACGTCAACTGCAATTTAAGTTCGAAATCTCATCCACCTAATTCTCTGTTACTTGCAAGAAAAACAACATTATTATTTCCTCACTTGCCACTTGGTCATTATTACGCTGAAATATTTCGGTGAAACACCTTTGTACACATACATTATGGTCATTCATCTTTTGCTAATATTAACACATATCTTTCTATGTTCTCTGAAGTCCTCATCTGTTTTCCCAAACCAGTCAAGTATTTAATTTTGTATTTAATCAGCTGGATAATTGTGTTCTATTAGCTTACCTCTCATTCCACGTAGTTATTCTCAAGTGTTGACGTGTACTCGTTAGCAGTTTAAAGAATTTCCCAAACAGGCACTTGTCTATTATTTTGTAATCATTATCACAATTATTAATAATATTACTGTTATAGTAATTTACAACTTCTCTTGTCTTAATTTTTAGAAACTGAAGCAACAAAATGGAATTAAAATGTTCAGTCCAGTCATACGAGTGGGGGAAACGTGGTATCGAAAGTACTGTAGCAAATTTGGTCAAGGCAGCAAATCCAGATTTTTCCTTAGACGAGAGCAAGCCTTACGCAGAGCTTTGGATGGGCACGCATCCCAATGGACCATCATATTTGAAGGAGGGGAACAAATTATTGGCCGAATATATCGAAGAGCACAACCATATGCTGGGCAATGGTGTAAAAGAAACGTTCGGCCCTCAACTGCCATTTTTATTAAAAGTTTTGTCGATTAACAAGGCTTTGTCAATCCAAGCTCATCCCAACAAGGTGAAAACTTTATTTCCCACCGATGCCAACCATTGAATCGAAAATTTTGAGTCTACAAAGTAATAACACTGGTTTTAGGAAGACGCTGAGAGGCTTCACAAGCTGAACCCTGGCGTTTACAAAGATCCAAATCACAAGCCAGAACTAGCGATTGCTCTTACCCCGTTTGAAGCTCTGTGCGGATTTCGTCCAATATCTGAAATCAAGCAGTTCTTTAAGGTTATTACAGAATTCCGTGCTGTTGTAGGAGAAGATAAAATATTGGAACTGGTTAATTCGGATGAAGTAGGTCTTCATGCAGCTCTCAAAAACTGCTTCAAAAATATTATGACCTGTGATCCAGGATTTGTTGCATTGCAACTCAAAAAATTACTGAACAGACTATCGCACTTAGGTTGGTATTCAGGCATCTGTGTTGAATAATCTTGTAACTTCTACCCATGATTTTACAGGCCAAGTTGTCTTGTTTCAGATGAATCAGGTAGGCAAGCCCTCAATGGCAGCTTGCTAGAGAAATTACACTCTGAGTTTCCTGGAGATGTTGGATGCTTTGGTGTTTACTTGTTTAATTGGGTAACGCTACAGCCTGGGGAAGCTTTATTTCTAGGACCTAACGAGCCTCATGCATATCTTTCGGGTGGTGAGCGAGTCCTTCCAAATTTCTGTCATTGAAATTTTTCAGTATCTACTTCTTTATTCAGAAATATTTTCAGTTTAGTAAATACACATTCTTTGTTTTATTATGGTAATAATGAATATAATAACTTTTGCTATTTATATTTAGATTGTATCGAGTGTATGGCTTGCTCAGACAATGTTGTAAGAGCAGGATTAACCCCAAAACCAAAAGATGTAAATACATTAGTAGATATGTTGACATACAACTGTGAGCCAGCATCTGCCAAAAGGTTTCAACCGTCACGGGAAGATGAGTGTACAGAAATATTCAGACCTCCAGTTCCTGATTTTGCAGTTGCAAAGATTACTGTGAGTGCTTTATTATTTTATGTCAATTCAGCGTAATATCAATGTACACAAGTTTAATCGAAATATGTTGCAGATACCACCTGGAAGAGCAGTATACAATTTAATACCAAGAAGTACAGGCAGCATTTTAATTATTGTCAATGGCAAGGCAGAGATTGGCCCCTCCATAGTTCTTACACGAGGCTCCGCGATATTCATACCAGCTAACGAGAAGATTACCATCAAAGTGCTATGCGGTTGTCATCCAATGCTCATGTTTCAAGCAATGGTAAACCTTTGAGGATAACAAACGCCTTGTAATAAAATTGGAACATATGCGACTTATGGACACATTCGGGAGATTAGATGATGTCTCATATATGAACAGCGTTGGGCTAGGTACATTCCACACTTTCTTAAAATATCTAAGTATGGAAATGTAATAGAAATCGAAGAACTTATAAAAAAAAGTGGCATTTGTTATCTACATTACCCATCAGAGCAATTGCATTCATACCGTGCACAACACTGTCGACTTTTCAATTTACCGATAATATTGCTTTGAATCTTTACACAGCGATTAGTGTCGGTGAACTGGAAAACTCACATCGATTACAGATTCGATCATCCAATATGTTCCTAGTCGGTAAACTTGCTTGTTTGTACCTGATAATTGTGAAAGTTTTTCGAAATGAATTTTGCTCTATCAATCGTTTTGATATTGTAACATACAGACGATAAGTTGGTGTAACAAGCTTACCACTCTCGATGAGGGTATAAAGTAATCTTACAACGTCACTACTAGATATGTTGACGAAATTTCAAATAAAAGTTTTAGATTGATCTATATATTTGATTGAGACTTTTTCGATTTCAGTTGCATTCAATTGTTGAGTTAAATCGAAAGAGTCGAAGCTTCTCCCGAGAATGCAAGTCTCAATGTCAAACAGACGGAAGCCCTAATTTCTAAGCATCGTGTAAATTGTGTACATATTTTTAATGAAAGCTTTGTGCATTGTCATCGTGTAAGCCGTTCGATAAGAATTTTATCGACATTTTTGGTTGTTTCTTCTCATATTAACTTATTACTAAGAATATATTTTTTTAGCTATTAAACAAGAATGACTAAACCCATGATGCTGTAGATATACCTCCAGTACTTTGCCCATTAATTTTTTTCCGTTTGTTTGATATTTACAGTCCCAGCTGCGGAGTCGTAGTCAAGAAACTTCCGATTCTAAGTCAGCATAACACAGCGATTTTTCAAATTTGCCTACCAAACGAGTCATATCACGATCCGTTTGACATGACGCCAGAGTTCGGGCAAGCTCAATAGTGAAAAGTGTAAAAAAAAAAAAAAAAACAATTTCCGCAAAAGTCTTTTTTCTAAAAGATTTGTCGTACGATTGTCATGTCGAGGTTCTGCAATGCTTAACGCTAAAGTTCATTGCAAAAAGGTGCGTGCGTATCAATTCTTATACCAATTCTTGTTTGTGCCATATTAATCCATCAAGTTGTTTACACAATTAGTAATTCCGTATTATTCACCAGCAATCAATTGTCAGAAATCACTCTACCGGTGTTGTACACAACAGGTATAATATTCTACTTGATCATCACGCTACGTATGTACAGTAATTACAGGTTGCACGTATGTAATAACAGTCCATGTATGGTTACCGTGTACATACACCTACCCATGTGCGTTGAAATCCCCTGCAGAGGACTCGTTAGATGGCTGTAATAAAACCCGATGCTTTATTGTAGTCGTCTATTTGTTGCCGCGGACAAGTGTGCGCGAGTGATATTAAGACGCACACAACTGTGGCCATTCCTCGTTTGCGGGAAGACTTGAACCGCGGTATAAAACAAGTCGTTCATCAGATTCAACAATCACATGCCTCAGCGCATTTGCCAAGTTAGTGTTCCTCAAATATTACAAAAATTTAAAAGAACTCTGAAATTAAATTGAATTGAAAAAAAACTTTATTGTGACAATATTTTATTCGTAAATTAGATGCACAGCGAGATTTACCGTATCCTTTAGTGAATTATTTTAGTGTCATTTCAACATTCAGACATTGAGTATTGAAGAATTGATCACGGTTTTTCACCGAGGCGAGCCTTACATTAATTGCACGGTTGGTATAATATTCAATTTCAATATCGAAACTATCGTGGCAAGTATAATTATTTAATGAAAAACGAACGCGATCAGCGATTATACAGTAATCTGCAGTATACAGAGTGTTTCATTTTGAAACTAAACAATATACGAAATATTGTTTACTACAAAATATTCATGGTTTAAAGGGGGGCGGGGGAATACGAGAGTGTCAGACTTTTCGTTAGTGGAACACCCTGGGTCAAGTGAAGGTCAACTTGGTTTTTTTTAAATATCATTGCCTTGAGAAGTATCAACGATAAGAACAAGATACCGTTAAATAAGTACACACGAACGATTTGAACTAATGTTGGGAAATAAAAAAAAAAAAATTGCGCTATTTTTTGGTAACAAGTACAACCTTATAAACTTCACGTAGAGAACTATTCTTATAGTTTCCGGTATTAGAATACTCGAGTCCTCAAGTATTTCCACTGACCCAACGACACTGCTGGGTAAAATGCTTCAATTAAGCTACTTAAAATAAGAAATTGATAATGTTTTTAAAAACATAATTTAAATGGGTAAATGTGAATGATTACTTTGACAAGATTTAAAATGTTAAATGCAAAATGCCATTTATATTTTAAATGAAACCATTTCAAATATTACCCAACAGTGTCAGACGAGTTTAGTTGGTTAATTCGTAGTACTTTATCACACCGAATTTGATACCCTTTCAGATACCTGTACAAAAAATATACTTTTCCAGCTAGGGAAGAAAAACAACATTTTTCGTATATTGTTTAGTTTCGGAGTAATCTGGGACGATTAAAATGAAATACTCTGCAGTTGTTCAGTTATCCTAAGGATAAATAGTCAGGACGTGATACATCATCGCATATCCGGGATTCCAATCACGATCACTCGTCGTCAGGTGTTACTAACTACTGTAATCCGCACAGTGTGCATGCAATAATTTGGTCTGAACATGAAATACGTTTTTATACGGTCAGAAATATAGGGAGGAAAACAATTATCTCTATTAATGTAAGCGGACATAAAAGAAGAGTTAAACGTTTCTTCTAAAAAATAGTTTATCGACCGGCGTGACTGCATAAAGTTGGAAGAATTAGTACAAAACTCATCAGGATACAGTTACGTACTTAAATATCGCTAATATGTATGAGTGCCAATTTAAGTACGTACAGCGTTACCGAAGACTACCATCAGCCTCGGGTTATTCTCATCTGGCATGTTTTTTTTGTCAGTCTATAGATATTAATGATACAATATTCCCAACGGATTTGCATTTTGGCCTTCACCTTGCGAAGATATATATACTTGACGTTATACGTATAGAGAGGGCAATTATCTCAATGTATTACATTTACCGCGGTATTATACAGCAATGGTAATCAGCTTTCGGGTAGTGTTCATCTTTTGCCGAGCTATAATAAGTATGAAATAAATTGAAAAAAAAAAACATAAAAATTATAACCGGACCGACGATCGTAACATAAGAATCTTGAATTGCAAAATATTAATTTGAATATTTAGCATTTACCGCCGGATGCAAAACTGACTTCATCAATTACTATCCATGTAAAATAACGCAGCATTGTTCTTCGAGATTTATTATACGCCATAAATGTATTGTGTAAATAAGACAGATGCGAGAATGGGAATTAAATTATTCAGAAATCATTCGCGAACTAACGTGACGCGGACCATTTCGTCGTGCCAAGCTGTTTCGTTGAAATATTTTTATTTTCGCTGTTTGTTTGCCGAACAGTTGAGAGATCCGATAACTCAGAGATCAGCGATTAACCGGAAAATTTTTACTATAACCAGCTCTCATTTTACAATAGCGTGTTATTAATACGTTTGTTTTTTTTCTTTTGTTTTTGTGAGTATCGATAATTACCTTTCCGAGAAAACACAAATAAAGTTAACAAGCCGGAATTTCTATTTTCAAAAGGATTAATCAGCTGTGATGATATATTTAATTCATTAACATTTGTTTCCCATACCAGGGACTTGTAGATTTCTAAAAGTTGAAAAAATAATCGCTTCAGACGCACTTTATCGGCATTACGTTCTTGGAAACATAATCCATAATCTATACTCAACGGTAAGTATGAACTTGTGAATATCATCTGGGTCATTATAAACAATAATATTATTTGTAAGTCGAGTTCTGCGAATTGTCAATCCCATTAATTATAACGTTGGTCAAATATATGTAAATATTTATATCATGTAGTGATAAATACTATACACATATTTAAATCGTAACATTAGCACTGGTGGACTGTAATTATTATCTGTTTTTGGAACGTTTGAAATATACTGATACGACGTAATGAATAATTCATGTATATCGCGTTATAGTTATACGTTTACCAATGTATCATGTGGATATACCGTGTACATCACAAAGTGCGCAATTACGTTCGTAAAAAAGGCGTATTTTTCTTTTATTCACACAATTTGCTTACGACGATCGGTAATGACCATGTTTCAGTAACATTGCACGTGGACTAGTACTCTACACTATGACTCAACCTTTGGCCTTTATTGTGCTCATCGTGGCCGTAGGAATCTGCGAAATCAGTTACGCCAGGGTCATGGACAGGCCACGGTGGATACAGTGCCAAAGTAACTCGGAGTGTACGCCCGGATATTGTTGTACAATCGGTAAGACGCAGACTGTACTTTCAAGCATCTCAATTATCGTTCAGTCCCAACACTTCGAAACTCTTGGGAGATTTGTCCGAATCAACTGAAGGACGCACCATTATTTCTATTCCACGTGAAACGATGCAACAGTCGGAATTTGTAATTTTGTTACAAATATACACGTATTTTTATGTTGAAAACGTCGCGAAGCGTGAATCTGAAAATCTCATTTTAACGCCTTTGCAATTCTTGTCGCATGGCATAGTTGCATGGAATGAAAAAATTTGCGAAGCTTCTGAATTGTGAAGATTTTCATTCGAGTCATGTAAAATACAAAGGGAACTATGCCGCAGTACGGAAGCTGGAATAATGTATTTTGTGACAAGGGACAAATGTTGGCGGTTGCGACGAGTGTGAAGTTTGCGCCTGAGCGAAGCAAGGGCGACAATCACACGAGTTGCGATTGCCAACTGTTGGCCCGAGTCACACACGATAGTTTTTATAACAAGCGAATGAAAAGTCTCGGGACTTTGGGAGGCAGTTTTGCTGAACGCGGGTGGTCAATTTCTTCTGCCTGGGGATAAAAGTGAAGCAATCGTGGACTGCGCATGCGCCATCCTATCTTTACAAGACTGGAATGAAATTAGCCAATTTCGTCCCGTTAAACTGCTACGCAAAGCCCGACTTTTCATACACGCGTGATAAAATCGATTTTGTGAGTCGACGGTAAATCTCAGCAGGTAATTAATTATTCATGCCGGAATTTTGTTTCTTCTGCCGTGAAGAGTTTGGCACCGAAACGACATAATATAGTTATATAAGTAGGTATGCAATACGCATCGTAACATTGAATTTTCGCACGTGTGTTAATCAAGGAAAACAGAAATTCAGCATTCCGCAGTGCAAGCTGATGCACGACATCGGCGACGTTTGTCGACCGGATGGTTCGATAACTCTAAATACCACATTGATGTACCCGGATGGATCTCAGATTGAACTTACCGAAGTCCACGATATGTTTTGCCCCTGTGGATACGGGCTGAGTTGTGATCGTCGAGATGCCGTATGCCGCGATCCGAGTCAGGAAAGAGGATTCAATCACTTGCCGGGAGAAGCAATTACCGAGGACGATTAATTGCAATGCTGAATTTCGAACGAGAAATGCGTTAAAATAATTGCCTAATCGCTGAACAAACAAATGATAATTGGCTGGTTAATAGATTATAAAAAGTGATTGAAAAACATCGATTTATTGCTTTGAAATACCGGTGACTGTATAGTATTATATTCATACGGATGTACGTGGAAATTCCGTAATGATCGAATCAATATAGCATTTGTATCAATTGCTGGTGAAGAAATTGTGCAACCCAGTAACTATAACGGTAGAGCGACTGGAGCCCCTGTCCCAGGAGTAACGCATCATATTATGATCCAGGGGATAACATTCTAAGATGAGTGAAAAAAAATATATTAATTATTTAACGATCACCCCGTTCGAAGATTACATTAATTTGTATAATTGAAATGAAAACCAATTTATATTACCAAAAGCATACCGATAATTGGTATTCGATCACGTCTTTCCTGCCATTGTCATATGCGGTCAAACGTTTTTTCTTGTGTAGTGAAGTCGAGACGAGGCCTCTTAATTTGACCCTGGCGGTTTTCCAAATCGATCAAGACTTTGCCTTAAAAAAAAATCCGAACGGATTGGCCTTACTTTTTTGCGATTTTTGGAAACAAAAATTTTATGCCACTGAATCGATCTGTACATCCCCTTTTCCAGTAATTGGACCCTTAGTAATCCAAAAAAGACGTCTATCAGAAATAGCTGAGGTAATACAACAAAATCCAAAACGGATTCTTTTCGCTATTCTTAGAAGCCAAATATTTTTATTTTAGAATGGATTCGTTGGCGTGTATTTATGACTGAATATTCCAGCCTGTCATGGCAGATATTTCCAGCAGTACATTTGTACTGTAAAGCTACAACAAACGTTTTCCAATACCGACGCTGATAAATTAATAAACAGATTGTAAAAGACTCACCTTCCAGTAATAGTTACACAAAACTTGCTTACCGTTATATATTATACTTATACAAGGTTTCCGAATTTTCTTCGTCACACGTGGCGTATACAGTAGTATCATATAAATGTGCACATGTGTTTTTATTTTTCACTTTCAGTGTGATAACCTGAGAGTGGAGATCAACTTATGTGATGGGGCAGTGAACCAACACATGTTTCTTGATAACATTGCGCATCTACTTAGCGGTGGTCGAGTTGCTGGATCCTTGCTTCGTGTGTTCCTAGTGTGTAGAAATCATCATATACGCATAATGATCGTGAAGAGTAAAGTGGTACCACCGATTTTATGTTATCTCCTCGCAATGAAACAGTTCAATATGCAAATCAGCGCAAGTCTGATGTCAATATCACGCCAACTAACATTTGCGCAGAACACACGGAATATTCGCTTACAGACGTGTACATACATGCGCAGACACTTGACAAGGTAAAGTGGTCACTTTCGATCCAATCCTCCCAATAATTATTCAGTTCTCCATTTACTCAAGGTATCGAAATTTTAATGCCGATTTCGATCAATCAGCTGGCTTATACTCTGCAAATCACCGTTGCAATTAGCGAATCGGTTCATGTTCGACCAAGTTCGGAGACCCAAATTGCTGTCATACTTTATTAGAGGCAGAGAACACTTGTTAAATATGTTTACACGTATGCAGTTAATAGCAAAAGAATACAGGATTCAGCAATTTTTATATCGTTTCCTACCACGTTGGTTGAAGAATATTGACCATATTTTAAACGGGAAATACTGTAAGTTCGGCTATCAATTCATATGATGAAAAGACAGAAACAAAACATTTAAGGAGTTGTACCTTGTTAGGATTTTCCAAAATTGATTTGTTTTATTTCGTTTTCAATAAATAAATACATTCGAGTATATGCACAGAAAATTTCACATCGAAGTTACGCGCACATTTGCAAAGATACCCCGGAGCGTTTGAAAATGCTTGTGAAACTGAACGCTTTTTTCTTAAAACTATATGTTCAAAGTCGGAGTGAGCAAGATTTTTCGGAAACGGCTGATCCGATCAGTCTCAAATTTTGACACAACCTTTATGAATATATTTTTCAGTCCTTGATCGAAGGTTTTTTCTCGTCGATTAATATTTTCCATTTTACAAACAAATTAAGGGGACATTTTTTATGGAAAATCGATTTTTGTTTGAAAAGCTGCTGTTTTTCTAAAAATTAATGTTTTGCTCGTTCCTTCGATCGAAGACTGGACAATACCTTATATTATCTAAATCTTTTTTGTTTTTTCATATTGGACGATCCAGTCCAGAGATATCTTGCTCACCGCAAGACGCCTGTTTTTTTTTTTAGAGATGCTCCCGGAGATCGCCTATAGCAGCTTTAAAAATCATTATTTTTACAATTAAAAAATATCAGGACGAAGTTCAATGTTACCCCAATGTGTATAAAATTTTTACATTATCAAATTAAAATGTCACTTCATGAGAAATCCTTGTAAAATCGCCTTTTTTCGGCCTTCTGATTGGGTATAACTGGGTAAATAAGATTTGACGGTCATGCTCGTTATTTCCACAAAATTACGTACTATTATATTAAATCTTATCTAAAAATATGATATATCTATAAAAATGACTCTCAGAGATATAAAAATTGCTCTGAACTCGTCAGATTCGCTCACTGCGGTTATTCTCACAGAAATGAATTATTGTTAGTACGGATCACTGCAAGTATGAGTTACCAATCCCAGATATGTGAAGTCAAAAAATTAAAATATGTACCAGTGGCACATATGTACATATCTCATTATATGGATAAAATAATGGATTTGTCAATCCTTTTTTCTATTTGATAATCTGTCACATTGCACAAAATGGGATTGGTGAACAATCGTTTTATAATACAATTATTTCATAGTTCAGTCCATTCGAACTAATGCCCTATTGTTTAATAAAATTTGTCTCGGATGCCCGTATCCGGTGCATCGTATCCATTATACTAAATACAGTTGCAATTTACGTCTTCTTCAAATTTTCTTTGTTACATCAATAAATGGCTTGACCAAAGGATACGACGCTTGGGTTGAATGAAACATCACTGGGTCATTAATTCTACAAACGGTATTTAGACGTGATTCCGAGGATGGAGGTGATCTATTTTCCGTGTCGTTGATCCTTGTACGTCCAGCTCCGCCTTTAGCCATTGAAACTACGTGTACCGAAAGTTTACATCTAGTCGAACCTGAATTCATAAGGACATCCTAAAAATTGAAAAGAAACACTTGTAGTAATACATGGTAAATTATTTATCATAACGTGAATTTATTTTTAAATAAGACGACACCGCAATATGTTAAATAAAACGTCGAAATACTCGTGCACACCTTATAAAATTTGATAACCATTTCTTTCGTTACAGTTCTCATGTAGGATACTTCCATGTTAGCCCTGTCGAAATTGTATCGTTGCTCCCATATTTCAGACCAGAACAAACTCGTCAGAGTGCCCAGCGTTCTCGGTTTCTCCAATTTTTTCGTAGCTAAGGCGTCTTTGTGACTTGAGAATTCTTCTTCCGGCATATCGACTAACTGGTTCTGAAAGTGAGAATAATCGAAAGTACGAAGGAATTCAAATTCTGAAAATGCATTGGAAGCATACACCCAAAAATTCGATTTTAGCGATAGTTCAAAAGAAGCTTGAAAACACAGGCAAATCGCGTTTAACGCGATCCAGGAAACTTACCAACATCGCTTCCAAAAATGCTTCTATTCTTTGATCAACATACTGAGGATGTTTGTCACTTTGCACAGTAAATTTCAGACCTTGCGCACCATTTATTCGTCGTACACTGATGTAAACGATGTAGCCAAGCTGTTCTTTGGTTCTAATGGTATCAAAGTAGGGTTCGAATATTATTTGATTCAGGAGCTCCGAGAGTACGTTCGATTCTATCGTCTCAACACCACATTGGTAGTACACTTGGACGCAGGAACTTTTGTGCAATCTATTACCGACATCGTAAAGAAAGTTACAACCTGAAACATTGTAAATGAAAGTCAAAGTATAGCAGAGAAACAATTTCAACAACAAATAGAGAAAGTCTAACTAATTGATGTTGCACTTACCATCATCTAATTTCACATGTCGACATCGAATTAATTGCCGTGGTAGTAGCGGTGAGAATTGTGGCAACGCGTTGATCAATTTAAATTCAAATATTTTGACCATATCTAACGCTTCCGACTTGGTCACGTTTCCATGTATTAAACATTCAATGTGCACTTTACTTAGCATCTTTTTTATATAATGTTGTAAGTTTTCCGCTGTCAATACTGAAAGCATGGAAATTTTGTCGATCAATACTCAAATTTGGACGCAAGTCTGTAGGATTCAGCCCTTTACGCAGCTGGGTATAATATGAAACTCGCGTGTTACTTACGTGAAGTTGATTTCAGCAAATCATCTATGGTCCATTTAGTCTCTGACAGCAAAACCCCCATGTGGTAGTCAGCACGATAGTAAGGCGGGTCAGCTTTCATATTTTTCAGACTCCTAATATACTGAAACCAACACGGTGAGGAATAAATCCATTGAGCATCACAGTATGTAAGTAATACCCACATCACATGATGGTACAAGAGAAATCGTCGGTCTCGCGACATCTTATACTTACACTTTCTTTAAAGGTTTGGAACACGCGCGGATTTACTTCGAAATTGGCCATCTCATCAATGATTTTCTCGAGCAAAATTCGCTGTTTGTCGTTATAGCCCTCGATTGTTAACTAAAGAAAGCATATAATCATTGCATTGCATAAAATGGCGATATACCTCGTGATATACCTATGTACGTGTATATTCACCTAAAGTTATTGCCTATGATGAACAAAAGAATATAAGGAACATATTTAACGTCAACTGTAGATACTCACGGTCATTCCGTAATCGTTATGACTAAGAGACCAACAGAGTCCTGCAAGACGGGCAGCATAAGTATATTCGTTCAATGAATCGTAGAACAGGTCCACGAATATGTATCCCAGATTGCAATTAACTGGATCGATGCTTGTGAAAGAACTGAAAATATGTGTCATGCCAATAACTGATGTTGAAGTTTTCTTTATTGGAATTTTTAGATCTCTGAATGACAATTCTAATGTTAGATTGACGTCATGATAAAAATCAGATCAACGGATCAAATGCTAATTAATCACATTGGTCAGAATTTTTCAATCTATTCACATATGGGGTAAATAGTTACAAATGCATTGTCTAAATTCTGCAACTTAATGCGGACAATCACATCAAGACTTTGTATAAAATCAAATAAATTGCTCACCTAACAAAATTGAATCTAAGATTAGCTTTAGGCAAGAGAAATTCATCATCTTGCTTGAACCAAACTCGCATCAGCGCTGTGTCTTCAATAATTACTGGGAATTTGTTCGCCTGTGAGGCCAATTGTAATATTTCATCAGATCGTCGAAAGATTTCGCTGATGAAAGTAGATTATTAACTCATCGAAGAAACTTGGTACTTACGTCAGGCTCTCGTGGCTTTAGCTCAAAATTTGTTGGTATGAATTCGTTTTCAGCCGGAAGTCGTAGGATCCCGCTTAGACCTGCATCCATCCAGTCCACAACGATTTCATGTGGTATTTTTTCTATCATATACTTGGTTCCATACCAGGGTTCCGTGTCATTAGTCATATTCTTACACCACCGAGCTACGACAGAGATCCTAACGCATACTGGAGTCAGATAATCCAGTAGATTCTTAATCAAGTCCGGATTCCATTCGTTGGACAACCGAGGTCCTCTCAAGACTTCCCGCGCGGGGTATTTTCGCATGCACCGTACAGTCGAGTTGACCAAATCACAAGGTGACGATTTCTCTTCGAAACGGAAATTTATATTCCGCATTCTTTTGCATTCCTACAATAAACGTATACAACATGTATAATAAGGGATCAGATTGCTTTATAGCCAGACGATCAAACGAATATACTGATAAGAAAGCGAGTTAATAAAAACGTGGTAAAAATAGAAGCCCCGTATAATTGATTTATGAGTACTCACTTCAAAAATCCACGGAATAGGACCTTCGTCTTTCATCAAATTAATGTATTGAAACGTCAACCAGACAATATCACTGACTTTTTTTAGTCCATTTTCCGTTAGGTCAAGATTGATGTTAAAAAACTTGAAACCACTAGCTCCTCTTCCATATTCAGCTTGTAAGGAATTACTCCAATTATAGGTTTTCAATGCAGACAACAGAGAACCTTTACCTTCATGTCCAAGAAGATGCGAGATATAATGCACCGACTAGCGATGAGAATAAAAACAGTTCAGACGACATTATCTAATCATTATTTCATAGATAATATCATTGCGAAAGGTTGACCTAAACTTTAAAATTAACTACAATGGCAGAAGCTTATCGATTTGTTTGTATCTGGGGTAGTCCGGACGATAGTACATGTTATCTAAAAATGAATTGAAGAAAAGTTCCGGCCAAATGTTACAATCCAATAACATGCACATTGATGTGCAAAAACAAACGTAGCTCCCTAACGACCACCGGGCCCATTTGGCGTCAGGTGTAAAAAAGTTTTCTTTTTAGTCAATGAAAATTCAGAAATAAATTCAAATTTTTCGGAAACTGACAGGGTGGCCACTCAATTCCGCTCACGGAATTCCCTGACATTTCCCGGTTTTCCCTGATTAAAATCATTATTTTCCCCCGACATTTTGATGCACAATTTGTGCAGAAATCACTGAAAACTATAGTAACCTAGGTAAAGTATGCCTAAATATATTAAAGTTATAAAAGTTTTTAAAAATTGTTCATTCCGTTCATTATGATTTTTGAAAGTTGACAAAAACTGAAAATTTCCATTTGCTTGGTCTTGTTAAGTATATATTTAAGAAGGGGCTCCAAGAAGCGAAATATTTTTAGAGCTATTATTTGAACATTTATGCTGTTTGCAATGAAAATCGAGGTTCGAAGAATTATGACTAATTAACGAATTTGTAACTTTTTGAAGTATAAATTTAAAAATTTTTTTCCAACGGAACATTTTTCTTTCAAGCGTTAAGAATACACCACAATTTATCCAAATTTATAAATTGATATTCAATACAGCAAAACAATTATTTTACGCGGTGTACTGTCTAGACGCGGCGCGTCTATGCCGTAACAGTTGCGCAGAGTCCTATGTTCAGCGTTAAATTAAAATTACTAATACCGAACATAGAATTCCGGGTGCTTGTAATTTTTTATTGGATATTTCCTCCTCTTTAAGAATGTTTTTAGAATTTTCGCTAGCGCTTTTACTTTTTGAGTTATTGCCAAAAATCTGAGGCTTCGTTTTTTCTAGACTATTAGGGTCGGTGAACTTGCGTCTCCACACGCAGTGACGGCCGTAGATAAATCAAACCGATGTCTGCTCGTACTATCGAATTCATGGGACAATCAGCAACTAAGCTTATAATCGTCAATAAGAAAAGAAGAAAAATTGTGACGATGCGGTGATAGCATCTCAATTTTATGGACAAAGCTTTTGAAATCCGTGAGTTCTATAAAAATTTCCTGAAATTTCCCTGACTTTTCCCTGACATACAAAATTCCCTGACATTTCCCGGTTTTCCAGACGGGTGGCCACCCTGAAGCTTGCTTTGCGAGACAAAACGATTTTCATACATTTTTCGTTTAATACAATGGCTTACGATTTCCAGGAAATTCTGAACATATTATTTTCGACCAATGTATACAAAAACACATTGTTTTCCCGTTTACAACCTTGCCCTAAGTGGACAGTTTTCGAGTAGTGGAAAATGATATCTAAAATATCCACTCTCAAACGGTAGGTGAAAATAATTTGAGTATGCACATTTGGTGGAGTAGAAGTAAAGAATAAATCGATGACCAATCGTTCACGTTAATTCGGACTAACCTATATATTATATACACACAAATCGCCTAATCAACTAAACTCACTGTAGAGCTGAAATATTCTCCCATGTCAGGTAACGGGAACATTATGCTTAGATATCTGACATCCTTTATGGGTACGGCGTACACTCTTGTTTCAAGATCACAGAATGGATGGACGATCCAACTTGTTAAATAAACATCAAAATTTTCCACATTAGTAAAAAATGTAGTAACTAGAGCTTCCAATTCATCGAGATTTTCTAAAAAAATGTTCATTCGTTAGAACAAGCCTAATTAATTGTACATCAAATTGTAAATTGTGCGGCAAAAAATATTACTATTCTCTGACCTTTTCCAATTACGCTGAGCGTCATGATGCTGGCTGAATACCACGTTTCGTGAAATTTCAACAGTTCGTTTCTGATGTTCATACCAAGCTGCCTCGGAATTATGCCCAACGTCTCCTTATTTCCCGTTCCAAATTTCGAGTACGGGTGCATAGGATTTGCCAATGATTTATGTAACTGCCTAATTCGCCATTTATCGTCCATTAGGTTTGATTCATGCTCAAGATCAATAACATTCAATTCCCTCTCGATGGCTGACTCGGTGAACAATGGGTTCAGAAAAATCTGAGAAAACCGGTCCAAGGCCCCGGGTAAATTTTCGGGGTTTACATCAAAGTAGTAATTGGTGAAATCGTCGCCGGTAGATGCGTTACATGCTCCACCATGGTCGTAGATGTATTTCGTATAACCATTCTCCGCTGGATATGCCTCTGTTCCAAGAAAAAGCATGTGCTCGCAAAAGTGTGCCAAACCTGGTAATTGTATGGGGTCATTCATACTTCCTGAAACGAGTATAAAGTTGCTGCGATGAGGTGAGTGAATTAATTGAAAATGAAAAAAATTTCGCGGGTTATACGAGTATAACTTACCGACTTCAACGTTGAGAGATGCAGCGCTTTTGCCAGTCGTTGAATCGCTTATCAGTAGTACCCTCATTTCATTCGATAATATCAGACCTCTGTAAAGTCTTTTGTCGTTCGGAGATTTGATTATATCATTAAAGCGTATTCGATCGTTCATCCCGAGCAACCTTTGTCTTGAAACGCATTCAATTATAACCAATAATTAATGAATGAGTACTTGGTGAAAGATACCGTGTTTGTAAAATTAAAAAAAAAATACAAATATTCACTAACTGGGAGTAATTAGTCGGTTTCCTCTGACTGGTATCGATACTTTGACGTAGTTCCTCCATAATTGCAATCCGATCAGAAGTGGACAATATGAAAATATCTGGGATGGGTGTCGTGAAGTAACAGGAAATCTGGAAGAACACGAAACCTAATGTGTACACGGAAATTAAGCTCATCATGTATGCTCAAAGTGCGAGGAGAACACGTTAATCTACGCCGAATTCGTGAAACTACCGAAGAAATTAGGAATTAGTACTTGAAATGCAATCAATTTTAATGATCATTTTTAGAGTCTCGATTCTAAATTAATACTGATTTTAGTTAGATCAGAAACGAACGTGTCTCCTTTATCATGCTTAGAATGTGACTTTGTTGGATATAATGTTGGATCGACGGCACTGCAAATGCACACCTGTAATTCCGAATATGTGTAACATTCGTTTGAACAAAGTGTTTTTTGGCGTAGGTGCGATTTGTGACTAGTCTCTTAGAACTAAATCTTTTTTCTTGGACCAACGCTAAATGAATATCAGCACCTCACTTAGTTGGGGAATTGAAGTAATATTTGATGGATAGTAACCATCTGCGTATAAGGTTTGACGTGGTAGAGAAATATCCAGGGTACGCGTAATCACGTATTTAAAATACACCAAGTGTATTTCTCAGTAAAATAACCAAGTTTGGAGTCCTTACGATTACGATAACGTGACAGATGTTTTAAATAAAATTGTTTTGAGGAGGGCCCCCATCAGGGCTGAAACGTTAACACAATGAAAAGAAGTGTTTTGATGTCTCGACCTTCATATCCAAGAACAATATTAGCCAACAATTCACCAAGGTCAAGAAAAAAATCGTCTTCATTATGTATAACGTTGCTGCTCCAAAAATGATCGCGAGCATTGAAATCCCCACTAAGTAAAGTGACAAAAAAATTTAAACTGATAATCGGCTTTTCCATACCGAGAAATTTGATGAGGAGTTTGCAAGAAATCGAAAGACAAATTGTTTTGGATCTACAAGACAATTTAAAAATGATCAATCATGTACATTTTCGGATATGTAATTCTGTTTAAAAAGACTCCATGGATATTTATATACGCAGCTGCAGTACAAATGTCATAATAAAAGTTTTATCTGTAATTTTGTATATAACTTATTTCACCAGTATGATACACATGTATGAAATTTGAAAAAACAAATTTCTGCAATATTTCAGGAATATTTTAGTTCTTATGCAATGAATGGCGGAGACTCGGACATTGCAGTAACATTACGCAATATAAGCGCAATCATTGCCAATGTTGCAAAGTTATGTTGCTGCAACGTCTCGATGCTGTATGGGATGATAGTATCAAAATTGCTGTGCTGCCACAGCCATGTCTCAATTAAACCTACGATATCGAAAATCTTTGCATAAGGCAGATTTTACTAACGTGTGAGAATTAAACTGTCCTTTTTTGTAGTACTATTTAAAATTTCATACGAGTAGCTTTCAGAGCAATAAATTAGTGACTTGACGATATTTTTCCGCTACACACGAATGATTTTCAACATATTTTCTCCGAATAAATTTTAACGTAAAGCATGCAGGCCTTTTCCTATAAAAGCTACCTATTTCCCACACCATTTGGCACATGTATACCAGAATTCATAAAATTTAATTCCAGCATAATTATGACATTCAAGTTCGCCCTGCGCTGCAACGTAACATGGCCAACGTACCGTGAGACATATCGAGCCCAAACATAGAAACAAGCCACCTCGACGCCTACACATAGGCAACCAGGTGTTACAATTTCGCTCCTGCGACGGCATATTGTAACTCCGATTGCCTTTCTGTAGGCGCCGAGGTAGCTCGTTTCCATGTTTAGGCCAGGCTGGCTAGGCAGACCGGCACTTTTATTCTGTTTACAAGGTTATCACCTTGATCGGTAGGTCAGAACGTCCCGCGAAAACATGAACCCAAAGTAATCTTATGTTATGATGATCACCTAACGTAGTGATATTAATTACAAAAGGTATGTAAGCACTCTCAAAACTATAAAAGTTTTTCTGAACCCTGTACACATAAACACACCTACTTTCTACAGCAAATCTGTGGACAAAAAACTATTTTATTAGTAATTTTATTCTTATATCTGAGGATTAATTGTTAAATTTATGACATACAGTTAGACACTTGCACAAAAGATATATTTCCAGCAGCACAATCTGCAGTTACCCAAAATATACCAAAGTTGGTATGTTTAATATGTTTGAAAATCCGGCACGCTTTTATAGTTATATCGTGATCGTGTAAACTGTACACGCACGATTTATGAATAAAAACAAGTAAATCTAAATGAACTTACTAGGAACAAACTATAGGCATATACCACTACTTCGAAATGATCAAAGTGTTTTCAAATATCCGCGAGAAAACTCGGAAAGCAATAATCGTACACTTGTATCGCATGATGTTTCCTGTACGAAGTAATTTGACGACTGTCACTGCCAACCAACACCGAGTACACTCGACAGATATCCTGATTGTGAGACTAATCCTTAACCATTGTGAACATCATCCTTCTCCCAACATGTCGTTCAACTGAAAAAGAAAGAGTTAGTGTCATCACTTTCTTGACTTCCATGAATAATAATCGTACCTACAAATTTGACTGAATTTTTCTCAACCGTAGAGGAAAAATAGCTGTTACACAGCCTGGTATATGACACATCATTACGTTATTTCGAAACCTTATAAAAAGTAACACTGGACGTACCCCTACACCCAAAAATATAAATTGGTTACGCACTTAATTATCGACATTCAAAATTTGGAAAAGATTTTCAAACTTTTTCGACTGAAAATCACTTCCTTCTCGGTGAATTTTTTCAAACGTCTGTCGTATTAGTTTTTTTTTTTACACTGTAAGATAGGCTCGCAGCGTAAGAGATTACTCCGAAAGACAAAATGTATAGCTAATAATGTGCAGTTATATGCAATTATATTAATAAAACGTTTTTTGTGTCCAAGGAAAGATTTTTCATGCAAATAACGGTTGATGCTATTATTTCCGACTAATTCCCGTTGCATCAACTCAATTTTCTGGTCAACTGTCTACCTAGTGTAACAAACTATCCGGAATCGTTTTTTCCTCATTTGAATCATGCTAGCTTCAAGCAATTGGAAGTTTCAAGCTTCCAATTGGTTTTTCAAGATATTCTTCTTTGCAAACTCTGGTTTAGTTTTTTCGGTCACGACGTTTTGTTTAAGGGGTTAGGTGGGTTCCAAAAGCTCAAAATAGGTGCATTTTTATGAATTTTTTTTCATCCAATCAACAGAATATTTCAGTCCGTCAATTTAACACATGAAAGATACATATTTTATAAGTAGTTCGTGAAATTTTCATTGAAAAATATATTGAAAATTAAGGCGTGGACACGTCGTCTGCTTTGACCCCTAAAAAAAAAGTTCTCTCGGCGTAGTCAGGATAACTCATGACAGATTCATCTGAAATGCAAAAACTAGAAATTTTCTGTTAGTAGATGTTTAAAACTCGTGCTTGGACGAAGGAAAAAAAAAAAAAAAAAATTACATTTTTGGCGGCGTTGAAAACAAAAAACCCTTATTTTGAGTAAAATTTTCACCCTTCATGGCCTTGAAAAATTACTTGGAATAGAAAAAACAAAAATTCCTTCGTTAAACCACGAGATAATGTTATTTTGAAGAAGTGTGCAAAATTTGAAAGAGATCGGTTCATAAGTTTTCGAGAAATCGTGACTACCGATTTCAAAAACGTAGTTTCGAAAAAAACGCGATTGAAGATTTACATTCAAATAACATGTAAATGATCCCACTTACACCGTATAATGATGCAAACCCACGTTTTTTCCACGTGCCATCACCTGACACGGTAACATCTGTCGTATCTTCAACATTATTTTCATCACACGTTAATTTTTTTTCTTGATTTGCCGCAGACGACCTCCATATACCTACGTCACGCTTGGTTATAGCCTGATGGGTGAAACATCCAAAGGCTATATCTCTTAGAATATGACTCGGATAGTTTTAAAATTTTAAAGGAATATTCTCAACATATTCAATTATAAGATAAACAAAAAAAAAAAAAATCCGATTTTTTGAAATTTTGAAACCCACCTAACCCCGTGAGGAAAACAGAAATTCAGCATTCCGCAGTGCAAGCTGATGCACGACATCGGCGACGTTTGTCGACCGGATGGTTCGATAACTCTAAATACCACATTGATGTACCCGGATGGATCTCAGATTGAACTTACCGAAGTCCACGATATGTTTTGCCCCTGTGGATACGGGCTGAGTTGTGATCGTCGAGATGCCGTATGCCGCGATCCGAGTCAGGAAAGAGGATTCAATCACTTGCCGGGAGAAGCAATTACCGAGGACGATTAATTGCAATGCTGAATTTCGAACGAGAAATGCGTTAAAATAATTGCCTAATCGCTGAACAAACAAATGATAATTGGCTGGTTAATAGATTATAAAAAGTGATTGAAAAACATCGATTTATTGCTTTGAAATACCGGTGACTGTATAGTATTATATTCATACGGATGTACGTGGAAATTCCGTAATGATCGAATCAATATAGCATTTGTATCAATTGCTGGTGAAGAAATTGTGCAACCCAGTAACTATAACGGTAGAGCGACTGGAGCCCCTGTCCCAGGAGTAACGCATCATATTATGATCCAGGGGATAACATTCTAAGATGAGTGAAAAAAAATATATTAATTATTTAACGATCACCCCGTTCGAAGATTACATTAATTTGTATAATTGAAATGAAAACCAATTTATATTACCAAAAGCATACCGATAATTGGTATTCGATCACGTCTTTCCTGCCATTGTCATATGCGGTCAAACGTTTTTTCTTGTGTAGTGAAGTCGAGACGAGGCCTCTTAATTTGACCCTGGCGGTTTTCCAAATCGATCAAGACTTTGCATTAAAAAAAAATCCGAACGGATTGGCCTTACTTTTTTGCGATTTTTGGAAACAAAAATTTTATGCCACTGAATCGATCTGTACATCCCCTTTTCCAGTAATTGGACCCTTCGTAATCCAAAAAAGACGTCTACTAGAAATAGCTAAGGTAAATACAACAAAATCCAAAACGGATTCTTTTCGCTATTCTTAGAAGCCAAATATTTTTACTTTAGAATGGATTCGATGGCGTGTATTTATGACTGAATATTCCAGCCTGTCATGGCGGATATTTCCAGCAGTACATTTGTACTGTAAAGCTACAACAAACGTTTTCCAATACCGACGCTGATAAATTAATAAACAGATTGTAAAAGACTCACCTTCCAGTAATAGTTACATATAATACTTATACAAGGTTTCCGAATTTTCTTCGTCACACGTGGCGTATACAGTAGTATCATATAAATGTGCACATGTGTTTTTATTTTTCACTTTCAGTGTGATAACCTGAGAGTGGAGATCAACTTATGTGATGGGGCAGTGAACCAACACATGTTTCTTGATAACATTGCGCATCTACTTAGCGGTGGTCGAGTTGCTGGATCCTTGCTTCGTGTGTTCCTAGTGTGTAGAAATCATCATATACGCATAATGATCGTGAAGAGTAAAGTGGTACCACCGATTTTATGTTATCTCCTCGCAATGAAACAGTTCAATATGCAAATCAGCGCAAGTCTGATGTCAATATCACGCCAACTAACATTTGCGCAGAACACACGAAATATTCGCTTACAGACGTGTACATACATGCGCAGACACTTGACAAGGTAAAGTGGTCACTTTCGATCCAATCCTCCCAATAATTATTCAGTTCTCCATTTACTCAAGGTATCGAAATTTTAATGCCGATTTCGATCAATCAGCTGGCTTATACTCTGCAAATCACCGTTGCAATTAGCGAATCGGTTCATGTTCGACCAAGTTCGGAGACCCAAATTGCTGTCATACTTTATTAGAGGCAGAGAACACTTGTTAAATATGTTTACACGTATGCAGTTAATAGCAAAAGAATACAGGATTCAGCAATTTTTATATCGTTTCCTACCACGTTGGTTGAAGAATATTGACCATATTTTAAACGGGAAATACTGTAAGTTCGGCTATCAATTCATATGATGAAAAGACAGAAACAAAATATTTAAGGAGTTGTACCTTGTTAGGATTTTCCAAAATTGATTTGTTTTATTTCGTTTTCAATAAATAAATACATTCGAGTATATGCACAGAAAATTTCACATCGAAGTTACGCGCACATTTGCAAAGATACCCCGGAGCGTTTGAAAATGCTTGTGAAACTGAACGCTTTTTTCTTAAAACTGTATGTTCGAAGTCGAAGTGAGCAAGATTTCTCGGAAACGGCTGATCCGATCAGTCTCAAATTTTGACACAACCTTTATGAATACATTTTTCAGTCCTTGATCGAAGGTTTTTTCTCGTCGATCAATATTTTCCATTATACAAACAAATTAAGGGGACATTTTTTATGGAAAATCGATTTTTGTTTGAAAAGCTGCTGTTTTTCTAAAAATTAATGTTTTGCTCGTTCCTTCGATCGAAGACTGGACAATACCTTATATTATCTAAATCTTTTTTGTTTTTTCATATTGGACGATCCAGTCCAGAGATATCTTGCTCACCGCAAGACGCCTGTTTTTTTTTTAGAGATGCTCCCGGAGATCGGCTATAGCAGCTTTAAAAATCATTATTTTTACAATTATAAAATATCAGGACGAATTTCAATGTTACCCCAATGTGTATATAAATTTTCACATTATCAAATTAAAATGTCACTTCATGAGAAATCCTTGTAAAATCGCCTTTTTTCGGCCTTCTGATTGGGTATAACTGGGTAAATATGATTTGACGGTCATGCTCGTTATTTCCACAAAAGTACGTACTGTTTTATTAAATCTTACCTAAAAATATGATATATCTATAAAAATGACTCTCAGAGATGTGAAAATTGCTCTGAACTCGTCAGATTCGCTCATTGCGGTTATTCTCACAGAAATGAATTATCGTTAGTACGGATCACTGCAAGTATGAGTTACCAATCCCAGTTATGTGAAGTCGAAAAATTAACATATATACCAGTGGCACATATGTACATATCTCATTATATGGATAAAATAATGGATTTGTCAATCCTTTTTTCTATTTGAAAATCTGTCACATTGCACAAAATGGGATTGGTGAACAATCGTTTTATAATACAATTATTTCATAGTTCAGTCCATTCGAACTAATGCCCTATTGTTTAACAAAATTTGTCTCGGATGCCCGTATCCGGTGCATCGTATCCATTATACTAAATACAGTTACAATTTACTTCTCCTTCAAATTTTCTTTGGTACATCAATAAATGGCTTTACCAAAGGATACGACGCTTGGGTTGAACGAAACATCGCTGCGTCGTTAATTCTACAAACTGTATTTAGACGTGTTTCCGAGGACGGAGATGATTCATTTTCCGGGACGTTGATCGTTGTATGTCCAGCTCCGCCTTCAGCCATTGAAACTACATGTACCGAAAGTTTACATCTAGTCGAACCTGAATTTATAAGGACATCCTAAAAATTGAAACGAAACACTTGTAGTTATTCATGGTAAATTATTTATCATAACGTAAATTTATTTTTAAATAAGACGACACCGCAATATGTTAAATAAAACGTCGAAATACTCGTGCACACCTTATAAAATTTGATAACCATTTCTTTCGTTACAGTTCTCATGTGGGATACTTCCATGTTAACCCTGTCGAAATTATATCGTCGCTCCCATATTTCAGACCAGAACAAACTCGTCAGAGTGCCCAGCGTTGTCGGTTTCTCCAATTTTTTCGTAGCTAAGGCGTCTTTGTGTCTTGAGAATTCTTCTTCCGGCATATCAACTAACTGGTTCTGAAAGTGAGAGTAATCGAAAGTACGAAGGAATTCAAATTCCGCAAATGCATTGGAAGTATGCACCCAAAAATTCGAGTTTGGCGATAGTTCAAAAGAAGCTTGAAAACACAGGCAAATCGCGTTCAACGCGATCCAGGAAACTTACCAACATCGCTTCCAAAAATGCTTCTATTCTTTCATCAACATACCCAGGATGTTCGTCACTTTGCACAGTAAATTTCAAACCTTGCGCACCATTTATTCGTCGTACACTGATGTAAACGATGTAGCCAAGCTGTTCTTTGGTTCTAATGGTATGAAAGTAGGGTTCGAATATTATTTGATTCAGGAGCTCAGAGAGTACGTTCGATTCTATCGTCTCAACACCACATTGGTAGTACACTTGGACGCAGGAACTTTTGTGCAATCCATTACCGACATCGTAAAGAAAGTTACAACCTGAAACATTGTGAATGAAAGTCAAAGTATAGCAGAGAAACAATTTTAACAACAAATAGAGAAAGTCTAACTAATTGATGTTGCACTTACCATCATCTAATTTCACATGTTGACATCGAATTAATTGTCGTGGTAGTAGCGGTGAGAATTGTGGCAACGTGCTGATCAATTTAACTTCAAATATTTTGACCATATCTAACGCTTCCGACTTGGTCACGTTTCCATGTATTAAACATTCAATGTACATTTTACTTAGCATCTGTTTTATATAATGTTGTAAGTTTTCCGCTGTCAATACTGAAAGCATGGAAATTTTGGCGATCAATACTCAAATTTGGACGGAAGTTTGTAGGATTCAGCCCTTTACGCAGCTGGGTATAATATGAAACTCGCGTGTTACTTACGTAAAGTTGATTTTAGCAAATCATCTGCGGTCCATTTAGTCTCTGACAACAAAACCCCCATGTGGTAGTCAGCACGATCGTAAGGCTGGTCGGCTTTCATATTTTTCAGATTCCTAATATACTGAAACCAACACGGTGAGGAATAAATCCATTGAGCATCACAGTATGTAAGTAATACCCACATCACATGATGGTGCAAGAGAAATCGTCGTTCTCACGACATCTTATACTTACACTTTCTTTAAAGGTTTGGAACAGACGCGGATTTACTTTAAAATTGGCCATCTCATCAATGATTTTCTCGAGCAAAATTCGCTGTTTGTCGTTATAGCCCTCGATTGTTAACTAAAGAAAGCATATAATCATTGCATTGCGTAAAATGGCGATATACCTCGTGATATACCTATGTACGTGTATATTCACCTCAAGTTATTGCCTATGACGAACAAAAGAATATAAGGAACATATTTAACGTCAACTGTAGATACTCACGGTCATTCCGTAATCGTTATGACTAAGAGACCAACAGAGTCCTGCAAGACGGGCAGCATAAGTATATTCGTTCAATGAATCGTAGAACAGGTCCACGAATATGTATCCCAGATTGCAATTAACTGGATCGATGCTTGTGAAAGAACTGAAAATATATGTCATGCTAATAACTGATGTTAAAGTTTTCTTTATTGGAATTTTTAGATCTTTGAATGACAATTCTGATGTTAGATTGAAGCCATGATAAAAATCAGATCAACAGATCAAATGCTAATTAATCACATTGGTCAGAATTTTTCAATCAATTTACATATGGGGTAAATAGTTACAAATGCATCGTCTAAATTCTGCAACTTAATGCGGACAATCACATCAAGACTTTGTATAAAATCAAATAAATTGCTCACCTAACAAAACTGAATCTAAGATTAGCTTTAGGCAAGAGAAATTCATCATCTTGCTTGAACCAAACTCGCATCAGCGCTGTGTCTTCAATAATTACTGGGAATTTGTTCGCCTGTGAGGCCAATTGTAATATTTCATCAGATCGTCGAAAGATTTCGCTGATACAAGTAGATTATTAACTAATCGAAGAAGCTTGGAACTTACGTCAGGCTCTCGTGGCTTTAGCTCAAAATTTGTTGGTATGAATTCGTTTTCAGCCGGAAGTCGTAGGATCCCGCTTAGACCTGCATCCTTCCAGTCCACAACAATGTCATGTGGTATTTTTTCTATCATATACTCGGTTCCATACCAGGTTTCCGTTTCATTAGTCACATTCTTACACCACCGAGCTACGACAGAGATTCTAACGTATCTCGGAGTCAGATAATCCAGTAGTTCCTCAATCAAGTCCGGATTCCATTCGTTGGACATCCGAGGTCCTCTCAAGACTTCCCGCACGGGGTATTTTCGCATGCACCGTACAGTTGAGTTGACCAAATCACAAGGTGACGATTTCTCTTCGAAACGGAAATTTATATTCCGCATTCTTTTGCATTCCTACAATAAACGTGTACAACATGTATAATAAGGGATCAGATTGCCTTATAGCCAGACAATCAAACGAACATACTGATAAGAAAGCGAGTTAATAAAAACGTGGTAAAAATAGAAGCCCCGTATAATTGATTTATGAGTACTCACTTCAAAAATCCACGGAATAGGACCTTCTTCTTTCATCAAATTAATGTATTGAAACGCCAACCAGACAATATCACTAAAGTTTTTTAGTCCATTTTCCGTTAGGTCAATATTGATGTTAAAAAACTTGAAACCTCTAGCTCCTCTTCCGTATTCAGCTTGTAAGGAATTACTCCAATTATAGGTTTTCAATGCAGACAACAGAGAACCTTTACCTTCATGTCCAAGAAGATGCGAGATATAATGCACCGACTAGCAATGAGAATAAAAACAGTTCAGACGACATTATCTAATTTATTATTTTGTAGATAATATCATTGCGAAAGGTTGACCTAAACTTTAATATTAACTACAACGGCAAAAGCTTATCGATCTGTTTGTATCTGGGGTAGTCCAGACGATAGTACATGTTATCTGAAAATGAATTGAAGAAAAGTTGCGGCCAAATGTTACAATCCAATAACATGCACATTGATGTGCAAAAACAAACGTAGCTCCCTAACGACCACCGGGCCCATTTGGCGTCAGGTGTAAAAAAGTTTTCTTTTTAGTCAATGAAAATTCAGAAATAAATTCAAATTTTTCGGAAACTGACAGGGTGGCCACTCAATTCCGCTCACGGAATTCCCTGACATTTCCCGGTTTTCCCTGATTAAAATCATTATTTTTCCCTGACATTTTGATGCACAATTTGTGCGGAAATCACTAAAAACTATAGTAACTTAGGTAAAGTATGCCTAAATATATTAAAGTTAAAAAAGTTTTTAAAAATTGTTCATTCCGTTCATTATGATTTTTGAAAGTTGACAAAAACTAAAAATTTCCATTTGCTTGGTCTTGTTAAGTATATATTCAAAAAGGGGCTCCAAAAAGCGAAATATTTTCAGAGCTATTATTTGAACATTTATGCTGGTTGCAATGAAAATCGAGGTTCGAAGAATTATGACTAATTAACGAATGTGTAACTTTTTGAAGTATAAATTGAAAAATTTTTTTCCCATGGGACATGTTTCTTTTAAGCGTTAAGAATACACCACAATTTATCCAAATTCATAAATTGATATTCAATACAGCAAAACAATTATTTTACGCGGTGTACTGTCTAGACGCGGCGCGTCTATGCCGTAACAGTTGCGCAGAGTCCTATGTTCAGCGTTAAATTAAAATTACTAATACCGAACATAGAACTCCGGGTGCTTGTAATTTTTTATTGGATATTTCCTCCTCTTTAAGAATGTTTTTAAAATTTTCGCTAGCGCTTTTACTTTTTGAGTTATTGCCAAAAATCTGAGGCTTCGTTTTTTCTAGACTATTAGGCGTCGGTGAACTTGCGTCTCCACACGCAGTGACGGCCGTAGATAAATCAAACCGATGTCTGCTCGTACTATCGAATTCATGGGACAATCAGCAACTCAGCTTATAATCGTCAATAAGAAAAGAAGAAAAATTGTGACGATGCGGTGATAGCATCTCTATTTTATGGACAAAGCTTTTGAAATCCGAGAGTTCTATAAAAATTCCCTGACATTTCCCTGACTTTTCCCTGACATACAAAATTCCCTGACATTTCCCGGTTTTCCAGACGGGTGGCCACCCTGAAGCTTGCTTTGCGAGAAAAAACGATTTTCATACATTTTTCGTTTAATACAATGGTTTACGATTTCCAGAAAATTCTGAACATATTACTTTCGACCAATGTATACAAAAACACATTGCTTTCCCGTTTACAACTTTGCCCTAAGTGGACAGTTTTCGAGTAGTGGAAAATGATATCTAAAATATCCACTCTTAAACGGCAGGTGAAAATAATTTGAGTATGCACATTTGGTGGAGTAGAAGTAAAGAATAAATCGGTGACCAATCGTTCACGTTAATTCGGACTAACCTATATATTATATACACACAAATCGCCTAATCAACTAAACTCACTGTAGAGCTGAAATATTCTCCCATGTCAGGTAACGGGAACATTATGCTTAGATATCTGACATCCTTTATGGGTACGGCGTACACTCTTGTTTGAAGATCAGAGAATGGATGGTTGATCCAGGTTGTTAAATGAACATCAAAATTTTGCACTTTAGTAAAAAATATAGTAACTAGAGCTTCCAATTCATCGAGACTTTCTAAAAAAATGTTCATTCGTTAGAACAAGCCTAATTAATTGTACATCAAATTGTAAATTGTGCAGTAAAAATATTACTATTCTCTGACCTTTTCCAATTACGCTGAGCGACATGATGCTGGCTGAATACCACGTTTCGTGAAATTTCAACAGTTCGTCTCTGATGTTCATATCAAGCTGCCTCGGAATTATGCCCAACGTCTCCTTATTTCCCGTTCCAAATTTCGAGTACGGGTGCATAGGATTTGCCAATGATTTATGTAACTGCCTAATTCGCCATTTATCGTCCATTAGGTTTGATTCATGCTCAAGATCAATAACATTCAATTCCCTCTCGATGGCTGACTCGATGAACAATGGGTTCAGAAAAATGTGAGAAAACCGGTCCAAGGCCCCGCGTAAATTTTCGGGGCTTACTTCAAAGTAGTAATTAGTGAAATCGTCGCCGGTAGATGCGTTACATGTTCCACCATGGTCGCAGATGTATTTCGCATAACCCATCTCCGCTGGATATACCCCTGTTTCAAGAAAAAGCATGTGCTCGCATAAGTGTGCCAGACCTGGTAATTCTACGGGGTCATTCATACTTCCTGAAATGAGTATAAAGTTGCTGCGATGAGGTTAGTGAATTAATTGAAAATGAAAAAAATTTCACGGGTTATACGAGTATAACTTACCGACTTCAACGTTAAGAGATGCAGCGCTTTTGCCAGTCGTTGAATCGCTTATTAGTAGTACCCTCATTTCATTCGATAACATCAGACCTCTGTAAAGTCTTTTGTCGTTCGGAGATTTGATTATATCATCAAAGCGTATTCGATCGTTTATCCCGAGCAACCTTTGTCTTGAAACGCATTCAATTATAACCAATAATTAATGAATGAGTACTTGGTGAAAGATACCGTGTTTGTAAAATTAAAAAAAAAATACAAATATTCACTAACTGGGAGTAAATAGTCGTTTACCTCTGACTGGTATTGATACTTTGACATAGTTCCTCCATAATTGCAATACGATCAGAAGTGGACAATATGAAAATATGTGGAATAAGTGTCGTGAAGTAACAGGAAATCTGGAAGAACACGAAACCTAATGTGTACACGGAAATTAAGCTCATCACGTATGCTTAAAGTGCGAGGAGAACACGTTAATCTACGCCGAATTTGTGAAACTAACAAAGAAATTAGGAATTAGTACTTGAAATGCAATCAATTTTAATGATCATTTTTAGAGTCTCGATTCTAAATTAATACTGATTTTAGTTAGATCAGAAACGAACGTGTCTCCTTTATCATGCTTAGAATGTGACTTTGTTGGATATAATGTTGGATCGACGGCACTGCAAATGCACACCTGTAATTCCGAATATGTGTAACATTCGTTTGAACAAAGTGTTTTTTGGCGTAGGTGCGATTTGTGACTAGTCTCTTAGAACTAAATCTTTTTTCTTGGACCAACGCTAAATGAATATCAGCACCTCACTTAGTTGGGGAATTGAAGTAATATTTGATGGATAGTAACCATCTGCGTATAAGGTTTGACGTGGTAGAGAAATATCCACGGTACGCGTAATCACGTATTTAAAATACACCAAGTGTATTTCTCAGTAAAATAACCAAGTTTGGAGTCCTTACGATTACGATAACGTGACAGATGTTTTAAATAAAATTGTTTTGAGGAGGGCCCCCATCAGGGCTGAAACGTTAACACAATGAAAAGAAGTGTTTTGATGTCTCGACCTTCATATCCAAGAACAATATTAGCCAACAATTCACCAAGGTCAAGAAAAAAATCGTCTTCATTATGTATAACGTTGCTGCTCCAAAAATGATCGCGAGCATTGAAATCCCCACTAAGTAAAGTGACAAAAAAATTTAAACTGATAATCGGCTTTTCCATACCGAGAAATTTGATGAGGAGTTTGCAAGAAATCGAAAGACAAATTGTTTTGGATCTACAAGACAATTTAAAAATGATCAATCATGTACATTTTCGGATATGTAATTCTGTTTAAAAAGACTCCATGGATATTTATATACGCAGCTGCAGTACAAATGTCATAATAAAAGTTTTATCTGTAATTTTGTATATAACTTATTTCACCAGTATGATACACATGTATGAAATTTGAAAAAACAAATTTCTGCAATATTTCAGGAATATTTTAGTTCTTATGCAATGAATGGCGGAGACTCGGACATTGCAGTAACATTACGCAATATAAGCGCAATCATTGCCAATGTTGCAAAGTTATGTTGCTGCAACGTCTCGATGCTGTATGGGATGATAGTATCAAAATTGCTGTGCTGCCACAGCCATGTCTCAATTAAACCTACGATATCGAAAATCTTTGCATAAGGCAGATTTTACTAACGTGTGAGAATTAAACTGTTCTTTTTTGTAGTACTATTTAGAATTCCATACGAGTAGCTTTCAGAGCAATAAATTAGTGACTTGACGATATTTTTACGCTAGACACGAATGATTTTTCAACATATTTTCTCCGAATAAATTTTAACGTAAAGCATGCAGGCCTTTTCCTATAAAAGCTACCTATTTCCCAGATCATTTGGCACATGTATACTAGAATTGATAAAATTTAATTCCAGCATAATCATGACATTCAAGTTCGCCCTGCGCTGCAACGTAACATGGCCAACGTACCGTGAGATGTATCGAGCCCAAACATAGAATCAAGCCACCTCGACGCCTACACATAGGCAACCAGGTGTTACAATTTCGCTCCTGAGATGGCAAGTTGTAACTCCGATTGCCTCTCTGTAGGCGCCGAGGTAGCTTGTTTCCATGTTTAGGCCAGGCTGGCTAGGCAGACCGGCACTTTTATTCTGTTTACAAGATTATCACCTTGATCGGTAGGTCAGAACGTCCCGCGAAAACATGAACCTAAAGTAATCTTATGTTATGATGATCACCTAACGTAGTGATATTAATTACAAAAGGAATGTAAGCACTCTAAAAACTATAAAAGTTTTTCTGAACCCTGTACACATAAACACACCTTCTTTCTACAGCAAATCTGTGGAAAAAAACTATTTTATTAGTAATTTTATTCTTATATCCGAGGATTGATTGTTAAATTTATGACATACAGTTAGACACTCGCACAAAAGATATATTTCCAGCAGCACAATCTGCAGTTACAAAAATATACCAAAGTTGGTATATTTAATATGTTTGTAAATCCGGCACGCTTTTATAGTTATATCGTGATCGTGTAAACTGTACACACACAATTTATGAATAAAAACAAGTAAATCCAAATGAACTTACTAGGAACAAACTATAGGCTCATACCACTACTTCGAAATGATTAAAGTTTTTCAAATATCCGCGAGAAAACTCGGAAAGCAATAATCGTACAATTGTATCGCATGATGTTTCCTGTACGAAGTAATTTGTCGACTGTCACTGCCAACCAACACCGAGTACACTCGACTGATATCCTGATTGTGAGACTAATCCTTAACCATTGTGAACATCATCCTTCTCCCACCATGTCGTCAAACTGAAAAAGAAAGAGTTAGTGTCATCACTTTCTTGACTTCCATGAATAATAATCGTACCTACAAATTTGACTGAATTTTTCTCAACCGTAGAGGAAAAATAGCTGTTACACAGCCTGGTATATGACACATCATTACGTTATTTCGAAACCTTATAAAAAGTAACACTGGACGTACCCCTACACCCAAAAATATAAATTGGTTACGCACTTAATTATCGACATTCAAAATTTGGAAAAGATTTTCAAACTTTTCCGACTGAAAATCACTTCCTTCTCGGTGAATTTTTTCAAACGTCTGCCGTATCAGTTTTTTTTTTACACTGTAAGCCAGGCTCGCAGCGTAAGAGTTTACTCCGAAAGACGAAATGTATAGCTAATAATGTGCAGTTATATGCAATTGTATTAATGAAACGTTTTTTGTGTCCAAGGAAAGATTGTACATGCAAATAACGGTTAATGCTATTATTTCCGACTAATTCCCGTTGCATCAACTCAATTTTCTGGTCAACTGTCTACCTAGTGTAACAAACTGTCCGGAATCATTTTTTCCTCATTTGAACCATGATAGCTTCAAGCAATTGGAAGTTTCAAGCTTCCAATTGGTTTTTCAAGATATTCTCCTTTGCAAACTCTGGTTTAGTTTTTTCAGTCACGACATTTTGTTTAAGGGGTCAGGTGGGTTTCAAAAGCTCAAAATAGGTGCATTTTTATGAATTTTTTTTCATTTAATCAACAGAATATTTCATTCCATCAATTTAACACATGAAAGATACATATTTTATAAATAGTTCGTGAAATTTTCATTGAAAAATATATTGAAAATTAAGGCGTGGACACGTCGTCTGCTTTGACCCCTAAAAAAAAAGTTCTCTCGGCGTAGTCAGGATAACTCATGACAGATTCATCTGAAATGCAAAAACTAGAAATTTTCTGTTAGTAGATGTTTAAAACTCGTGCTTGGACGAAGGAAAAAAAAAAAAAAAAAATTACATTTTTGGCGGCGTTGAAAACAAAAAACCCTTATTTTGAGTAAAATTTTCACCCTTCATGGCCTTGAAAAATTACTTGGAATAGAAAAAACAAAAATTCCTTCGTTAAACCACGAGATAATGTTATTTTGAAGAAGTGTGCAAAATTTGAAAGAGATCGGTTCATAAGTTTTCGAGAAATCGTGACTACCGATTTCAAAAACGTAGTTTCGAAAAAAACGCGATTGAAGATTTACATTCAAATAACATGTAAATGATCCCACTTACACCGTATAATGATGCAAACCCACGTTTTTTCCACGTGCCATCACCTGACACGGTAACATCTGTCGTATCTTCAACATTATTTTCATCACACGTTAATTTTTTTTCTTGATTTGCCGCAGACGACCTCCATATACCTACGTCACGCTTGGTTATAGCCTGATGGGTGAAACATCCAAAGGCTATATCTCTTAGAATATGACTCGGATAGTTTTAAAATTTTAAAGGAATATTCTCAACATATTCAATTATAAGATAAACAAAAAAAAAAAAAATCCGATTTTTTGAAATTTTGAAACCCACCTAACCCCGTGAGGAAAACAGAAATTCAGCATTCCGCAGTGCAAGCTGATGCACGACATCGGCGACGTTTGTCGACCGGATGGTTCGATAACTCTAAATACCACATTGATGTACCCGGATGGATCTCAGATTGAACTTACCGAAGTCCACGATATGTTTTGCCCCTGTGGATACGGGCTGAGTTGTGATCGTCGAGATGCCGTATGCCGCGATCCGAGTCAGGAAAGAGGATTCAATCACTTGCCGGGAGAAGCAATTACCGAGGACGATTAATTGCAATGCTGAATTTCGAACGAGAAATGCGTTAAAATAATTGCCTAATCGCTGAACAAACAAATGATAATTGGCTGGTTAATAGATTATAAAAAGTGATTGAAAAACATCGATTTATTGCTTTGAAATACCGGTGACTGTATAGTATTATATTCATACGGATGTACGTGGAAATTCCGTAATGATCGAATCAATATAGCATTTGTATCAATTGCTGGTGAAGAAATTGTGCAACCCAGTAACTATAACGGTAGAGCGACTGGAGCCCCTGTCCCAGGAGTAACGCATCATATTATGATCCAGGGGATAACATTCTAAGATGAGTGAAAAAAAATATATTAATTATTTAACGATCACCCCGTTCGAAGATTACATTAATTTGTATAATTGAAATGAAAACCAATTTATATTACCAAAAGCATACCGATAATTGGTATTCGATCACGTCTTTCCTGCCATTGTCATATGCGGTCAAACGTTTTTTCTTGTGTAGTGAAGTCGAGACGAGGCCTCTTAATTTGACCCTGGCGGTTTTCCAAATCGATCAAGACTTTGCATTAAAAAAAAATCCGAACGAATTGGCCTTACTTTTTTGCGATTTTTGGAAACAAAAATTTTATGCCACTGAATCGATCTGTACATCCCCTTTTCCAGTAATTGGACCCTTAGTAATCCAAAAAAGACGTCTACTAGAAATAGCTGAGGTAAATAAAACAAAATCCAAAACGGATTCTTTTCGCTATTCTTAGAAGCCAGATATTTTTATTTTAGAATGGATTCGTTGGCGTGTATTTATGACTGAATATTCCAGCCTGTCACGGCAGATATTTCCAGCAGTACATTTGTACTGTAAAGCTACAACAAACGTTTTCCAATACCGACGCTGATAAATTAATAAACAGATTGTAAAAGACTCACCTTCCAGTAATAGTTACATATAATACTTATACAAGGTTTCCGAATTTTCTTCGTCACACGTGGCGTATACAGTAGTATCATATAAATGTGCACATGTGTTTTTATTTTTCACTTTCAGTGTGATAACCTGAGAGTGGAGATCAACTTATGTGATGGGGCAGTGAACCAACACATGTTTCTTGATAACATTGCGCATCTATTTAGCGGTGGTCGAGTTGCTGGATCCTTGCTTCGTGTGTTCCTAGTGTGTAGAAATCATCATATACGCATAATGATCGTGAAGAGTAAAGTGGTACCACCGATTTTATGTTATCTCCTCGCAATGAAACAGTTCAATATGCAAATCAGCGCAAGTCTGATGTCAATATCACGCCAACTAACATTTGCGCAGAACACACGAAATATTCGCTTACAGACGTGTACATAAATGCGCAGACACTTGACAAGGTAAAGTGGTCACTTTCGATCCAATCCTCCCAATAATTATTCAGTTCTCCATTTACTCAAGGTATCGAAATTTTAATGCCGATTTCGATCAATCAGCTGGCTTATACTCTGCAAATCACCGTTGCAATTAGCGAATCGGTTCATGTTCGACCAAGTTCGGAGACCCAAATTGCTGTCATACTTTATTAGAGGCAGAGAACACTTGTTAAATATGTTTACACGTATGCAGTTAATAGCAAAAGAATACAGGATTCAGCAATTTTTATATCGTTTCCTACCACGTTGGTTGAAGAATATTGACCATATTTTAAACGGGAAATACTGTAAGTTCGGCTATCAATTCATATGATGAAAAGACAGAAACAAAATATTTAAGGAGTTGTACCTTGTTAGGATTTTCCAAAATTGATTTGTTTTATTTCGTTTTCAATAAATAAATACATTCGAGTATATGCACAGAAAATTTCACATCGAAGTTACGCGCACATTTGCAAAGATACCCCGGAGCGTTTGAAAATGCTTGTGAAACTGAACGCTTTTTTCTTAAAACTGTATGTTCGAAGTCGAAGTGAGCAAGATTTCTCGGAAACGGCTGATCCGATCAGTCTCAAATTTTGACACAACCTTTATGAATACATTTTTCAGTCCTTGATCGAAGGTTTTTTCTCGTCGATCAATATTTTCCATTTTACAAACAAATTAAGGGGACATTTTTTATGGAAAATCGATTTTTGTTTGAAAAGCTGCTGTTTTTCTAAAAATTAATGTTTTGCTCGTTCCTTCGATCGAAGACTGGACAATACCTTATATTATCTAAATCTTTTTTGTTTTTTCATATTGGACGATCCAGTCCAGAGATATCTTGCTCACCGCAAGACGCCTGTTTTTTTTTTAGAGATGCTCCCGGAGATCGGCTATAGCAGCTTTAAAAATCATTATTTTTACAATTATAAAATATCAGGACGAATTTCAATGTTACCCCAATGTGTATATAAATTTTCACATTATCAAATTAAAATGTCACTTCATGAGAAATCCTTGTAAAATCGCCTTTTTTCGGCCTTCTGATTGGGTATAACTGGGTAAATAAGATTTGACGGTCATGCTCGTTATTTCCACAAAATTACGTACTATTATATTAAATCTTATCTAAAAATATGATATATCTATAAAAATGACTCTCAGAGATATAAAAATTGCTCTGAACTCGTCAGATTCGCTCATTGCGGTTATTCTCACAGAAATGAATTATCGTTAGTACGGATCACTGCAAGGATGAGTTACCAATCCCAGTTATGTGAAGTCGAAAAATTAACATATATACCAGTGGCACATATGTACATATCTCATTATATGGATAAAATAATGGATTTGTCAATCCTTTTTTCTATTTGAAAATCTGTCACATTGCACAAAATGGGATTGGTGAACAATCGTTTTATAATACAATTATTTCATAGTTCAGTCCATTCGAACTAATGCCCTATTGTTTAATAAAATTTGTCTCGGATGCCCGTATCCGGTGCATCGTATCCATTATACTAAATACAGTTACAATATACGTCTCCTTCAAATTTTCTTTGGTACATCAATAAATGGCTTTACCAAAGGATACGACGCTTGGGTTGAACGAAACATCGCTGCGTCATTAATTCTACAAACTGTATTTAGACGTGTTTCCGAGGATGGAGATGATTCATTTTCCGGGACGTTGATCGTTGCATGTCCAGCTCCGCCTTCAACCTTCGAAACTATATGTACCGAAAGTTTACATCTAGTCGAAGCTGAACTGATAAGGACATCCTGAAAATTAAAACGAAACACTTGTAGTTACACATGGTAAATTATTTATCATAACGTGAAATTTATTTTTAAATAAGACGACACCGCAATATGTTAAATAAAACGTCGAAATACTCGTGCACACCTTATAAAATTTGATAACCATTTCTTTCGTTACAGTTCTCATGTAGGATACTTCCATGTTAGCCCTGTCGAAATTGTATCGTTGCTCCCATATTTCAGACCAGAACAAACTCGTCAGAGTGCCCAGCGTTGTCGGTTTCTCCAATTTTTTCGTAGCTAAGGCGTCTTTGTAACTTGAGAATTCTTCTTCCGGCATATCGACTAACTGGTTCTGAAAGTGAGAGTAATCGAAAGTACGAAGGAATTCAAATTCTGCAAATGCATTGGAAGCATACACCAAAAATTCGATTTTAGCGATAGTT
The DNA here is from genome assembly GCF_021155785.1 of Neodiprion fabricii. Taxonomy (NCBI): domain Eukaryota; kingdom Metazoa; phylum Arthropoda; class Insecta; order Hymenoptera; family Diprionidae; genus Neodiprion; species Neodiprion fabricii. Next base: position 25,486,072 of record NC_060243.1, on the reverse strand, counting down.
CTTCTTTTGAAAACACAAGCAAATCGCGTTTAACGCGATCCAGGAAACTTACCAACATCGCTTCCAAAAATGCTTCTATTCTTTGATCAACATACTGAGGATGTTTGTCACTTTGCACAGTAAATTTCAGACCTTGCGCACCATTTATTCGTCGTACACTGATGTAAACGATGTAGCCAAGCTGTTCTTTGGTTCTAATGGTATCAAAGTAGGGTTCGAATATTATTTGATTCAGGAGCTCCGAGAGTACGTTCGATTCTATCGTCTCAACACCACATTGGTAGTACACTTGGACGCAGGAACTTTTGTGCAATCTATTACCGACATCGTAAAGAAAGTTACAACCTGAAACATTGTAAATGAAAGTCAAAGTATAGTAGAGAAACAATTTCAACAACAAATAGAGAAAGTCTAACTAATTGATGTTGCACTTACCATCATCTAATTTCACATGTTGACATCGAATTAATTGCCGTGGTAGTAGCGGTGAGAATTGTGGCAACGCGTTGATCAATTTAAATTCAAATATTTTGACTATATCTAACGCTTCCGACTTGGTTACGTTTCCATGTATTAAACATTCAATGTGCACTTTACTTAGCATCTGTTTTATATAATGTTGTAAGTTTTCCGCTGTCAATACTGAAAGCATGGAAATTTTGGCGATCAATACTCAAATTTGGACGCAAGTCTGTAGGATTCAGCCCTTTACGCAGCTGGGTATAATATGAAACTCGCGTGTTACTTACGTGAAGTTGATTTTAGCAAATCATCTGCGGTCCATTTAGTCTCTGACAACAAAACCCCCATGTGGTAGTCAGCACGATCGTAAGGCTGGTCAGCTTTCATATTTTTCAGATTCCTAATATACTAAAACCAACACGGTGAGGAATAAATCCATTGAGCATCACAGTATGTAAGTAATACCCACATCACATGATGGTGCAAGAAAAATCGTCGTTCTCGCGATATCTTATACTTACACTTTCTTTAATGGTTTGGAATAGACCCGGATTTACTTTAAAATTGGCCATCTCATCAATGATTCTCTCAAGCAGAATTCGCTGTTTGTCGTTATAGCCCTCGATTGTTAACTGAAGAAAGCATATAATCATTGCGTTGCGTAAAATGGCGATATACCTTGTGATATACCTATGCACGTGTATATTCACCTAAAGTTATTGCCTATGATGAACAAAAGAATATAAGGAACATATTTAACGTCAACTGTAGATACTCACGGTCATTCCGTAATCGTTATGACTAAGAGACCAACAGAGTCCTGCAAGACGGGCAGCATAAGTATATTCGTTCAATGAATCGTAGAACAGGTCCACGAATATGTATCCCAGATTGCAATTAACTGGATCGATGCTTGTGAAAGAACTGAAAATATGTGTCATGCTAATAACTGATGTTAAAGTTTTCTTTATTGGAATTTTTAGATCTTTGAATGACAATTCTGATGTTAGATTGAAGCCATTATAAAAATCAGATCAACAGATCAAATGCTAATTAATCACATTGGTCAGAATTTTTCAATCTATTCACATATGGGGTAAATAGTTACAAATGCATTGTCTAAATTCTGCAACTTAATGCGGACAATCACATCAAGACTTTGTATAAAATCAAATAAATTGCTCACCTCAGAAAATTGAATCTAAGATTAGCTTTAGGCAAGAGAAATTCATCATCTTGCTTGAACCAAACTCGCATCAGCGCTGTGTCTTCAATAATTACTGGGAATTTGTTTGCCTGTGAGGCCAATTGTAATATTTCATCAGATCGTCGAAAGATTTCGCTGATAAAAGTAAATTATTAACTAATCAAAGAAGCTTGGTACTTACGTCAGGCTCTCGTGGCTTTAGCTCAAAATTTGTTGGTATGAATTCGTTTTCAGCCGGAAGTCGTAGGATCCCGCTTAGACCTGCATCCTTCCAGTCCACAACAATGTCATGTGGTATTTTTTCTATCATATACTCGGTTCCATACCAGGTTTCCGTTTCATTAGTCACATTCTTACACCACCGAGCTACGACAGAGATTCTAACGTATCTCGGAGTCAGATAATCCAGTAGTTCCTCAATCAAGTCCGGATTCCATTCGTTGGACAACCGAGGTCCTCTCAAGACTTCCCGCGCGGGGTATTCTCGCAAACAACGTACAGTTGAGTTGACTAAATCACAAGGTGACGATTTCTCTTCGTAACGGAAATTTATATTCCACATTTTTTTGCATTCCTACAATAAACGTGTACAACATGTATAATAAGGGATCAGATTGCCTTATAGCCAGACAATCAAACGAACATACTGATAAGAAAGCGAGTTAATCAAAACGCGGTAAAAATAGAAGCCCCGTATAATTGATTTATGAGTTCTCACTTCAAAAATCCACGGAATAGGACCGTCTTCTTTCATCACATTAATGTATTGAAACGTCAACCAGACAATATCACTAAAGTTTTTTAGTCCATTTTCCGTTAGGTCAATATTGATGTTAAAAAACTTGAAACCTCTAGCTCCTCTTCCGTATTCAGCTTGTAAGGAATTACTCCAATTATAGGTTTTCAATGCAGACAACAGAGAACCTTTACCTTCATGTCCAAGAAGATGCGAGATATAATGCACCGACTAGCAATGAGAATAAAAACAGTTCAGACGACATTATCTAATTTATTATTTTGTAGATAATATCATTGCGAAAGGTTGACCTAAACTTTAAAATTAACTACAACGGCAAAAGCTTATCGATTTGTTTGTATCTGGGGTAGTCCAGACGATAGTACATGTTATCTAAAAATGAATTGAAGAAAAGTTCCGGCCAAATGTTACAATCCAATAACATGCACATTGATGTGCAAAAACAAACGTAGCTCCCTAACGACCACCGGGCCCATTTGGCGTCAGGTGTAAAAAAGTTTTCTTTTTAGTCAATGAAAATTCAGAAATAAATTTAAATTTTTCGGAAACTGACAGGGTGGCCACTCAATTCCGCTCACGGAATTCCCTGACATTTCCCGGTTTTCCAGACGGGTGGCCACCCTGAAGCTTGCTTTGCGAGAAAAAACGATTTTCATACATTTTTCGTTCAATACAATGGTTTACGATTTCCAGAAAATTCTGAACATATTATTTTCGACCAATGTATACAAAAACACATTGGTTTCCCGTTTACAACTTTGCCCCGAGTGGACAGTTTTCGAGTAGTGGAAAATGATATCTAAAATATCCACTCTTAAACGGCAGGTGAAAATAATTTGAGTATGCACATTTGGTGGAGTAGAAGTAAAGAATAAATCGGTGACCAATCGTTAACGTTAATTCGGACTAACCTATATATTATATACACAAAAATCGCCTAATCAACTAAACTCACTGTAGAGCTGAAATATTCTCCCATGTCAGGTAACGGGAACATTATGCTTAGATATCTGACATCCCTTATGGGTACGGCGTACACTCTTGTTTCAAGATCACAGAATGGATGGTCGATCCAAGTTGTTAAATGAACATCAAAATTTTCCACATTAGTAAAAAATGTAGTAACTAGAGCTTCCAATTCATCGAGATTTTCTAAAAAAATGTTCATTCGTTAGAACAAGCCTAATTAATTGTACATCAAATTGTAAATTGTGCGGTAAAAATATTACTATTCTCTGACCTTTTCCAATTACGCTGAGCGTCATGATGCTGGCTGAATACCACGTTTCGTGGAATTTCAACAGTTCGTCTCTGATGTTCATACCAAGCTGCCTCGGAATTATGCCCAACGTCTCCTTATTTCCCGTTCCAAATTTCGAGTACGGGTGCATAGGATTTGCCAATGATTTATGTAACTGCCTAATTCGCCATTTATCGTCCATTAGGTTTGATTCATGCTCAAGATCAATAACATTCAATTCCCTCTCGATGGCTGACTCGGTGAACAATGGGTTCAGAAAAATCTGAGAAAACCGGTCCAAGGCCCCGGGTAAATTTTCGGGGTTTACATCAAAGTAGTAATTGGTGAAATCGTCGCCGGTAGATGCGTTACATGTTCCACCATGGTCGTAGATGTATTTCGTATAACCATTCTCCGCTGGATATGCCTCTGTTCCAAGAAAAAGCATGTGCTCGCAAAAGTGTGCCAGACCTGGTAATTCTACGGGGTCATTCATACTTCCTGAAATGAGTATAAAGTTGCTGTGATGAGGTGAGTGAATTAATTGAAAATGAAAAAAATTTCACGGGTTATGCGAGTATAACTCACCGACATCAACGTTGAGAGATGCAGCGCTTTTGCCAGTCGTTGAATCGCTTATCAGTAGTACCCTCATATCATTCGATAATATCAGACCTCTGTAAAGTCTTTTGTCGTTCGGAGATTTGATTATATCATTAAAGCGTATTCGATCGTTTATCCCGAGCAACCTTTGTCTTGAAACGCATTCAATTATAACCAATAATTAATGAATGAGTACTTGGTGAAAGATACCGCGTTTGTAATATTAAAAAAAAAATACAAATATTCACTAACTGGGAGTAAATAGTCGTTTTCCTCTGACTGGTATTGATACTTTGACATAGTTCCTCCATAATTGCAGTACGATCAGAAGTGGACAATATGAAAATATGTGGGATAAGTGTCGTGAAGTAACAGGAAATCTGGAAGAACACGAAACCTAATGTGTACACGGAAATTAAGCTCATCATGTATGCTTAAAGTGCGAGGAGAACACGTTAATCTACGCCGAATTTGTGAAACTACCGAAGAAAGTAGGAATTAGTACTTGAAATGCAATCAATTTTAGTGATCATTTTTAGAGTCTCGATTCTAAATTAATACTGATTTTAGTTAGATCAGAAACGAACGTGTCTCCTTTATCATGCTTAGAATGTGACTTTGTTGGATATAATGTTGGATCGACGGCACTGCAAATGCACACCTGTAATTCCGAATATGTGTAACATTCGTTTGAACAAAGTGTTTTTTGGCGTAGGTGCGATTTGTGACTAGTCTCTTAGAACTAAATCTTTTTTCTTGGACCAACGCTAAATGAATATCAGCACCTCACTTAGTTGGGGAATTGAAGTAATATTTGATGGATAGTAACCATCTGCGTATAAGGTTTGACGTGGTAGAGAAATATCCACGGTACGCGTAATCACGTATTTAAAATACACCAAGTGTATTTCTCAGTAAAACAACCAAGTTTGGAGTCCTTACGGTTACGATAAGTGACAGATGTTTTAAATAAAATTGTTTTGAGGAGGGCCCCCATCAGGGCTGAAACGTTAACACAATGAAAAGAAGTGTCTCGACCTTCATATCCAAGAACATTATTAGCCAACAATTCACCAAGGTCAAGAAAAAAATCGTCTTCATTATGTATAACGTTGCTGCTCCAAAAATGATTGCGAGCATTGAAATCCCCACTAAGTAAAGTGACGAAAAAATCTAAACCGATAATCGGCTTTTCCACACCGAGAAATTTGATGAGGAGTTTGCAAGAAATCGAAAGACAAATTGTTTTGGATCTACAAGACAATTTAAAAATGATCAATCATGTACATTTTCGGATATGTAATTCTGTTTAAAAAGACTCCATGGATATTTAAATAGGCAGCTGCAGTACAAATGTCATAATAAAAGTTTTATCTGTAATTTTGTATATAACTTATTTCACCAGTATGATACACATGTATGAAATTTGAAAAAACAAATTTCTGCAATATTTCAGGAATATTTTTGTTCTTATGCAATGAATGGCGGAGACTCGGACATTGCGGTAACATTACGCAATATAAGCGCAATCATTGCCAATATTGCAAAGTTATGTTGCTGCAACGTCTCGATGCTGTATGGGATGATAGTATCAAAATCGCTGTGCTGCCACAGCCATGTCTCAATTAAACGTACGATATTGAAATTCTTTGTATAAGGCAGATTTTACTAACGTGTGAGAATTATACTGTCCTTTTTGTAGTACTATTTAAAATTTCAAACGAGTAGCTTTCAGAGCAATAAATTAGTGACTTGACGATATTTTTCCGCTACACACGAATGATTTTTCAACATATTTTCTCCGAATAAATTTTAACGTAAAGCATGCAGGCCTTTTCCTATAAAAGCTACCTATTTCCCACACCATTTGGCACATGTATACCAGAATTCATAAAATTTAATTCCAGCATAATTATGACATTCAAGTTCGCCCTGCGCTGCAACGTAACATGGCCAACGTACCGTGAGACATATCGAGCCCAAACATAGAAACAAGCCACCTCGACGCCTACACATAGGCAACCAGGTGTTACAATTTTGTTCCTGAGATGGCAAATTGTAACTCCGATTGCCTCTCTGCAGGCGCTGAGGCAGCTTGTTTCCATGTTTAGGCCAGGCTGGCTAGGCAGACCGGCACATTTATCCTGTTTACAAGATTATCACCTTGATCGGTAGGTCAGAACGTCCCGCGAAAACATGAACCTAAAGTAATCTTATGTTATGATGATCACCTAACGTAGTGATATTAATTACAAAAGGTATGTAAGCACTCTAAAAACTATAAAAGTTTTTCTGAACTCTGTACACATAAACACACCTACTTTCTACAGCAAATCTGTGGAAAAAAAACTATTTTATTAGTAATTTTATTCTTATATCTGAGGATTGATTGTTAAATTTATGACATACAGTTAGACACTCGCACAAAAGATATATTTCCAGCAGCACAATCTGCAGTTACCAAAAATATACCAAAGTTGGTATATTTAATATGTTTGAAAATCCGGCACGCTTTTATAGGTATATCGTGATCGTGTAAACTGTACACACACAATTTATGAATAAAAACAAGTAAATCTAAATGAACTTACTAGGAACAAACTATAGGCTCATACCACTACTTCGAAATGATTAAAGTGTTTTCAAATATCCGCGAGAAAACTCGGAAAGCAATAATCGTACAATTGTATCGCATGATGTTTCCTGTACGAAGTAATTTGTCGACTGTCACTGCCAACCAACACCGAGTACACTCGACAGATATCCTGATTATGAGACTAATCCTTAACCATTGTGAACATCATCCTCCTCCCACCATGTCGTCAAACTGAAAAAGAAAGAGTTAGTGTCATCACTTTCTTGACTTCCATGAATAATAATCGTACCTGTAAATTTGACTGAATTTTTCTTTCCCGTAGAGGAAAAATAGCTGTTACACAGCCTGGTGTATGACACATCATTACGTTATTTCGAAACCTCATAAAAAGTAACACTGGACGTACCCGTGCACCCAAAAATATAAATTGGTTACGCACTTAATTATCGTCATTCAAAATTTGGAAAAGATTTTCAAACTTTTTCGACTGAAAATCACTTCCTTCTCGGTGAATTTTTTCAAACGTCTGCCGTATCAGTTTTTTTTTTTACACTGTAAGCCAGGCCCACAGCGTAAGAGTTTACTCCGAAAGACAAAATGTATAGCTAATAATGTGCAGTTATATGCAATTGTATTAATAAAACGTTATTTGTGTCCAAGGAAAGATTGTTCATGCAAATAACGGTTAATGCTATTATTTCCGACTAATTCCCGTTGCATCAACTCAATTTTCTGGTTAACTGTCTACCTAGTGTAACAAACTATCCGGAATCGTTTTTTCCTCATTTGAATCATGCTAGCTTCAAGCAATTGGAAGTTTCAAGCTTCCAATTGTTTTTTCAAGATATTCTTCTTTGCAAACTCTGGTTTAGTTTGTTCAGTCATGACATTTTGTTTAAGAAATTGCTCGAATAACAAAATACTCCAGTATTATTTATTAAACTTATGATGTATAATTCTAATTTCAATTTAATGGCTACGACCGTTAAGAGAAAGTCTCTGTTTTAACACAACGATCAACTGACTTTAGAAGGAATTAATTGTATACTGGAGAAGGAAATGGTTTCAGAAGCCCAGAGTTACACATAACAACGACCATTTCTTGACGCAAACTTTTTTGTTACTTTTTTTCTGCAGAGTTTGGTCAAATTCACGTTAATGGGTATACTTTGCAGGTTATAATACTGCTCCAATTGATTCCAGATTAACCTCATCAACGACCATTTTCTGTTTTGCCCGAGGAAACAGGACCTGATCCGTGTTTATGTGCCGCAACCTCAGTCAAAGAAATGACCCAAATAGAGTTGATAACTGGGCAATTCAAAGCCCATCTTTTTTCAATCGAATAGATATCAATTGCAATTATCAGGCTAGCAGTACGATGCTTCAGACGCGGGAGAAAAATCAAATTTATTTAGCTCTATTAGAACCAGGAACGACTTCCGAAAAATGAATAATTGTAATACACACACAGCTGAAGACAAAGAATAGTGTTCGTCCATTTTGCTCCGAGATCATAGAAGCAGCTGTGACAATATTTTGAAAACTATAGTTTGGTTTTTTCGTTGGCACACAACATGAATGGTTATGTTGATAACGAAAGAATTATAATTTTGTAATGATGTTCTTTATTTGAAAATTCATTAGCGATTTAATCGCTCACTGCTACTACAAAAATAATCAAATATTCTATTGCACTTTATTTACTGTACGTATGTAGAATGTATGTACCAAGTGACTGCCGATGAATTTGGAAGTTTTTTTAAGGTTTGCTTCCTGTTATCACTTTCAAACGTGTAACAGTGATTGAGGTGCAAATTACAAATTATTACCAATTCGGGTGTAACATAAACAAATTGCATGCATATTAATCATGGATACACGTAGATATCTAATTTTCTAACGCAACGGTTGATTTATGACATAATTTTTCTGTTTGAAAGTTTTTCTTTGAAATCGTGAACAAATTTCCCTGTCGTATTGAAAAAAACAAAAAGGGACTAGTGACCAATAATTCCATATCGTAATCGTTCAGTCAAGGCTGTTGGATCGATGTGATTAGATAATACTCAAGGCTATGGCATATAGACCTAAGATGAGAAAAGTTTATGCCTCTCCTGAAATACATGTCATGACTCTATCAATTCGCAACATTTTAAAGACCTAGGCGTGGAGCATCACATGTACTTAATCACTGTACCCGAACATTATAACTTCGATCTTCGACCTTTTCTGGGTATATCAATGAATGGCTGCAGTAGAGGATATAATGCCTGGCTAGATTTAAATGACATCACATCCTTAATTCTATGGGGTGTATTTGGGCTGGTTTCCGTAGAGGGGGTTGATCCTTCCTCTGCAACGTTTGCCTCTGCATGTCCAGCACCACCTTCCACCATTGAAACTACATGGACTGAAAGCTTGTGTCTACTTGGGGATGAACTGTGTATAGCGTCCTAAAATATAAAATACGTAACGCTATTTGTAGCTATACATCTGTAAATCATTTTTTAACACGAGATAATACAGTGATTCTGATTAAATCGGCAAGAACGAGAAACATACCTTATAAAATTGAATGACCATTTCTTTCGTTATCGTTCTCATGTAGGATACTTCGATGTTAGCTTTATCGAAATTGTATTGTTGTGTTGATATTTCGGACCAAAACAAAGCCGATAAAGTGCTCATCATTTTTGGTTTCTCCAATCTTTTTATAGCCAAAGCCTCTTTGTGTCTGTGAAATTCTTCTTCTGACATATCAACTAGCTGCCCCTGGAAAAGCAAAAAAATCGGATGTACACAGGAATGTGAATAATAAGTAACAAAACAACCAAAGATCAGTTTGAAACGACAAACAAACGTTAATTTTAATCCAGGAAACTCACCAACATCGACTGCAAAAAGGCTTCTATTCTTTGTTCAACATACTGGGGATGCTTGTCACTTTGCACAATGATTCTCAGACCTTGCGCACCGTTTGTTCTTCTTATTCCACTAAATACGATGTAGCCAAGCTGTTCTTTTGTCCGCAAAGTATTAAAGCAGGGTTCAGTTATAATTTGGACCAATAACTCTAGAAGCATGTTTGATTCTGTTGCCTGAAGATGACATTGGTAGTATACTTCGGCACATGAACTTCTGTGTAATTTGTTCTCGATCTCGTAAAGGAAGTGACAACCTGAAATTTGGTAATTCAAATTAATACGTCATGCATTTTATTATCCACTAATTTGCAATTACCAAACTATACTGGACTAACAGCTATTACACTTACCATCGTCTAATCTCACTTCCCGGTGTAAAACTAATTGTCGAGGCAATAACGGTGTAACTTGCGGCAACGTATTAGTCAATCTTGATTCAACAAGTTTGACAATATCTAATGCTTCCGACTTGGTCACATTTCCATGGACTAAACATTCAATATGCATTTTTCCTAGAATTTGTGGTATAAATTGTTGAACCCTTTCCACTGTCAAATCTGAAATCATAATGTTTTGTGAACGTTAATATTTAATTACGTTGCTTGAAACTTACTTTTCATTAGCTTATACAGATCAGTGTTGGTTGGGAGCATCCAATTACGTTCCACAACTAATTACATTCGAAGTACAAATTACAAATGTAATGTAACGAAAGAGTAATTTGAACGAAATCAATTACAAATTAAAAAAGTAATTTAAAATTGATTTCGATTTAATTACAAATAAGTTATAATTTGTATTTAATTAATTACAAAAATACGCCCAACAACGCTACAGATATACTGTAGTTCAGTCTTTAATGTAATCACATAAATGAAATTTCCATCTTACTCACGTGAAGTTGCATCTAACAGTTCATCCTTGGTCCAAACAGTTTCTGCTAGCAAAACTGCCAAATAATAAACGGCATGTTGATAGGGTTGCTCAGCATCAAAATTTTTCAGGCCTCTAATATACTAAAACCAACACGGTGAAAAAAATATTCACAGAAAATCAAGATGCCTGCAATACCAGCACTGATAATATTCTTACTGGTTATCGAATAGTGTTATAAACAAAAAATTTATCATATAATGATCTACTTACATTTTCTTTTATAATGTCAAATCGTTGTACATCAATTCTAAAACTGACCATTCGATCAATAATTTTCTCGAGCAAAACGTGTTGTTTGTCATTATAGCCTCCAATTCCTAGCTGGATGAAAAAATAACTAGTCTAATGATGTGTTGGTAAAATAGCATAAGCTTGTCACCACCGACACAAAATACAAAAAAAAGTGCAATGGCAATTTGCATAACATATCATATCAATTAATTACTCACAATCATTCCATATTTGCTATTACTAAGTTCCCATTTCAATCCTGCAAGATCAGCCGCATAGGCATATTCGTTTAGCGAATCACAAAACAGCTGCACAAACATGTAGGCTAGATTGCAACTTACTGGATCCATATACGCCAAAGGACTGAAAATATATGTTATGCTAAAAACTGATATTAAAGTTTTCTTTACTGGAATTTTCAGATTGAAGTCACAATACAAATCAGATCAAATACTAATTAATCACATTGGTCAGAATTTTTCAATTGATTCATATATGAGGTAGGTAGGTACATATGCATTGTCTAAATTCTGCAGCTTAATGCGGATATTCATATCAAGATTTTGTATAAAATCAAATAAATTGCTCACCTAACAAAGTCGAAGCTAAGATTAGCTTTAGGCAAGAGAAATTCATCATCTTGCTTGAACCAAACTCGCATTAGCGCTGTATCTTCAATAATTACTGGGAATTTGTTTGCCTGTAAGACCAATTGTAATATTTCATCATGTCGTCAAAGATTTCGCTGATAAAAGTAAATTAATAACTAACCGAACAAGCTTGGTACTTACGTCAGGCTCTTGTGGCTTTAGCTCAAAATTTGCTGGTATGAATTCGTTTTTAGCTGGAAGTCGTAGATCCGAGTTTAAACCTGCATTCCGCCATTTCTCAATAATGTCATTTGGTATTTTTTCTTTCATATACCGAGTTCCATACCAGGTTTCCTTTTCATTAGCAATGTCCTCATACTGCTGCGCTACGACAGAGATTCTAACATTTTCTGGAGTCAGATAACCCAGAACCATCTCAATTAACTCTGGCTTCCATTCCCTCAACAGCCGAGGCCCTGTCAATATTTCTTGCATAGGATACTCTTGCAAACAATGTACAGTTGAATTTACCCAACTACGTGGTGATGACTTTTCTTTGAAACGGAAGTTCATTGCAGCTATATCTTTGCATTCCTATAACAAATATCAATGCATAAAGTGTGAAGAACGATAAACGAGAGATGTTATTAGTAATCAGGAATAAAAACTTTCCAACGATAAATTAACGAGCTCTTACTTCAAATATCCATGATACGGGACCTTCTTTTTTCATCAAATTAATGTATTGAAAAGTTAGTGTGACAATGTCATCGATGTGTTTGATACCCTCTTCGGTTAGATCAACATAGGTGCCAAAAAAACCAAAACCTCTGGCTGCCTGCCGTTGTCCGGATACCAAAGAATTACTCCAACCTTTAGCTTTTAATGCAGACAATAGCGAACCCTCACCCTCATGCCCAAGGAGATGTGAAATATAATTTGCTGGCTAAGAACGAAATATTACAAATTATCTTATCGGACAATATCGCGATGATATGACTGTGAAAATTAGCATCAACTTACTATTAGTATGTAAAAATATTTTATGTGTATTTAGATATGCTATCCTAATAAACAATAATATAACTAGTATGCTGATTGCCAATTCAGCCAATGAGTACTTAATTCAACAACTTACTGCAGATCTGAAATGTTCACGTAAATCAGGTATCGGAAATGTCATGTTCAGATTTCTCACATCTTTGATGGGTACAATATACCATCTTGTTTGAAAGTTCTCCTTAGAAAATGGGTGTTCATCCCAAGTCGGTACATCGACGTCAAGATTTTCGACATTAGAAAATAGTTTAGTAACTAAGGTTTCCAATTCATCAAGACTTTCTACAGAAGTAACATGTCGTAAATATAAAGTCTATTTCTTGGTTCATTGAAATGCTTGAAAAATAAGATTACTCAATCTTTTAGGGTAGTATTAGGGTTGCAGAAACACCGTGAGGTGAAAAAAGTAACTGACCTTTTCCAAGTACACTCAGCGACATGATATTGGCTGAATACCACTCTTTGTGAAATTTCAACAATTCATCCCTGACATTGATACCATTTTTCTTAGGAATTACATCCAATGTCTCTTTATTTCCTGTTCCAAATTTCGAGTATGCATGATTTGGATTTGCAGATGATTTTTCCAACTGATCTATTCGCCAAGTGTCATTGGTTATATTTTTTTCATGCTCAAGATTAACAGCATTCAATTCCCTCTCGGTAGCTGTCTCAGTGAACAATGGTTTCAGAAAGAACTGAGAAAACCTATCCAAGGCTCCAGACAAGCTTTCTGGAGTCACGTCAAAGTAGTAATTCGTGTGATCTGGGAAAGTAACCGCGTTACTTTGCCCACCATGTTCTGACAGGTATTTTCCATATTCATTTTCAGCTGGAAATTTCTCTGTTCCAAGGAAAAGCATGTGCTCACAGAAGTGGGCCAAACCGGGAAGATCTGCAGGATCGCTCATGCATCCTGAAATTGAGCGGTAGATATAGTGACTTAAGTAAAGAGCTACAAGAAAATCAAGTTGATAGCTTACCAACATTAACATCAAGCGATGCAGCACTTTTGTCAGTTGTTGAATCGCTTATGAGTAATACCTTCATTTTGTTGGGTAATATAAGACCCCTATAAAGCCTTTTATCATTCTGGGATTTGCTTATGTCATTAAATCGAATCGTATCATTTGTCTGAACAGGTGATGTTGCCATCGTAGCGGTTACCTCTGACGACTCTCGCCTTAAATAGATGCAATATAATCATTAAATATTTTAATCAATATATGAAAATATTAATGTAAAGATTTGGTAAAACCCTTCAAGGATTGGTAAACAGTTAGTTTTATAGCAAAAAACAGTGCAAATATTTACTAACTTGCATACGGGAGCCTCGTTTGGATTTATATCAACGTTTTGACACAGAGTCTCCGTAATGACTTGTATTTCAATTGATGAAAAAAAAAATTTGTTTACATGACAAATCGATAACAGCTGGCTAATCAACCGACAAATTTCACGAATATCGCTATGAAACTGTCAGGTGCTGCCTACAGACCAGTGCAAACTCGTGCCTTGAATTTATTTCTTCCCGTTTGCACTCATTGATTATAATAACAACACATAAATATTGAATTGCTAAACATAACCCGCGGGGTTAATCGTAATGCAAAAATGCGTCCTCGGAATCAAGCGAGGAGTCAGAAAAGAAGGGAGTCAAGGTCCTAATACCATGACAAAGAACGTGAATAAGTTGGAATGAGCTGAAACACGTCATGGGCGACCAATGTGAATAACCTATTCGAACACCCTTTCATCCCGTGCCAACACACAGTGAACAAGTCAAAAGAACTGCCGCGCTATGAAGCTAAATCCACCTTGTACAAATTTTTTAACTATTCAATTTCCAATTGGATAATACGAAGCAGTTTCATTGGTCAGATTAGATCAGATCTAACAGCAGACCCCCAATAATATCGCCATGCGTGCAAGTCTGTAGCCACAGACTCTATAAATCTAGGATGGTTGCACATCGCCAAGCCGCATATCTTATAATTTAACCTCTAATTTCCAATTTCTGATACGTATTTAGGTTTAATAAATACCTGATAAATCTCGACGAATGTAGAGAAGCATAGAGCGGCCGATATCTAATCACCTTCAAAGAAAACATTTACTGATTATATTTTATTATTAAGTAGAAATATTAGATTTAAAGACCTCAATTCGTTAACTACCGAACAGTTTTAGATATATTTACTTTGGTTCTACTTATGTCCGCACCTGCAAAGAACCGCGCCAACGGAAAAATTCACAACATATCTCAAAATTGGTTATACAAATATTTTTTACCTATATTGAACAGTATTGAATATCTATATTATTACGTAAAATTATAAAGTATTAGGAGCATTAGTATTAGGGTACATTTTTGTTACTCTTTCCTAGAACGTAGTATTACAATGCAATTAATGAGAATAGTGAATATTAAACTTTTATTTATTGTTTGGCAATAATTATGGTGTGGTACAAACTATAAAAGTAGACATAATGAACAGTAGTTGCATTTAAAAAACTTGCTAAACGTATCCTACAATCGGTTGGATAGTTGATAGATGAAATCCGTACAGGAAGAATTATTCACCAGGCGATGTGATATTTGTTCAATCGAACAATAAATAAACTCTTGCCAGGTGCTGCGATTGCTGCTAGATTATAGTACTCAAGCAATGAATTTTTGTAACTATTAGTTAAGTGAGAAGGCGGTAATGTTGATTAAGTAGAATACAGCCCCAATGTGATGAAAATTCGAAGATAACACTGCCTCTGCGAAACGTTTATGATTTCTGATCTGATATCGTTGCTCATTCAACACATTTGCACAAACTGTCTTCAAACAACGTTCCTGCTTAAATTGGTAAACTCGATAATGGAATAGATGGACATCTTATTCAGCTAAGATTATGAAACTGTAGTTGCAATTTACCATTTGTTTTTTGTCGACAAGTTTTTCACATAAATGTAATAATTACATAGGTCTTCCCATGCCGCGGCCTACCGGCATTTGAGGTGCATCCCCTCCTCCACTTTTTGGATTTTTAATTGTCTCATCGACAGACAGAATTAGACAAGCAGCCTCGCTCGCGGCCGTCAATGCATTAATTTTTACAATAGCTGGCTCCCATACGCAGGCTTCTAGATTATCTGCTATGTCCTCAGAGTTGATGTCAACACCATACCATTTGTTTCCTTGATGATGTTTCTGCCGTAATTTGTTAAGAATATTCGTCGCATCGAATCCGGCATTGTCGCAAAGTTGTCTACAAGAAAGAAGAGAACAGAATTGTAAATAATGAACAAGGGCAATTCAAACCTAGGAAGTTGGGTGTCGGTACATACATACCTAGTTAAATTTCCACATTAGATCATAATCAGTAGGTTGCATTAGGTATAGAATTAAAGCGACCTACATACCTGGGAATAACTTCCAAGGCACGTGCAATTGCTCCAATAAGAAGCTGCTCTTTTCCAGCAATGGTACGCGAATAATCACGGAGGGTGCGTGATAGTTCCATCTCAATAGCACCACCGCCAGCAACAACCGCATCGTTCTTTATTGTACGTCTGACAATCATAATGGCATCGTGAAGGGACCTTTCGGTCTCTTCCAAGAATTGTTCAGCACCTCCTCGTAGGACGAGGGTGCAAGTTTTAGCGTTCAAGCACCCAGCAAAGAAATTGAATCTGAAGAAATAAGAGTAAAAGTTTTCAATGCAACAATGCAAGTGTTTCAATCAAATTTAATCTATACCAATGATAATATTTGCCAACCTCTCTCCACCAATTTGCTTCTCTTCAAAGGATTCACATTTTCCGAGAATAGCGTCGTTTATATCGTGAACAGTCGACATGACTGCACCACCGCAAGCCTTCATGGTTCTCTTCAAATCCTCGTCGGGAACACGGCCAGCACAGAACATGTCTCTGTCTGCAAAGTACTGGGTTGCTACATCTCCTATCGGCAGCTTAGACAGCACAACATTAGCTCCACTTTGGTGGATTTTGTCCAGCTTCTGATACAAAATTTGCCATTCTGCATCGACGATCTTCTGATATTCTGCCACATTGTCCACTCTGACCTCGGCATTATCCCGCTCTGCCTTAAGCTCCAATTCAATATTCAATAAAGCAATTTTACATGGTTTATATGTCTTTGGCTGCATTTCAAAGCCAGCATACGAGAATGTTTTTTTGAAAGCTACACCGGCGACTAGGAGAGAATCTTCCAGAGAACCACCAGCCACCTATAAGTGAGCAACAGTTTAGTTTTGCAACTTTATATTGCCAAGGTTTTCTAGTACACATTTACATATTTTACAGATAATTTTTACCTTCTTAATACCAATCATGTTAAGTGGGAGAAGCTCGTCCAATTGCAGAACAGCATTCACAACCATTTTACTGAAAAAGTCCTTCTGTTGATGAATAAGTTTTGAACTCATTGCAGTGGCAGCACACTTCTCCAACAAAGCTCTGTGCTCTTTGATGTTGGATTTCTCGATTTTAACACTGAGAGAATTAATCTTCTCAATAGCGAGCTGAGTTGCACGTCGAAAGGCTTTGATAATAATTCGAGGATGTACACCTTCCTCTATGAATGGTTTTACCTGCTTCAAGAATTCCCCAGCCAATAGGACAACACTTGTTGTGCCATCTCCGACCTGGTCATGATTAAATTACAACAAATTATAATTTCACATTTTAAATTCCAAAAGAATGACATTTTCAAAGAATGTAATCTATCAAATGTAATGTATGAACTCGATTGAAACAATATCGATCCTCAAAGTTATTGCCAGTCTATGAGTTCAGTTTTAGTGTTACTCTCCTCGACGTTGTATGATACAATGCAATCTTTTTAATTATCCATACAGTTTTAACAACAAGGAGGTTTAGTTCCATTTGTCGAAGTATTTTAGTAATTTCACGGATTATTACCTCAGCATCTTGTGACTTAGCTATGTCGACCAATGTTTTTGCCGCAGGATGTACAATGTCCAGCAGTTTCAAAATTGTGGCACCATCGTTTGAAATAGTGCTCTTGCCATTTTGATCTACGATGAGCTTGTCCATACCCCGAGGGCCAAGGGTTGTTCGGACAGCATCCACCACCATTTGGCACGCATTTATGTTCGATATAAGTTGAGGCTTACCCTGGGTCGTATCTGTCCCCTCTTTCAACAGGATTATTTGAGGTTGCTGAAAATAAGAAATATGATACTTAGACAGTTCTACAAAGATTTCAACTTTTGCGGTACTATATCAAGTGCCTGAAATAAATTTGTGTATCGGTTTTGTTACAAGGCCGATAAAATTAATACAATACTATCTTGCCAGTTTAATCGAACGAATCAATTGTAAATTAATGTACCCTCATGAATCTTCCCATCTTTAAGGATTTTTTCAAACTCAATCAACAAATTTTTTTTGCATTCCTGAGAAACTTGATTGCCAATTACGAAACAAAATTCGTGTAACATCCTAATTTCTTGTTTCGTCTTCAACTGTCAATTTGTACGATTCTTTTGTTTTTTAATCTTCACTTTTTCACAAATTCACCAAATGACTACCTAAGTTATATGGTAATGTTTGACACACCCAAATTGTGCGTATATTACCGTGATAATTCAAACAATGAATAAAAGTAAATTAAAATCAACTATCAAACGTGGAACGCCGCCACTAAGTGGTATAAATTATTGTGTTAGATGATTGTTTCTGGAATACCGGGGGCGGATCAAGATTGCGACGACTATGGACGAAAATAATTCCTTATAAGGTTAGGACGTTGTGGGACTGCGATTGTTTGACAACCCGTCGAATACATTACACGGGACATTTTGCACATTACCATTTTTTGTCAAGAACGGTAAAATCTTCGATGCCAATTTTAATCGTCAATTATTAAGAAAAAGAACAATGATATCAAACAAAACACCGGTTCTTTGACAAACGTATATTTATTAGAAACAGAGTACTGTAATATTAAACACATATATTCTCTACTATTCAATTCACAATATCACAGCACCGCGTTAGGCCTGGGATTTAAGATGCCTGAGTTAGCGCTGGATATAAATACTTCGTACCATTTTGATAATTTCTCGTGACTCCTACAGCACAACGATGGGCGACGTTCCACCCCGTTGGTTACTTCCTAATAAACTGAATCAGCGGAAGAGGGCACGCGATGTTCGAGATCATTCGATGTGCGCGCCTAAATCTGCACACCACTTGAAACTGCATGCATACACAACGGATCTTCTTTCTGTTTTCTATGTTCACATGCGTGGCTAACCACTCTACAATACCAAACCTTTTTGTATGCACATACCACTGATATATATATACACACGCGATTTCTTAGTTGCACAACGTAGCTATGATTAGGCCTAATGTAATTTCCCGCGAAGTACGAGGTGCGTGGCGGCAGTTTCAAAACGCATTGATACTTTATGTTCGCATATGCACACTATTGGTATGTCTTTATGAAATAAATACATAGATGTAAATTATTATGGTTCTAAATTGTATAATTTATTAACATATCACGAAGAATATGTCGAAAAAAACATAACTGTAATACGTTTACACTGTACTATGCTGATACGAATTTAGTAATATTATACACTTTTCATTTTGTAGGATGTAGAGTAGGAAAATTAACATCGATTCATGTCTTAAATTAAATGCTAGAAAATGTACTAAGGAATAACACTGAGGGAAGATTACAGAACGCTAACTTATCTTCGTTTTACGTGCTTGGGAATAGTATTTTTTTACATTTACTGAACGACCCCCACCTCTGCTTAAAAATTATACATTCTGACTAGTCTAATTTATGATAATAGTGAAATCTTAATTACATATCAAGTTCACAAGGAATATTTAATCATTCGATTCTCACATTTACTTTATTTACAATAATAACACGTTAAATTGGATTGTTGCTAGCTGTTTAGCTGGTGACTTCTTTTCCCTGTAAAAATAAATACATTACACATTATAAAACTTGATTCAATCATTACAGCATGTCATATGATTTCATAACTCACAAACTATTGGTGATAAAACAATTTATCTAACGTACATAGCTTAAAAAATAATAACAATAATTTGAATCTCACAGCTTGGAGTCTGTGCTGCAGGTGCGAGATATTCGATTTATAAAATGTTTGGAATATGAATAAAATCCTTGATTAATATTTACCCATTCCCTTGCAATCAGCAGAAGAGTCGTATTTTCCAGTTTAGGTCCAATGAGAGGATTCATTTGTGCCATATAGCAACAAAGCCAGCTGAAGACATTTTTTACACATAAAAAATTGACTAAGTTTCAAGTTAATTATTCACTACCACAAACTTTCTGGGAATCAAGTTTGAGTGTACATTATTTTTTACTACTTCATGACATTTTGCAAAGAAACTGAACTTCAATTGTTATTAAAAGTAGTAGAGAAATGTAAAAAAAAAATTATAGCTTGGTAGGGTTGCGAGAGGCGGTAACATGTACTTACAATAACCAACACGTAGCTGCCGTCAGTATTAAAATGGCTTGCAGGATTCTGAAATTAATAAAATTAGTAGTTATTTATTAACAAATTCATATTCAACAGAATAACCATAAGTATTTAGTGTTGTTAGTAGATTAATATTGAGAATCGAGTTTTCCAGTGATAGAAAAAATGTGTTTTGTAAATTGCCTACTACTGTTTTTTGATAATTAAAAGTAAATAACGGTTAAAATTATTGGAATAGCTCAAGGAATCGAATATGATACAAATACTAGAGTCAGTTTGATATATAAATTTACAATAAATTGCGGAAAAGTGGGATGGGCCATTATTGAGCAGAATACGTCAGTGTAAAGTGTGTTCTCCTTACCCTCTGTTCGGACCTTTAGGTACCAAAAACGGGAGAACAATTCCAACCACACCCCATAGAATCGTAAAAACTAGAACAGCTACGGGCGATGCACTCATTTTCGCGAATTTTTCGTTATCAGAGATGAAAAATGCTGATCGAATCTAGTGCTACAGCAGAATGCAAATGGCCTTCTGACTGTAGGAGTGTTAAATCACATGAGCATTGAACATTAACGTAGTAGTCACGAGAAGAGCCACCGGATGATGATTTCATCTTCCCCACTTGGTTCTCGTTGCTCACGACTGATGGCGGTCCTAGAATGCACGCTGTTAGCCACATGTCAGAAGCACATGCACAAATTTCTGGTATATTTTAATCATTTGTAAATGAAACAATGATTGTTTGCTTATTTTTAAGCTATTCTGTGCAAGCAGAAGTAATAGTTTAATTTATATGTGTATGCGTTCTAAGGGCGTGAGGCGTTGAATGACGTCACTCCCATAACTGACATGAATCTCGATAATTGTTTAGAATTACACGCTTAACGTGAAAAACATCGAAATCGAATTGCGTCGTTAGCCGAATCAATGGGGAATTTATGCACTATTTAATCGAAGACTGACTGTTATAAAACAATTTTCTGTACGGAAATACGTTGTATGTATGTACATACATTATACATTTATAATGTGAGTTCAACATTTCTTACTTTTCATCACCTTTGGTAATATCAGAAAAGTTTTGGTTTCGGTCGAAAGCCACTTTTTCCAATTTCAGCGAATCTTTACTTTCTCAAAACTCAAGAATCCAAAAAACAGGTTTTTAGAAATGTAGGCCTGGATGTCGGTGTGTTCGACAAACTCTCGCGGTGATCTGGGAAACGGCTTGATCAAAACATTTGAAACTTACCGAATTTTACAATCAAATTACAATGTCCCGTTTAATTTAAACTTCCGGTTCTACCAAAAATGAATCGATTCTCAACGTTTAACCGACCGGCCTATCCGTTTCCTTCTTTATTACTTTTTCGGAATGAACAATTATGTTTTTGGTAGTTTATACATTTATTATTAAAAAAATGTACATTTTTTGTTTTTCAGACTTTTCGGCCATGTTCGAGATCATCGCGGAAGTTTATTGGACAGACCGACAGACTCTCCCCTTTTCGTGGTGATGAAAAGTATCGCGAAAAAACTGTTTCTTAATCAATAACAAATTATTGATGAAATATGGATAATATTGTCGGCTCCCGATGTTGTACATACCGATGTAGCTATACCTTGGTCTAAGTAGAGTTAAATTATCGCGCGCGGATAGGGTAAAGTAGTGACCATTACTTCGGGGAAACGATTCACTGCCTTTACACTTCCTTGTGTGTAAGCGGCAACAGTCGTGTATATACGTACGTATATTGTTCTGCGGTGAAAGTTCAGTCGTTGCGTGGCAAGCTACCAGTAAACTGAAATATCGTTTCGGTGACGTCCAGTAGTCGATGTACCTTACCAACGTGAGGGTGTATCGAATTCTTCACTCGCAGTGACAAACAGCATAACTTGTTCAGCATTTTGTAACATTTGTAGATTAATTACCTGAAAATGGCATCGAGCGGTCCAGCCTTTGATTCAAATTGCATGACCCTGACGCGGTTCGTCTTGGCCGAACAACGCAAGGTACCAACGGCAACGGGTGATTTGACTCAGCTGTTAAACAGCATTCAAACGGCAGTCAAAGCTGTAAGTTCAGCTGTGCGGAAAGCTGGCATCGCAAATATGTAAGCTTTAAACTTTATACACTCTTAGTTATTTTTTATAAAAAACAGATGGGTCCGTGGTTTCGCGCCAATTCAAAAAGTGCGATTTCTGTGTACGGATTGCCCGTTCGAATTGGCGGATAAATATCAGCGGCACTAGCGACATCATTTGAATGCTTACTTATAGATTCAATAGAATTAAATTATTATTCTGCTCCAAAGTTTTGTGAACGAGTATAGAGCGTAACTTTACAAATCAAAGTACCGATTAAGTCATTTCTCCGTGGTGGTGGGGGATATTCAGCTTGGGGACGAAAACAAAAGTGAATAAAATAAATGAAAGATCGGCGCTTATAGAAGTTGATTACTTTTACTTGTAATCCATAAAATATGTTTTCTTCCTTTGAAACAACAATTTTACGTAATATTAAATTGTAAACGCTTCAGCTAATAACGCGCGGGGCATTTCATCACCACTCAAGTTTTCTTTATTACCAATATTATTACCTGGATCTATATCTTACGGTTCAAATACGAGATAATTACCTATGCGCATATGAAAAATACATGCACGAAATTTTGAAGAAATGTAGATTCAAAATTTGAATGAAAGAATACGTAACATAGCGATAAATTCTATTACAAAATAATAAGTGAATAGATAAACCATGACAAATGACGTATAATTTGTTTGTAAAATCATTGCCGCAGCTAAAGAGTTGCATGTTCACGATCAGAAATAAAAAAACGCGATAACGTCGATCAAAAAACTTCTCTATCTCCGATTTCTATAATAGTTCAAACGGTCCTTCGATTTACAGAACTTGATAATTAACGTGTTAAATTAAAAATCGTGTTAGAAGTAAAACAACCTGCATGTGTACAAGATACGCCGTCGGAGATTATTAAAAAAAAAAACGGAAAAAATTGAAACTAACGATAAGCACAGAGAACTCTATTACATACTGCTTAATTTTTAATTTCGTTTTATCTTAAAATTGGACTATCGAAATTGGAAATTTCTCAATCACACACATCTGTATGTTCGTAAACACTTATTAATAGCTGCAAACAAGCATGTTTACTGTTCGAACGACCAAAGTTTACTCAAGACAGATAAAACCGTTCATTACAAACGCGGTATGTGATGTGTATGTATGTACACATTCCTAATTCGATTCCTATCGTTAGTAAATGCTACGAAATCTGGTTAATTCACCGAGCTGCCTGAGTCACAGTTACGTACTGTAGACCAATAGAACCGAAATATTGGTTTTTTCAACGGCAAAGATTCCGCTTTCTCTTACTTCAAAGTCATAAAAATAAGATGAGTCAGGGAATGTTGATAACACTAATATAACGTGCGTAGTTGAAATCCCCGCTTAATGTGCCTGGGGTCAAATTAGTTTATCACTTATCAGTTACACATAGATTACACCTCAAAATAGAATATGTGTACATGTAAGAAAAGCAGAAGTGAACATAGCTATAGCCAATCGAACTATGCTGTAGCTGAAAGAAATAAAAGCTTTGAATCAATTTTTTTTATATCCAAAATTAAAATGATTAATTTCAATTTCATGTAACATTCGTAATTATCTCTTTCAATGAAAAAGAAAAAGTACGACGTGATTATCGATTTGAGGCATCCGTTGAGGTTTTTCCGGTTTATACACATATGAAAATAGAACAGCTTCGTTTATTCAAAGTTCAGAAAATATAAAATCCTCTTTGATGAATGAATTGTTCAAAAACAATCACAAAATGCTGAATTTTTATGAACTTGTGATTGACAATATGTGAATAAATTATGGGATAAAAATTTGTATACAAAAGTTCATTTACGATCACACCTGAACGATTTATCTGTTAGAGAGTGTTTTCATTTCATTTCAATATAGTTTTCATTACTAAAGACGCGAAGAACTCATGCATTTATTTCAAATGGAAAATACCCACACGGTGTGAAGCATTTCTTGCACTTGACCTGAAAATTTTTACATGACAGGAAGATTTGTTTATTTTATTTTTTTTCAAAAACTAATGTTTAAACCTTGGTACAGGCAAAATAATAATATCTTCAATAGTCTCATATGCATATTAAATAACGATATGATAATTTTACACATTGAAGTAGCTAGTTGTACATGTGTCAATGTAATTTACTTGGTTCAAAGGTACGGTATTGCTGGGTGCACGAACGTTCAGGGTGAAGAAGTCAAAAAATTAGATGTCCTGAGCAATGAACTCTTTATAAACATGCTGACATCTTCATTTACGACCTGTCTCCTAATCAGTGAAGAAAATGAAACTGTGATCGAAGTAGAAGTTGGCAAACAGGGGAAATACATCGTCTGCTTTGATCCTTTGGACGGCTCGTCAAACATTGATTGCCTAATATCCATTGGCTCAATATTTGGAATCTACAAAAAACAAGAAGGCTCAACCGGAGCACCGACAGTTGCTGATGCTCTACAGCCAGGTCGTAATCTGGTAGCAGCGGGATATGCGTTGTATGGTTCGGCAACTATGTTGGTACTCTCAATTGGTCAGGGTGTCAATGGCTTTATGTACGATCCAGCTATCGGCGAATTTATATTAACAGATCAGGACATGAGAATACCATCAAGAGGAAAAATTTACAGGTATTCTAAAAGATGCGCACAAGAACAGAACAACAAAGTCAATACTCATAAACCTGACATAAATCAAATTTTATTTGAATTGAAGCTAAAGTGTACCTTGCAACAAGTAAATTATACATCGAATTGATACGTAAATAAAATGATACCTACTTTATACAAGTACTTTTATGGATGGGCTTAACGTATCACGTGAAATCGAGTTAGTTTAAATGGCGAACAATAATTTATTGTTTTTATGCTGCAGCATAAATGAAGCTCACGAAAGCAAGTGGTCACCGGCGATAAAGGATTATGTCCATTCAAAAAAATACCCAGCAACTGGCAAGCCGTACAATGCCAGATACGTGGGTTCAATGGTAGCTGATGTACACAGGACGCTCAAATACGGTGGGATATTTATGTACCCAGCAACAACAGAGAGTCCAAAGGGAAAGGTATTATTCAATTTAAATACAATATCTTTTGTATTTTTTGTATTGAATACCAACAGAGTCTACCTGTGCACAATTCTATAAATTTCGGCTAACTGATACACGCACTTTCTGACCAGTACATACAATTATCGTGGTACATGTTTGGTAACACGAAATTCGCAAGAATGCACAAATAAAATATGGCTACAGCGATTCTGGGATTATGATTAGTTTTGAGGCATGTTTTACCGAAGCAATATCCATTGACAATTTGGTCTAATATTAAACTGATACTGAACAGCTGGTGTAGAAGAATCCAAATGATAACTGGATAGTGAAATTATAATTCACTGAATAACTAAACTACTTTTCCCAAACAAATGTGAAAAACAGCATTACACAATGTGTAAATAAAATGTACGATTTTGATTTTGTTGCTAGCTTCGTCTCCTCTATGAGTGCATACCCATGGCATACATTTTAACGCAAGCTGGTGGCCTTGCGACAAATGGTGAAATGAGCATACTGGACATTATACCATCTACTATTCATCAAAGGAGCCCAATATTTTTGGGGTCAAAGGATGACGTTGAAGAAATTTTAACTCACATGACACGTCAGAAAACTCAGTAGATTGATATACATACATACTCGTGAGTATATCTCCAAACTGTAACATTATGACACTTGTGAATCCCTATGATAATATCGTTACATACGGTCCATTCATATCTGCAGTGAAATTCTGTCATATTATCGCCCAGGTGATGCAATTTGAAACAGGTAAACTGTTCAAGCATTCAATTTTTAATTGGATTAAAATAAAGTCTTTCTCTTCCTCTACATTTGCTTGCATGAGTCGGTAATAGATAATTTTGATTCAATATTATTCAGGTGTATAGGTTTCTGTATATACACCCATGTACATTGCCGGCAAACTGCTGACTTTCATTAGCATACAACACTATAGGTAGAACTGAATATTCTGCTACCGATTGAAAAAATTCCAACAACAATTTAGACTTGATGTACATTAACATAAATACGGATAATCAAATGTCATTTAAATATACTCGGAAACTCTATTTACCTAATATTCACGACTGAAATTGTCCTAAGAGTTATCAATAAAATAATATAACTGTTATGTATAATATATGTATATATCATACTTCATACCAATCCCTTGAAGACGAAACGTTCAGTGATTTGAACATCTTATGCACGTAACGAAACAAACTGGTGAAATACGTCAAGAATGTGTGGATCCAGATCTGGCGTGAACAAAAGTGTTTCCAGTGTTGACGAGTATTTTTGTACTTGTTCGTGATGCTAAAAAAAGAAGCAAAATTTCTCTTTTAACTTGTAGTGAATTAATCATAACACTTGCGAACTGATTAACAGCTTTCTATAATGCATTACACTCTTCTAAGCGATCAGTTTGGTAGTCCAAGAAAGCCACTAAAGAAGCGTTGAGGGTTTTTTTTTTTTTTTACTTACAGCCAAAAATACCTGCTGCAACCTTCCAATAGTCCATCTGTACCAGTGAGTATTGTAATCGATGCCATCTGTATCACATCTAACAAGATGTTCGGAAAGAATCATAATAAAACGCTGTAAAAGAATAAAAAAGCAATTATCAAGTGTTTTGAATAAGTGCCATCTCACAGCTTACATAACATGTTCAACCGAGATTGCAAGTATGTAATATTAATAATTATACCTGAAAAATGATGAGGAATAAATTCTTTTGATCTGCTTGAGCAGCTTCCAATTTTTCTTCCATTCGCTCTACAACGTCTTCAGATGGTCTTTCTCCCGACTTATCTTTAGTATTGTCCTCATCTTCCGAAGACGATCCAGATCTACTTTCCGCCCTTCGTAACTTTTCTCTGGCCTCCGTCACTTCTGTGTTCAGTTTAATGACATGTTTATTCTTTTTACGGATCGTCAAATGAAGAATTTCCCAGATGTAGAGTCTGAAAATAATGGGGTTGCAATATTTAGCTTGGTTAAAATTAGTACCAAGTTCTAAGAGTCATATTCTATTTTCGATTATTAATTAAATTCTAAGATAAAAGTTTGTAGAATTGGTTCAAAATTACATTGACTCACTTAGTAAATTCAGATGTCATTTCCCGAGAAAATATCCAATTGGCTATAGCACTGCATTCAATTATTCCAGTCTTTAAGAATTTGTCTGAGAGTACAACCATCATTTGATAATGATTTTTCCATAGGGCATGCATATTTCTTAGAATGCATATTTGTGCCTCCTCTGATTCGGCCAGAGCCTATGAAAAACAAGCAAAAGTCTGCAGTTAGGTTCAATGCCACAAAATTTTGTCAAACTATTTAACATAGGTATGAAATGATATAGTTCAATATAATGATTTTATAAGAGAAGACTATTCTTACCTTGAATACATAATGAAACTTTCCAATAGCGGCGAAACTGTGGCTGAAGCTCTTTGACCCCAGGTTAAGCAACGTCTGTACAAATACGTCAATTTTCAACGGATTGAATGTGTTTGATTCCTCATTGTCTCCTTGACCTGGTAAGGTATTCAAAACGGTCAATACTTCTTCCGGGGTGCATTTGCGGCGTATTGAAACAACTAGTTCATGGGCTGCAGAAGTTCCAGGAAGTGTGCCTGAAAAAAATTGAACAAAGTCGATTGCTAGAAAGATTTATTCAAGAAAAGATGACATTCTAATATAATGTAAAATTTATGATAATGAAATGATACTGCGATGAGATATCAAATATCAGAGTGTAAAAATACTGACTTGCGCCTTCGGAAGTGTACTTGTAAATTGGTTCTGGAGGCAAAGGGATCAGTTCGGCGTAAGTTTCTGGCATCATATCGCGAATTCTTTGAAAGTAGGATAGTCTGTAACAAAAAGTATTTTTTGATACATTGATGCATGGTAATTATCAAAATATCTCTGATTTTTCAATCTTTGATCCAACAAAAAATGGTTTGTATATTTTGTTTGAAGGATAAGCTGGAACTTTCATCTTGTAGAAATGAGGAAAAATCATTTCTTACCTCAATGCTTTCAGCAGCACTTCTTTTATGAATTTAGGCCGAGGATGTTCAGGGTCACGCTGGAGGCATGAGTCCCAATCTTCCCATGACCAACGAAATTGGAAGTTGCTCAGATGATAGGCAAACCACCAAACAAATCTATCGAATGCTGCCGCAGCCATGCTGTCGATGCGACGGAATAAAATTTCGGTAGCCTGTGCTAAAACCTTTATAACACAGTGCAGGGTGTATAAGATACTATAACACAGCGAATTTTATTATCGTTACCAGTTAAACTCATTGGGAATTTATCATTTATATTACCTGTGGCATAGTCGATGGTTGCAACTTACAAAGTTCAATCAAAATCGATCCATAGCAGATTTCCAAATGTTTTGGAGATGGTAATCTGAAGAGTTCTCCAAACATTACTTCCACAATACAATAATCAAGTGGAATTTTTGCTTTGTATGGAAAGTTCAATAATTGCGCCGCGCTGTAAATCAGAATAAAAATAGCTTCATTGAAAATAGGTATTACTCGCTTTGAAGTGAAATCATATAACAAAGTATTACCAGCAAAAATCGAAAATGATTACAATGTAAGTAAAAAAGAAGTAATTAAGAAAATGAGAATAACAGAAGATGAAGCTTACCAATCTTTTCTTTCAAAGAAGTGATTATCAATAATTTGCCGAAGATGTTCTTCGATAAGAAATCTCTCTATAGCATGACTGCCAGGCAGCAGTGGCCCTTCCGCTGGACAGTCAGTATAGTCAAACATGCGAAATACAACAGTTGGTATCGGGTACGTGTAAGATTCATGGTGTGGTGGAGGCAGAAGCGTTGGAAGATTGTGTTGTAGAGCTTCACATAAAATAGAGTCGAAAGCAAGATATGGTCGAGGAATGTGTTTTTCCGCCCAATTATCCTGCCTCAATTTTCGTACTTGAGCCCAGAGACAGTCCAAATATTCTTCCTGAGGGTGAGGTGTGTCACTGGACCATACTTTTAGAGCAGGTTGATGTTTCTTACTTCGTTTGTTCAAAAATACTTCAATGGTCACCATAAGGTGATCCAGTTCTTGCTCTTTCTTTTCATATAACTCTCGACCAACCCACGGCAGGGTTGAGAGAACAGCAAAAACGTACCAGTCTCGTCTAACTTGAGGTACGCTGTCCTCATTTGCCGTGTCTAACATATTATCGAAGAGCTGCATAAGCGACCCGCAAGATAAGACGTGACAGTTGACTAAGTCAGCAAGAAACCGGAGCGAATATCTAGCAGCGTTCCATTTGCAACTTTTTAAAGAATCTTTAAAATTTTTCACCATATAGTCAACAAATTCACCACCAAAGTTGAAATTCTTTGCATTCAGCAGCCCCACCAGCGTTGTGTAGATCGTACATTTCTCTGGCATTTTTATAGCGCAATCAGTCAATATTCGGAGAATCTTAGTACGAAACACACCGAGATCCGCTTCTAGCACAGACGCTAACCCTTCCAAATTACTTTCTAATGACGAAGTTGACTTTTCACCCACTCGCAATATAAGCGATTCCAGGCGATCTTCAATTTCCTGATTCTCTGATACCCTCCTCCGCTTCTTATAGACGCGGTCTGCAAATTGAAGTTCATCATAGCATGCGACCATCTACTCTGAGATTCGTCTTCAATGTCATTAGATTAATTGAAAACAAAAATGTGGAGTAAGAAAAATTTCTCACAAATACGTATGTACATACATATGCGACTAATAAGCATCAGGTACAATGATTGGGCCAAAAATAAGGTTAGATTAAATAAGGTTAGGTTCAATGAATTCGACTAGCGTTGATACTTAAAAATTCAATATAAATCGGGGTAGTTTGAAATGGCTGCGAGCGGTGCGATACTCTAACATATGGTGAGATGAGAGTATGTTTTCTATCAGTAATCATACCGTATCCATCGTCATCGTCATGTGCTCTCCTGCGACTCATAGTTTCGGTGCAGGATTACAACGGAACCAACAACAAACGTAGAACACGGAACAGGTTGCCACGGTCCGTTATTAACCTTGGATAAACTGAAGCCCCGAAATTTCTAAAACGTAACTCGATCCAGAGAATATGATCTCTCCTGTATAAAACGGATCTTCGCCAACGACAATCCGTTGAAAGTCATTTGATGCTGGGTGTCAAAAAGTTGCAATCGGAGCGTCGAACGTTCGTTCAAATTAGTTCCACGACGAACTTTTAGGTGGCAGAAGAGTCCGCGACGACGTTGGACGACGCCGAGCGTCGCTCCAACGCGCAACCTGCTTTGCGCAAAGAGTAGTTTTATGATCTTTTCTGGTGTTCGTTGTGGATATTTGGTGGTGTCCCGTGGATTCCTAATAGTGAATAAACCTGAGTTAGATTTATTTCTGAAAATTTTCATCGACATTTCGTCGTTTACCGGTGTCTCATCAGTAATCGTAAAGTTCCCGGCAAATCATAATCATAATTTTAAAATTGTTTATATTAAATTTCATCACCGAAGCTCGGCGGAAACGCACGAACCCGAGCATTTAAACGTGGATTTTTGATAATAATTACGTCATCATCGACGGCGGTAGGGGGCGGATTATTATTTGGCAACAAGGGTTGTTGCTCTGCGGCCATTGTTAGCCGCTAGGCGGAAGGGCGTGAGGGGGGAGGGACGATGTCATGCAGCTACGCCGATGGTTTATCGCCGTACGAGAACAAGGGTCAGCTTGGCCTCGAGGAGGTAATTTTCGCCGTTATGTACGGTCCGAAGTTGGATTGGCGATATCGCCATTGGGCAGTAATTGCTGATCCTCCAGGCGAATCAATAACCCAATGCCACTCTCCTCCTTTTTAGAAATTCGACAGCGCCGAGACTCTTCGTATCAAATGCGATTTGTTGGCTGATTGGATAGACGGGGCACGTCATGTTGTCGTTCACACCGGCGCGGGAATCAGTACCGCTGCCGGTATTCCCGATTTTAGGTAATTCATTCATTCGAGGACGCTCGTTAGTAATTGTAACTAGGGTACTTCGGCGTCATGACATTACGTGCCAACGTCAGCTCTAGTAGATTGCAATCACGAGATGATTTGCGGATAATTTCATCGAAAATAACACTCTCTTCGTACAGTATAGATTCATAAAAGAGTTTTGCGATACCGTGACAGCTATGACAAGCGGGAATATTTGTGCCATGAATTTTTGAATTTAGATCATCTCGAATTTTTTCCTCCAACTTCGTTCCTAATTCATTCGTTTTATTCTATTAGATGTATCCGATTTGTGCTTTTTCAAATTAATTTCGAATAATTCACAGAGAGATTGATAGGGTAATTCAGATTTGTTGCTACTTTTCTGAATTAAATGGACACGTCGTCTACTGCAAAATTTATTGATATTACGCACATTGTATACATGAGACGATTATTCTATATGTCAAGTTATTGTTATATTTAGAACATGAATTGATGTATCAATTCAGCACAATATTTTTATGTTACTGTCTTTTCAAACTTGGATAACCCTGTGTACCAAAATCGCCTAATAATATACTTCCAGTTCAAATGAATGCAAAAAATACGTCACTTCTCAAACGTAACAGCCTTAATGTTATATGTTTCCATCCATAGAGGACCGAAGGGTGTCTGGACTTTGGAGGAGAAAGGGTTGAAACCTGAAATGAATATATCATTTGACGAAGCAAAGCCAACCAAGACTCACATGGCTTTGAAGAAGTTGATTGATTGCAGTAAGGGTGTACCTAGCACAAGACTATGGAAAATTAATTAACAAATTTGGAAAACAATATGAAATGTTGAATCTGGGCCTAATCGGATTTTGTTGCTCCACAGATAAGGTCAAATTCATTGTGAGCCAAAATATTGACGGACTGCACCTGCGATCTGGAGTTCAGCGGCAGAAGCTTGCAGAGTTGCATGGAAATATGTTCACTGAACAGTGTGACAAGTGTGGAAGGTACAAGTTTGTTTACACTGTAAGAATTGAGATGCTTAATTAGAGGTGTGATTCGAGTGTAAAACAATATTCGTACCCTAAATTATCGCGAGATCATAACGCACTTCCTGATTTGGTTCACAGACAATTTATTCGCAACCTTGCTACAAAGAGTGTTGGGAAAAAATGTTTGGGAACGGTATGTCGATCTGAACAAATTGGAGGACGACCTTGTCGAGGTCGAATGCATGACACGATACTTGACTGGGAGCATAACTTACCTGACAATGACTTAGCACTCTCAGACCTTCATGCCAGGTCAGTTTGTATTCCATTGTTATAACTTTTTTAACCACGTTTTGATTTCTGGCACTTCAGAAGAAAAATATAAATCAAATTGTCAACAATTTTTCAATTACAGTGTTGCCGATTTGAGCATTTGTCTGGGAACAACTTTACAAATCATACCAAGTGGGAATTTGCCTCTTTATACAAAGAAGTATGGTGGCAGACTTGTTATTTGCAATCTGCAGCCAACGAAGCATGTAAGGATGCTTTTCAACTAGACTTCATTATTTTTATTTCAACCGTAACCTCAGTCTTGTCTCTTAATACAATTATCAACTAAATGTTTTGACAGACGATCATTATTTTAGGATAAAAAAGCAGATTTGGTGATAAACGGTATGGTCGATGACATAATAGTGATGGTAATGAAGAAATTAGGTCTGGAATTACCAGAGTATGACAGCAAATTAGATCCAACAAGAAACACAGACATGACATCCAATCAGATGGATTGGACAATACCGACAGCACGTGTCAAAGAGATGAAAATATTGTACAAAAAAGTTTGTAAGCCAACGCAGCGAAAGCGAAAAACCTTCATGTATGAACGAGAAAAGGAAGAATTTCCAAAAAAGTTGAGCAAAGAAAAAATACCTGTAACCGATGATAGAATGTTAAAGACAGAAAATATAGACCATATATTGGACGGTAAGTCTGTGATGGGAAACACTGAAATCATAGAGATGGATAAGGTGAAACAAGAAGATGTCGATACGGAACTTCAAGTCAAACAAGAAATATTTAAGAAAACTAGTCAGAATTCCGTAATATTGGCTGATGACGGTACATTTGCCTCAGATAGGAAATTTTCCTATAAAGGTAAATCAGATGACAATGTTGCATTTAATAGTCCAAGTGTGTCAGACAACAATCCAAGTTCATGTAGCAATAATAAAGCTTCTGTGATTTAATATTTCACCTCAAACTAATATTCTCAACAAATGTTTACTCTGCAACAAAACTATTAATGTTATAAAATGTGTGTGTATATTAGACCGTGTAACATTGTTCTCCCGTTTTTTCCAAGACAGCATCATCAAGTTCTAATTATTATGAAATTATTATCATATAGAGTTGTTGTGTACGTGACGAATAAAGCTTCCTATTTTTATACCCGAATTGACTTGCTTTTGATATTTCTTGTCAAGTGGTAATTAATTATTCATGCATTCATAAAGATTGAGTATGTACTGTATCTTAAAATAGAGCACAGATACAGAGAATCTCTGCTGAAAGGGCAGGCTCTGAGCCACGTGTAGCAGACAAATGTTGGGAAAGAAAACTTGTGCACATGACTCGAAATCAGTCATTTCTCTATAAATCTGCTGGATATGATTTTTCAAGTAATTAGAGAGGAAATATCTGATTGGTAATGGAGTGAATCATTATAAAACGATGGATCAGAAAATGGTATTTTACGCCGTTTATTTATTACATACAAGCAATTTACTTGAGAGGAATAAACCTGGAGGAGTGAGTAGCACCAATACCAGGCCTACCATGCTTAACAGGCTTGTAGGTGACAGAGAACTCCCCAAGGTAGTGTCCGATCATCTCAGGCTTAATTTCCACCTGGTTGAAAGTCTTTCCGTTATAAACGCCAACAATGGATCCAACCATTTCTGGGACAATGATCATGTTGCGAAGGTGAGTCTTGACAATTTCTGGCTTCTCATTTGGAGGAGCCTCCTTCTTCGCTTTACGGAGTTTCTTCACAAGAGCCATCGGCTTGCGCTTGAGACCATGTGAAAAACGCCTGCGAGCACGAGCGTGTAGCAGCTCCATCAGCTGTTCACTGTAATCAGATAGATTCAAAAGATTAATTATTATAATTAATTCCCAATTACGAGTGTTCATCATATCGATATCAGTAACTTTGACGTTAGGTGAATCGATGAAAAAAGTAAGGTTAGGTCGGCTATTGACATTCGTAAACGCGAGCGTAGATTTGAATCTTGACTCACTTGGGCATGTCGAGGAGTTGGTCCAGGTCGACGCCTCGGAAGGTAAACTTCCTGAAGGCCCTCTTCTTCTTCTGAGTTTCATCAACCTGCAACAAAATTAACGATTAACGGTCAGCCTGTGTCGGTGAAAGGAACGCATTAGAGTGGAGGTTTATAACGACTGAACAAACGTAAATATCATCAAAAACATCTAGGGTGAATCGAGAAAAACCGGAGAATTAAAAGTAGTATCATTTTTTTTAAGGATCGTAAAGATATTTTTGGATTATTCAACAAAATCCGTAATACTTCACCTCTGCCATGTTTGCGCCTCTTGTCGGGGAACGCGAAAGGTTGCGCACGCTACTTCAATTCCACTTCCGTCCTCACTTCACACGAATTATTTACTTCCCATTTTTGCCGCTAGAGTCGGTAAGTCAAAAAGTAGCTAGCCATGGGTGATATTCGTGTTAGTTCTGGGGAGCGAAGTAGGTGCAGTGCGAGTCGGTAGCGTTGGGTTTTCTATCGTCGTCTAAGCAGCGGGATGAAAAGGGATACGACATTGATATCGGTACGTCAGTTGACTATACCGGTATTGGAGCATGCATACTTACTGGCTGTTCTTCGAATTGTCAATAGCTTACCATTTAATTTTTCTGACACGTCAACTTTCATTAGGTTTATTCCTTCAGTAGAACTGAGTAGAACAAGTAGTGACAGAATCGCCAGCTGCTTGTAATATTTCGTTTTTTTTTCATTGGACTGATTTATGATTACACGGCTGACCATTGTCGATTTAAACGCATTTCAACGTAGGTGGACACCTGAGATTACCTGAAATTTACGATAATGCCGGAGGTGCCGTCGCCTTTCGTGTATTGGGCCCAGACTGAGAGCCAGGTTACACTTAAGGTCGATTTAACTGATGTCAAGGTTTGCATTCTCAATATTTTAAACTCGATCAATTAGTAGAGATTTAATGATCACTGTTTAATTAGCTGATATCGCTTTCAGAACCCTGGCGTTGACTTGCACGAAAAGAAATTAAAATTCGTAGCCAATGGGCAAGGTGCTAGAGGCCCTGACAGCTATGCTTTCACCTTGGATTTTCATTCGGGAATTGATCCTGAGGCATAGTATATGATTTATACAACGATGATATGCAGTAGGACTCATTGATAGGCAGTTCATATCATGCTATGCGTTAGCTATATGATATCAAGCTTATTATGTAATTTATTCTACTTATGTGACTGATATACACTCGCACTGTTACTAAACTTTGAAATGAAACTTTTATTTTACATATATTTTACTACATTGATGCTAGACTATGATCCAGCTTCAACTGTGTATCATCATTGGCTCTAGTATGAAATCAAGACATTTTTATTAATACAATATTTGAAATGGATCAACAGGAAAGCAATTTTAAAGTAATTGATCGACAAGTTGACTTTATTCTGCGTAAAAAATCAAGTGGCTGGTGGCCTCGGCTAACTAGTCAACCTCAAAAACCAGCTTGGCTGAAAATTGATTTCGATAAGTGGAAGAGTCAGGATGCCGATGGCGACGAAGATGAAGGAACAGGGATCGATGGAGAGGGAAAACGAGATATTACTAAGGATTACCCAAACATGTATGATAAACTTTACAAAGAAGAATGTGGATATAGGCAAGGTATTGGAGCCGTTCATTCTCTGATATGTAAAATCAACATCATTAATTCCTCCATATGGCGCTAATGACTAATACTTGAAATAACAGCCATCGGATGCTAATTCAATGTCTTAGACGAATCTATATTTGTTAATACTTAGCCTAACGAAACCTTATCTCTTACAGAAGACTTGAAGAAAGTTTACCTAGTTTTTTACAATTTATGTCAATTTGTTGGATTCGCTTACATATTAATGATAATGGCAGTAAGATACTCACGGGATGGGCCAGGTAAATACACCTCAATAGTCGTGTTATGTCTTCAAAATGTTTGATTAACTTAACAGAATAATTAGAATATTTTTGTGTAGAGTACCTGATAAATATAACAATATATCATGGTTTACATGTAATTGCAGACTCTATGCCAACTACGTATGAATCGGTAGGGACAGCGATGAAATTTGTACAATTACTACAATTTCTGGAAGTAATGCACCCTCTATTTGGATACACAAAGGGAGGATTTATGACGCCATTACTACAAGTTGGAGCTAGAGCAATTATATTGTTCTGCATGATAGAATCAGAACCTCGAATGCAAACAAAACCAGTTGTATTTTACTTATTTGTAGTATGGAGCTCCGTTGAAATAGTTAGATATCCGTACTATTTGACACAACTGTTTAAAACAGAGTTCAGTTTTCTGACGTGGCTACGATACACAATATGGATGCCGCTCTATCCCCTTGGTTTCCTCTGCGAAGGTATAATAATACTGAGGAACATTCCATATTTTGAAGAGACTAACCGGTTCACAGTTGCCATGCCCAACGAATGGAATTTTGCATTTCATTTTCCTTCGGCAATGAGAATATATCTATTGTTACTCTGCTTGCCAGGTATGTACATAATGATGTCGCATATGAATCGTGTCAGATATCAAAAATTGTCAAAGACTAACATAAAAAGAAAGTACAATTAGTTATTGCTTAATTGGGCATATAAATACATAAATACAATTGGATTGAGCATGGACTAAGTAGCATTGTGTTATGTCTTTTTACAAATAATTCTTAGAGTAAGCTTAAAGATGGTGTTTTGTGCAACACGCTAACAATGAAGTACCTACGGGAGTATTGTTGGAGAAATTTGAACAAATAAAATAGATTTCTTCCTTCTTATTCCCCATTACGAGACGGCACTTTTACCATGTAATAATTATATTCATATTGGTATAACCAATGTAAATACTCATCAAATGTCAATGATGTACATAATGAATGAAAGTATCAAGTGTTGAAATTTATACAGCGCATATGCTGTGAATTTGTATTCTATTAATGTCATTAAAATTCTAGTTTTATTATTGATGTGATTATCAGCATGAAATTGTGTAGCCTCAATAAACATTTAATCACCTACACTCTGAAGTTACAAACTATCTGATAATCCTTATATACCATGAAAGTATATCAGAATGAATTGCCCTATTTGGACAATGTACACTGACCAGACTGACTCGAGTTGAGAAATCTTCAACAGTAATCTATACACTTTCATTTCAAAGAGCTCCAACCTATATTCAAATCTGAATTAATTCAAACTATGAATGTGAAAAAATTATTATTTCAATGAGCTTAACTAAGGTAAATAAAATGCAATAACAGTTCAATTGAACAAGTTATTATCACGTATGTTGAATGTTTCCTGGTTCATAATCTCGTAGTTATATTTGCTTTTGCAGTTTGAAATCAGACTTGGGCAAGTTATTGTCAATACTGACAACGAGCGGGAATTATCATTCTCATCAAGATAGTTAAAACCTTTATCAAATTCCTGAGCATTACAACTAACAAATTCTGTGGACGAAGGTGGAGTGAATGGAATAGACAGGTTTGAGTGTCGTTCAAATTCCATAGCATTTGGATCACGGATTAATGGTTCGATTACCATGGATGGTTCAAGGTATTCTTCAATAGTTGAAAGACATGGGCTGCTTAAAAAATTCTGGTTATATTTTTTACTATAACTATAATCGCCCTGCGTTGTAGAATATCTGGAATTGTGATCGACAGCCTCAACAGCATAATTATGTTGCAACTTCAACGTTTCCATAAAGGAAGTAGGAAAACCATCATCTGCAGTCCTCTTCCGAAGAAAATTTTCTTTTACCTTCCTGGGCACATTTGACAATAAGTCACAATCCGTAAAACTTGAATAAGATTCTTTCATATTCATGTCTTCTTGAGCCAGATTTAAAGTTGACCTATGCTGAGGAACAGATTGATCTTGTTGCTCCGTTTTAGCTGTCACAGATCGAACTGGAATAGCTGACACGGCTTGTAAAGCAATCTTGTGCTGTTGAGGCAGCAATCGTTTTTTTAGCAGTGCCATTGCTGGTGGAATAGGAGGAATCATGTTGACATTGTTCTTAGATCGCTTGCTTTTGCCAGAGGTTTTTGCGTTTTCTTTATTCCATAAACTCAGTCGCTTTCGTGATTTATTAACTTCACCGGATGGTCTGAAAGAGAAGCACTTTCAGCTATACATACCGCTGTGAATGTATACATAAACTTTTTATAAGCTTGTAGTATCAAGTACATTACTCGAGATAAGCACTAGACTAACATGAATTGTTCCTTGGTCATTTTATTTAGCAATTTCGCAAAGAACTCCTCATTATCATCTAGTCCATCGTTTGCTGCAGTTGAGTCTACGTATTGCGACATGATTTGATAAGTTGATGTGCGACGTCTCGTCACAGTCTCAGACACAGCTATACGTTTGTGTGAAGGATTATCTGTTGATCGTCTCTCTATACCACTGATCCTTACACGATCTCGAGCCAGCTCCCATATCTCTGGCATAGACAGATCCCTTAATGAAATAACGCCTTTGTTCCCGTTGCTATTATTATTCCCAGTTGGCAAGCGACGGGCGCTGCCGAAAACAACTGGTGACGCAAAATTGGGTTCTAGACTATTTTCTTTAATTCCACTCATATCGACACAGAAAATTAATGGAGCTTCGTCAGTTGGCTCTAATTAAAGATAAATAACTGGATGTCGACGTGCGTTGGATTATATCGAATAGGGATAAGTTTCTGTATTGAGATCGACGTTTTACACTTATCTGTGTCGCGTCGTCAAGTTCGAATACACAGAGTAAAATCGTTTGAATCTAGTCAAGAGCGCGGGTTCTCGATCCACATTTGCGATAACAGCTGTCTCTCTCGCTTTGCGCCGTGATTGGCTGAGCACTTTCCCTCAGCTAATCACCGCTGCTACTACTTTCAGCACAATTCACAGCACAGAACATGGTCAAGATTTGATACATAACCTCGTAATTTCTCGATAGTTCGGTCCGCGCTTCTAGCATTCAGGGATTAGGAAGGAGATACACAGAGACCCAGACACTTTGGACAACACACCGGAGAGTACATAATCGTAACAGTAGTCGATCAAAATGCGAATATGCGTAACGGGGCTACGACTTAAATTATTACCAGTATATCGGTACCGAGTTACATGGAATCGAACCTTTTCTAACGTCCAAAGCTCGGCGAATTGTTCGGGGAAATTTGCCGGTACAGCTACGCGGCAATGGGGAAGAAAAATTCTCACTGGAGAAACGATTGGCCCTATCAAGGCGTGGGAAAAGGGCTCACGAGGGCACAGGCAAACCACCGCCTTTATTGCCATTCGGGGGTTCTCGTCTAAGAAGTCCGGGGACAAAGATCCACCTTCCAAGTAAGCTCTGGTTTTCTTATTCCTTAATCGTTACAATTAATGTTATCGTAACATTACCCTCGACTCCATTATTTCAAATGTTGCATCATCGACTTGTTGATTCACAAGCACTTATTGCTGTCCATTGCTATTGTTTCATATTCTCAGTGGAAGCGAGCCTGAACTCCCTGACGATTATGCTGCTGCTCTGCCTGCAACTGTGGTTGTTCCTGAAGTCTGGCCGCATCTACCGGTTATAGCTATAAACAGGAATCCAGTATTTCCTCGGTTTATCAAACTTATCGAACTGAGTAATCCAATTTTGATAGATGTTATACGTCGTAAAGTTAAACTGAACCAGCCGTATGTTGGAATATTTTTGAAGAAGAGCGAAGAGTGAGTAGTCCTTCCTTTTTATCCGTTCTTCTGAGAGCGTTAGACACTGTCCAGCACACGAACATTTTAATATCATCATTTATATCATAGGAATGATGCTGAAGTTGTGCAAAATTTGGATCAAGTGTATTCTATTGGAACTTTTGCTCAGATACACGAAGTACAGGACTTGGGTGATCGGTTGAGACTTGTTGTAATGGCCCATAGAAGAGTGAAAATTACTGGTCAAATACTAGAAGACTTTTCTGCAAAATCACCTCAAGGTACAGTGTCTGTAAAAGAATTAACAGCGAATTTAGACACCTGGATTATGCGCTGTTAGTTTTAGAATAACTGGTATGGGTATGGAGCCTATCTGCCTATCTGCTGAGCTTGTTACTAATAAGTTTATTGCAACTATATTGTATATTTTAACAATTGCGCTACCTGCTTTACACAGAGATGAAACTGACGTTTCCACTACTAAATACCACAATTAACGTCCCTATAGAAGACACGGTGGCTGGTGGTGGTAAAAAGCATCGTAGGGCTATGCTGAGGAAAAGAGCTGAACCTAAGGCTGCTGAATCAGTTGATAAAGTTGAAGAAGCTACCGAGCTCGTACCACCAGAACATGAGAAGAAAGAAGATTCTACAGAAAGAAAAGTGGAAACAAGTGAGGCCACTTCGGAAACTCAACCATTGCTCATGGTCGAAGTCGTCAATATTTCACATGAGAAATTTAGACAAACAGAAGAAATAAAGGTAGCTAACCTGTCAGTACTTTTTCTGTCTTTCTATTGTCTGAATAAAACATGAAATAATTTTATACTTGTAATATGCAGGCACTAACCCAGGAGGTGATCAAAACGATTCGAGACATAATTAGTATGAATCCACTGTACAGAGAATCACTTCAACAAATGCTGCATCAAGGTCAAAGAGTCGTTGACAATCCTGTCTATCTTAGTGACTTGGGTGCTGCACTTACAGGAGCTGATGCTCACGAGTTGCAACAAGTACTGGAAGAAATGGATGTAGGTGGAAGAATATTTATTTTGGATTAAAAATTTTAATTACTTTTATCATTATTATTCATACTGGAGTTGCTATAACCTCAGGTAAAATTACGGGTTTCGGAATAGGTAAAATTTTTATATAAATTTATCGACCATGACATTTTTTTATACCTGTAGATTCCAAAAAGGTTAATGTTATCATTAGCGCTCCTTAAGAAAGAATGTGAGCTTAGTAAACTGCAGCAAAAAATTGGAAGAGAAGTAGAAGAAAAAGTAAAACAGCAGCATAGAAAGTATATACTTCACGAACAGTTGAAAGTTATAAAAAAAGAACTGGGATTGGAAAAGGATGACAAGGATGCAATTGAAGAGAAATACAGAGAACGTATTAGGCAAAAAGTTGTACCCAAGCCAGTCATGGATGTCTTGGATGAGGAATTGAACAAATTAAGTTTTCTCGAGAGTCACAGCAGCGAATTCAAGTACGTTGAGGTTCATAATTGAATACATGAATAAAATTTGTAGGTATTTGCATAACACGTAATTAACGAAAACGACTTTTTAGTGTGACGAGAAATTACTTGGATTGGCTCACATCTATGCCTTGGGGAATGACAAGTCCAGAGAATCTGAATCTTAACCAAGCTAGTGAAGTTTTAGAAAAAGATCACTATGGCATGGAGGATATAAAAAAGAGAATTCTTGGTAAGACTGTCATAATAAATGAATGTAATGCTAGTTGAAAAATCGTTTTGTTCTCTTCAATTTTTCTAATATTGATTTGCAGAATTTATTGCTGTTAGTCAGCTGAAAGGTTCGACCCAAGGAAAAATATTATGCTTTCACGGTCCGCCAGGTGTTGGTAAGACGTCGATAGCAAGATCTATTGCCCGTGCTCTCAACAGAGAGTATTTCAGATTTAGTGTCGGTGGCATGACTGATGTTGCCGAAATCAAGGGTCACCGGCGAACTTATGTAGGTGCAATGCCTGGAAAGATAATTCAGTGTTTGAAAAAAACAAAAACTGAAAATCCATTGGTTCTGATAGACGAGGTTGATAAAATCGGAAAGTGGGTATTTTTTCCATCGCTAACAATAATGGTTTGACTATGGGTGATGCGTTAATTATCAACCAATTAATTTTTTACAGGGGACATCAAGGCGATCCAGCTTCAGCTCTGTTAGAGATGTTGGATCCTGAGCAGAACGCAAATTTCTTAGATCATTATCTCGACGTACCAGTAGATCTATCAAGAGTCTTATTTATTTGCACGGCAAACATTGTTGATACTATCCCAGAGCCTTTGAGAGACCGAATGGAGATGATTGAGATGTCAGGATATGTAGCTGAAGAGAAGGTAGCTATTGCCAAACAATATTTGATACCACAGGCCATGCAGGACTCAGGACTGTCCGAAAATCACTTGAAAATCCATGACGATGCATTAAGTCTATTGATAAAATCCTATTGTCGAGAATCAGGAGTGAGAAATTTGCAGAAACACATTGAGAAAGTTTCGCGCAAAGTTGCGTATAAGGTTGTTAAAAATGAAACAGACAAGATCGATCTAACCAGCAATAATTTACAAGACTTCGTTGGAAAACCTGTCTTTGCTCATGATAGAATGTACACAATCACACCACCGGGTGTTGTTATGGGATTGGCATGGACAGCCATGGGCGGATCTACTCTATTCATAGAGATAACGATGAGAAAGCCCATTGGCATTAAAAAATTAGAAGGCACATTTGAAATAACTGGTCATCTGGGTGACGTGATGAAAGAGTCGACACGTATTGCAATGACTGTGGCTAGAAATTTTCTACAAAAAGAAGATCCCAACAACACATTCCTTTACGATGCTCATCTTCATCTGCATGTCCCTGAAGGTGCAACACCAAAGGATGGACCAAGCGCTGGAGCTACCATCGCAACAGCCCTAA
Organism: Neodiprion fabricii; assembly: GCF_021155785.1. Classification (NCBI taxonomy): domain Eukaryota; kingdom Metazoa; phylum Arthropoda; class Insecta; order Hymenoptera; family Diprionidae; genus Neodiprion; species Neodiprion fabricii. Next base: position 25,442,774 of record NC_060243.1, on the reverse strand, counting down.
TTTCGCTTGCAAAGAATAAACCAATTAGGCAAAATGTTGCTATGACTGGGGAGCTTAGTCTTATGGGAAAGGTGCTTCCTGTCGGTGGCATCAAGGAGAAAACAATTGCAGTAAGTAGTTGTATCTATGTGAAATATTGATTTGATCCAGACATTGAATCACACGTAACTCAACCAAATTTTCATTTTCAGGCTAAACGAGTTGGCGTGAATTGTGTATTATTACCGGAAGAGAACAGAAAGGACTATGATGATCTTCCTAAATACATTACAGATGGTTTAGAAGTACATTTCATATCAAATTTTGATGACGTTTACAGAATCTGCTTCCTCGAAGGATCCAGTGATCCGATTGGTGCTAGTACTGAACTTAACGCCGATATTCCATCACAATCTCAATCCCCATCAACTGCACAAGCTGCTTCTTGAGTGATTGGCTTTGCAAGTTTGAAATTGTTTGGAAAATGTGACGATGCTATACGTACAAATGGTTCAATGGATTACCAACTTTGCTGTGCAAATTACGTGAAAATTTCTCGAATTCCCTAGGACTAAATTTGTTTTAGTGGATGGTATGTTGATGAGAAATCAAATCGCAGTTTATTAGCTCAGTAACCAATCCGGAAGTAGAACAGAGATTCGGAAAAGACTGTAAATATGTAAAGAAATCTAAGGCGCATAGATATCTGTTAGTAATAAGATTTATTACTTGCATTCATGGCTGTAATTTCATCGCATCTTTTTGTTTAGATATTGAGTGGCATATAAGCCATTCAGTTGCAGTGAATCACAAAGAATGAATACTTGAAAATAAAATCTACTACTATTGTGGATTGTAACCCAATTATATATTCTAGTTGACAAATTGAAGTGTAAAATTTGTTTACATACAACTGTTTTGTAAAAGTCACTAGCTACTTTAAATATTTGATAGTGTACAAAAACAAATGCATTTATAATGTTGTACCTGCCCATTGTACTGTTATTGGGTGTATTATAGGCCTGATATTATAAAAAGGTCGTCGCAACAAATTTTGCAAGAATTGAAAATGTTTAAATCAAACCAAACAGAGTTAAAATTACAATGATATACCAATCGACCAAACCTAAAAGTAAAGGTGGTATCTGGTAACCTTAAAATATTGTAAATGAAAAACAGACTGATTCTATAGGGAAAGAAATCTATTCAACTTTATTTTCATCGCATCTGTATGTGAAATACAAGCTTGACATTCGAAACAAGTCTGATTGCATTTTTTCTTAAAATTGTCACTGATCACTTTGATGTACTGTATAATTGTCATTTGTGATTTGCAGTATAAGCTAGTTCACCACACATAGGATAAGATTTGTATGTGCATGATCAACATGGAATTTCCATTTTACTGAGCCGTATTATGAAGTCGCAAAGTCTCATCTGTACTTGAATTTCTGTGGGGTTATTGGTGACGTAGAATCCAGGAACGCCAGCTTTTTCTAATATGCCTTGTTGGTCAGATACTTTTTGATCTAATTGCAAAACCAGTTTCATATCAGTTTGCCGCAATTCCTCTTTGTGTTTCTTTTGTAAAATCATTTTTGCTGTGACGCATTTTTCTTCGTCATGTAAATTAGATAAAGCCTCTTGAACTTCAATTTTTTGTTGATTTAACAGCTGGAGTCGCTGCTGAAACAAGTGTTTTTCTGTAACGTGTTGAATTTCCATCAGCCCTTTGACTATTTCGAATATAGTATCGTTTAACAAAGAATTTGCCAGTCCAGACAGAAGTTCATACGGTAGACGCATTTGGTATTTGGGAGGCAATTCGCTGGCCATGTGTTGTAATTGCTCAACGAGAAAGTAGAGCTTTCTCTGAAGATCCTGCGGCGTAGGATTTACAACATCCATAGTTAATTTCGAGCGTTCATCGCATCTCTCAAATTCCGTATTTTTTTCTTGCGCTATTTATTATAGAGAATGTGATTGACGTTCTTCGATTTAGATTAATTGTTAAACGTACCGTTGACTAAAGAATCTTCAGCCAACGAGGGTACACATCAGAATAATTCTCGAAATGATTTCATTACCTTCGAGAAATTTGAAAAATCCTCTGTAATCTGCACGGCCTTCTTGATTTCCCTACTATCATATTATAGTTAATGGCTGCGATAAATATATTGCTCACCAGACTCTGAAACTCGACGATATTTCAATACTGACAACTAACATGGCACTTAACCCACTTAACAGAGACTATTTGTGAAATGTTTTCTTGCGTGGTGTCACCTCCTAGCATCCGTACCAACTCGCCATTGGTGAAATATTTTCTATGGTGTTGCCATCTTCTACTAGCGGTATGAACCATGGAGGCATGAACTATCATTTACACAACAGCCGTGATCACTGATCCTTGATATAACTGGAACATGGTCTAGTGAGAGAGAAACCTGTCTAGTAAGATCCTGCTGCCTTAAACGCAAGCCGAGAGATAGCGTCATCTTGTAGTTGTGTCTCTTTTCGTACGGTCCATTCCAAAAAGCTAGATCGAGTAAACGGAAATTCGCTGCACATAAATACTGATAACCCTGGGTTATTTGCGTAACAGTTTGCCGCGTCTGGCCGGGTTTGGGAGTATTAGTAGCTTCACGTATCAACCAATTAGCAACTGACCACGCCGGTGAAAGAAGTGCTAACACCATCGCGTGCAAAATGTTAGTAACATACCGTCGTCATAGTGAAATTGAAAATTTGACAAAATCCCGTTCAAGAAATATTCGTAGTGGTCGGAGAATTCATACTTCTTCTGACGTCGCATATTACGGCAAAGCTCTAAACATTTGATCGCGTAGCTTACGTGGTGTTTTCACCCGGCCGTTGAGATCATAGGGATACATAAAGCGCAAGCAACGGCCTGAGCGTCCCGTGAACGGATTCGAATCGGTTCTCTAAAGGATAGAAGATAATAATTCTTCCGCCCTCTCTGTCGGTCTGCTCATGGAGTGGGGGGCCACGAGAGGGGAGAAACAGATAGGCGGGCGTGTGGAGCTACCCCCACTCCATGGGAAGAGCAACAAAGAGGGCGGGAGAATTATTATCTTCCGTCCTTCCCAGAACTCATTTGATTCTCTTCTGGACGCCGTGCGGAATCAGTCGTTTCCGAGCGATCAGAGTGAAATGACGTGTTCTCGGCATTAGTTCAACATTCAGAACGCGTTGTCCGATCGGTGTACTTGCACCATACTCAATTGTGAATAATATACGAAGAATAGCGTCTAGACTGAAGAAAACCCGAGTTATCCAAATGAAAACATCCTACGAACGTGAAAGTGAATTTCGTGCCTCGAGTTTCCATTGTTGTGTGTAACTTCAGATTTCAGTGATGTCTATTTTTGTTTCTGTGCGTCGTGTATTAATTTTACTATTTTTTTGGCTGATTTTCGGTAAATGCGCAGTTGTATAGTTAGAAAGTTTATTCAGTCGGTTCAGACAGGCAGTTACAGCACAAAAACTGACTGGAGGATCGAGTGTTATTGTGGTGCAGATTTTTGGACTATATAAGAGTGACGATCTAAATTACGTGAAACGTACTTCGCTTCTCCAATAAACCTCAGATGTTGCAAGAACTGCTACATATAAAAGTGTGGAGCAACCCAGAGTCGAGGTAACAATACTTATTTCAATTATTGTTTGATAATTTAAGGTGGTACATACAAAGCCAAGCTTTGGTTCTTGCATAACACGCAATGAATACGAAACTGGACAACAGTAATAATTAATTTGCAGACTGAAAAGCCATTTTATTAAATTAATCGAAATGTTCTGTTTCGTTTTTTACAGATCTAAGCAGAGACTTCCGAGTAATTTAACAATTTCTCCGCAACGTTGGTGAGTTTGCACGTGTTAGGTTATGGGTATTTCCCTGGGATTCCTCTGTCACGTGGCGTGGCGGTAACAATTGTTGCACAAATCATCGATTTCTTAGCTGCATGGATAGGCTCATTCACGATCACAACTTGCTTGACCTTCAGTCGAATAATTTTTTTTTTCACAATTCAATTTATCGTAGCTTACTTAAAGTTATACATTTTGCACGTTGCTAAAAGTGGAATGAGTATCGCGACAGGCAACCATCACTTACTCGGCACTCGCGAGATCGGATTGCGTTTCACACTGCTGTAGTAATCTACGTTTGACTTTACCGATGATGTCGTTTAAGTGGTGGGTTCACCTGAGGTTTGAACGTAGTCAATTATTCACATCATTGTTAAATCGATAAAATTCCAAAGGCTGGCATAACGTAACGTAATGAAATTGCATCTTATATTATGTATCATTTTCAATCTTTAAACAGCCAACAAGTATTGATCAACTGCAGGCTTAGCTCGCTTAGAAAAATGATAATTGGCATATAGGACGTTTTTAATCAATTTTACAAAAGGTTAATGTACCGATAGTCTGCCAAGATTTACTACAATATTAGGGTTGGCGGAATGCAACTGCGATACTATATTCTGAGTAGGCAGACTATGATACAAAAACATTTTGCTCCCAACAGGTAACCAACGAAAATGTAAGTCGGTGACCACGGCGCAAATGATGAAGAATGACGTGTGTTGGAAAAAATGGAGAATCGTTTAGATCGAATATAGGTAACCGGGTAGGTAGGTGGACGTTTTGGGATACGTCGCGGGGCTTATGCATGCGTGTGTGAGTCTCTTTTCCGTTGAATGGTTGCGTTGGGAAACAGGCAAGGGTAGGAAGGTCGCGATGTACCGTGATGTTACTAACTTTTATAATCCACAGCGTCAAATGATCACAGAAATTGTTTACCTAAATGACTCCGTATTCGAGTCTCTCGATCATTTGTGAGCATTTGAATATTAAAGAGATTGAATTTTCTATTTCTTGTCGCTTTGCAACCATTTTTCAATCGTCACTCAATTCAATTCAATTAAATTATTTAGTCATTAGCGACCATTATTGCATGAGGTTGATCTCTGTGATCGTCTGAATGAGCAAAACGCATCTCTGGACCATCTATCGCGTTCCGTGGTACGCTAGATGGAGAGAAATGCTGAGCTCGAAGACTTCGCGTCGAAGAGGACCGCCGACCGTCACGCCACACAATAATGCATGCCCTCCAACCTCCCTCCCGATTTCGATTCGATTAATGATCTGAGAAGAACAATCCGCATAGCAATGTACCTAATTCAAAAAGATACAGTTGTGGATTGGGTTTCTACAGAATTTTTGGGACAAGTCCCAGGTAATACAAATTTTTTGACAGTTTAATCTGTCGCGCCTTATTGCGCGTAGATTAATTACGAGAATTGGACGCAGCCTTTTGCGCGTAAATTAATAACGGGAATCGGACACGTCGTTTTAAGCGTCGATTTTGTAAACAGTATATAAAAGAGTTACGTACTCTAAATGTACTGATCTTCCAACTCTTCGGTCAATTTTTTTACGAATAATAACATTTTCAAGTCCCACAGCGCCTTTTGCGCGTGGACTTGATATCTTTCAGTTATGAGAGAAAGCGCAGGATTTGAAACCTGGCGCTCAACGCGCTGGTACAAAAATCTCGGTAGTGTATAGTGATGGTGGAGAATCTTGGCGTAAGTATTTATGAAATATATCTGAAATGTACAGAAATACACGTTTAACTGATCGCATTATTTTCTGTTTTAGGACAACTAAACCAATTTCTTAACAAACGAACAGAAAACTGTAGAATGTTTAGTCGAAAAATATATTCACTTTAATAACTCAAAACAGAAAGAGATATCGATTTAAACAATTGAAAATGTTTCTTATTGATCAATACAATCAATAATCGAAGCAGCGAATAGTAAAGCGAATATCTTGTTGAACTCCACCTATTTTTTGTGAGTGTATGGACTTGTGTGATTGCGCTAACCACATCTTCGTATGTTTCAGCTAATCAAACTTTTTGTCTATTTCAGCCAATACAACTTTCAGTCTGTTTCAGTTAATCAAACCTTTTGTCTGTTTCAGCTAATCAAACTTTTTGTCTGTTTCGACTAATCAAACCTCTTGCCTGTTTCAGCTAATCTAATATTTTTCTGTTTCAGCTAATCAAATCTTTTGTCTGTTTCAGCTAACCAAATTTTTTTTCTGCTTCGAGTAATTAAAATTTTGGACCATTTCAGCTAATCAAACCTTTTGTCTGTTTCAGCTAATAAAACTTGTTGTCTGTTTGAACTAATCAAACCTCTTGCCTGTTTCAGCTAATCTAATATTTGTCTGTTTCAGCTAATCAAATCTTTTGTCTGTTTCAGCTAACCAAATTTTTTTTTCTGCTTCGAGTAATTAAAATTTTTGACCATTTCAGCTAATCAAACCTTTTTTCTGTTTCAGCCAATCAAACCTTTTGTCTGTTTCAGCCAATCAAACCTTTTGTCTGTTTCAGCCAATCAAACCTTCTGTCGGTTTCAGCTAATCAAACTTTTTGTCCGTTTTAGTTAATCAAACCTTTTGTCCGTTTCAGCTAATCAAACCTTTTGTCTGTTTCAGCTAATCAAACCTTTTGTCTGTTTCAGCTAATCAAACCTTTTGTCTGTTTCAGCTCATCAAACTTTCTGTCTATTTCAGTTAATAAAACTTTTAGTCAGTTTCAGCTAATCAAACTCTTTGTCTGTTTCAGCTAATCAAATCTTCTGTCTGTTGAAACTAACTAATTTATCTCTTTTTGGTTTGTCATATTTTTTACTTATCTAAGCTAAGTATATTTTTGTCTGTATGGACATGTGTCACTAATTATATTTTCATCTGTTTCAGGTAAATGAGTGTTATTAACTATACTACTGAAAAATTAACGTTTCCATTTTTAGGCATAGGTCTGGTTCAGGTCTGATTTAGTTTTATTTATTTAGTGATTATCTCATACATCGTAAGAAAAAAAAACCCGTGCCCGAACATTTAAAGATAATCAGCGTTCGCTTATAAGATAAAAACAATCACCCTTCATACATAATTTAAACAACCATCTTCCATTGATAATTAAAACCGTCATCTTTAATCGATAATGAACAGTTAGCGGGTCATATTAACTGAAAAAGTTCGAACAAACTGCGAATATACGCAAGTAACAAATTGATTGGGAAAAACAGTTCACCATAATTAACACGTGAAACATGGTTATCCACAATTTGTCGAAGAACGTAAGATCGATTTTGCTATTATTCTCCGTGGAGTAGGCCTACTGGGGATACCACGTAAAAAAAAACGCACCGGGTGCTCTACCGCTTGCGGTGGTGTGGAAACGAGCATAAGTGAAATTATTTTCACTCGTTAAATACTAACAGATTGTAGTTTTTCAAATGACAATTTTATTCTTGCGTAAATTCAACTCATTGTCAATAAAACTCATACTTCCATAATGTGTAATGCATGTGAAATCGTAATATCTTCGGATTTCTCTAGTTTAGTCAGAGTGATTTCCACATAAATAAATTTTCTTTTTGATAAATTCCGTTTCTTAGTCAACGTCAACAAGGTGCACACATCTTTAGCAATTTCCACGTTTTTCCACCCCGCTTAACCTTTCGCAGTCATTATTAGGGGTTACCGGAAAAGTGCTGAAATTCCGGATAAAATAGTATCGACTTTGGCGCTATACATATTTTCAAACTCGAAATACGTAACAATTAACACGGGCACTGCCATAAATGTATAATAAAGTGGAGAGATATGAGTAATTATAATCTGGGTCTCTTGATAATAAATTTCTGAACAATCTTGGGTTTGGGGGTAGGCGGACAGATTCACAATTGAACCATGTAATATGAGTAGAAGTTGAAAAAAGGAACCCTGAACATTTAAAATTTTTTTTAATCACTTTTGTAATAACGATTACCTGAGGTGTATCAGGATGTGTTAGAGCGTGGACTCAAACATTAGTAACAATGGAGTATTACCTAATTTCCAAAAAATATATACAAGTAGTATTTTTTTTTGTAGAAAGGTCTGGGTTTTCCGCTGCAAATAAACTGCATTTTCAAAACACCACGGAAATCTAACGTCAGTTAAGAAATTCGTTTTATGTGTCAGCGGCATATTCTTTCGGAATAAAGGTATGAGCAGTGACTGAAGATAAATATTAGTCTCTTCAGTTAACGGCACGAGTTAAGTATTAAACATATGTACAGAAATTACATAAGGTACATGTAGGAACAACTGTATATTACTATTCTTTGATTAACTTCTTCGAATGTATCCCATCATTCGCATTAAGAAAAGGTTTCTAACTCTGTTAACAGTAAATCAGGTGCATGTTTATTGTGCATCTATTTAGATAACATTATTTTTGTCGATCCGATGGAGTTTGATTGACATTGCCGCATCTGGCCCAAATGAATTTACATCATTGAAAAGTATGCGGCGTCCTAACGGGATTATGTGAAAATTTCAGTCTACTCTCGTTCGAGATTCCATAGGCAGAATAATATTCGACTCCGTATTATCTGGGTACATGTGGGTGAGCGATGGTAACATCAGTTCGTGTCGCTTTTACTTACCGACCACTTACCGGATTGCTATCTCTCAACTCGCTGCGCAGCGCATTATCTTAAGTTTGAGCGATAGAATATGGAAAAGCATTTGACAAGTGGATTGTGATTTTTATACTTTTGAGGGTCGTTTTTATTACGTGGTAGGGTCTCACTCGGAAGTGTAGCGGTAATAAAGTACAAAATACCACATTAATTATATGTTTAGTAAGACGCTATTAATACCGCAAAAATGCATACAGATACTATATATGTAGGTATTGATATTTATTACTGACGTATAATATCTGCTAAGTGAACGTGAGCGTAGACATATATTGTACTTGTATAAGTACGTGTGAACATGCATGTATAAAAAGTGATGTAGACATATTATTGCTGCGTTTTAACGGTATCGCCGGATAGAGAAGACAAGCTGCCTGAATATTTCACAGGCTGTTAATGGACAGACACATTAATTTTTTACATGTCTACATCATCACCATCGTCGTCATTATCGTCATAGTCATCCGAAGTTTCATTAGGATCATCAGCTTGAGACAGACATTTATCACACCTGCATATGAATAGATAGAGTGAACTGAGAGCTTTCTGCCTAGAGTACCTGCTCCGCTCTAAGGCACAGTCATCCAAATAACTGATACAAATCTCTTCCTCCGGCCGTATGTCTCTGACTGCTTTAAGCACCAGAGTACTATTAGAGTAAGGAAATTCGACTATCGCGTTTGGCGCACAGCTGTGATTGGCAGCTGATTGAAGTTTGTAGAGACCTGAGCCTTCGTTATTCAAAAATGATCCGACGACTGTTGAAAATCACACAAGTACACCTCGTTTAATATAATATTTCAAATTATTGTAAATAAATATCAGAATATTCGAAAGTCTGAACGTTACCTTCTTCCATGTCATCGTAAATCCTATCAATCAATTTGTCAACTTCCATTCTTTTGTTCATAGGCAGTTCAAGTGCCGAAACCTTTCTTACCCATCGGCTAAAGGCACTTGTTCCAATACCTTGGCCATTGGTTCCAATTAGAGCCAAGATACTCCTAAATCCATCAGGAGTGAACCACTGAAATGACAGTGATTAGTTGCATCTTACACCCACTACAATGGACGTAACATTAACTGAATTTTGACATACATGTGCTACAGCCTCGTTGTTTAGAGCGGATTGTGCCATTTCTCTCAACATATCAATCTGGCCAACATATTTTTCTCCTAATAGATTGTGAGATATTTCTTGCGTTTCGTTGACGGCACGTCTACAAAATTGGCCAAAAGTATATAGGATCATTTCCTTATCTGAACATTGCTGAACCATTGAAACCATTCTAGCCAGTAACATTATAGTAGCCGTTTCCGGCGGATAATGCATCTGCTTCCATGCTTCGTTTAGTCTCACCAGAGGATGACTGTCACTTCCAGGATCATTGCTGGACTTGTGGCACAAGTATTGGTGATACCTGTTGATTGTTTACTTCGTTAGATCATTTGCTTACCATAATAGTCGGACTGAAAACCAAAAGCCATTTCTGCAATCTACCTGCCAAGGCTCTCCTGCTGACATTCCGGCGAGCAGTATTTCACTCCGCAGTCTGGACAGGCTACAATTGATTCCTTCTTAGTTTGGCAGCACTCGGGATAAGGCAGGACTAAGTCTGGTTTGCCAGCAAGGCGTCTTGCATTTTCTTCCGCTGTTTCTAGCGGGCTCATGCAATTGTCACAGGCAGAGTATCCATACTCTGCATTCCATGAGAATTGGCAACAGACCACAGGCTTCTCTTGGAATATTTGTTCCCCTTCTTTGAATGATTTCAAAGAAAAGATGCCTTTACCCTGCAGCATAGAAAAAACTACTCTTAATATACAAATGTGTGGAATATCCGAGGGAGTAATAGAACAAAAATTATAATGTTTTAGAGAATGAAAGTGCGCCTTTGAAGTACAAAAAAATTGGTAAGATGGCAAATAATTGCAAAGTGACATACAATATCTGGCAAACTATTTTGGGAATGCCTCTGTTGCGAGCAGATTATTTCAACCGGTACTGGTCAGCTATGCATATCGAAAGGCTACGCATATGTGCTGGGGAAAAAACAGGCATACTTGAATAACCATAGCAAATGATAAATCTTAAAAAAAAGATTCCATACCTTTTCCTCGTCGATTATCCTGACTTCGAAACCATCGCCTTCCATTGTTGGGTTTAAATCTGTCACGTGTGAACGGAATTCTAAAAACAATACCAAACGTCACAAAGTCGAAATACCGGAAGATTTGATGTACTGATCAGATAAAGTTTGTTTGTTAAATCGCCTTTCTTTCTCGAATCGCAAGCCTAATTTATTTGATCGTCTTAAAATTAGTCGAACTCGCGGTTTTTTGTTCAACCCGTTTTCAACTGGTTGTCAGGTTATGTGTAAAAGTCCTATGCAGCAGAGTTGATCGTGAAATAAATTGAACGGTAATTCTGCTAAAGATGGTTAGCTTCACAAGTTTTTGATATGAGTAATAATCTCAGATCATAGTTGACATATCGCGGCCTACGTAAGAATTAATTTCAATTTATAAAAATAATTTCACTATTGAATTAGGCGTTTATTGAAAAAGTAAAAATGATCGTAAAATTATTTCAGAGATTTGAATCTCCTGCGCTTGGTCATATGCTCAAACTAAATCAACATACCAACTAATGCTATTTTCAGTGCGATAAACAATCTTTTATCTCTTTTGCACTTCCGAGTTCGTAATTAGCTCTACCTCTGTCCTAGGCAACTGTTGGCTCTGCCAGCTAATTTCAGAACGTACACAAGACAACGAGTAGATTCGAGGAGTCGTCGGAAGCGGAAAACCGGCCATAGTAGAATATCTGCGACGACGCTTTGGGCAGTGGATTGTGATCGTATCGAGGTGGTCCAGAATCCATAATTTCTGAGAAGTCTGTTATACATTACTGTGGGACGATATTCGTTTACACGATTCGACGTACTGCATCCTGCTTGTGCTGTGTTAAGATATGAACGGAACAATGGCCATGGTAAGAATATTTTTTTGGCGTTTCATCGAATACAGAATACCGTGAGGGACTCAGAGATCATCGGTCGTTTTGTCGGTGGGACGTTCGCGTTAGGATTTAGCATTATGGCGGTTATCTACTTTAACGCTAATTAGTCAACGATATTGTACCATAAAGCTTCGCCTGTTGAACAATATGATTTTCAGAGAAATGTCCACACTCTTTAGATCCTAGGCGTGAACTCTACGTTGATGTATTCTCGCCAAACATCGCATGAACTTTCACTGTCAATTGGGCCTATTAGTTTTTCAATATTAATTTGAATTCCAGGCACCACCTACCAACACTCAACAGCAAACCAACGCTGAGCCACCAGTTAAGAAACTCCGTACTGAAGGTAATACGATGTGCTAAGCCTGTCATCTTGAATCAGATATTACTTATCGTGGAAAAAATATAGCCTAATGTTTAGAGAGAAGTATATTAAAATACAGAAATTGTTAGGTAATGTATAAAAATACATACAGCATATAAGAATGAAATGGGCTCAACTGTTTACCGGTTTATTGCTCTATGGCCAAAATACAATACACCAGTTATAATAATACATACATGTAACATAGTGGTACAATGCACTTGTTGAAAAGAGAATGGTATGGCGATATGTCAACCAGATTTGGGCGATGGGCTCAAATAAAACTAATGTATGGTTGTCCTTCTGTTCTGAGATGTTACAGCGGAGAGACACAGTACAGAGTCTGCGGGCTGAGACTGAGCTGAGACTGAACGAAAGAAAGAAAGAAAGTACCCTTCGTTCGTTGAACAGAATCCGAGTTTCAAACTCCCTCCGACTACCTACGCAACGTCTAGTGCCGAGTACGCGGTACTCGATGCATATATAAATGTATATTAGCTAGGTCAGCACTCACCTTTAGGGTAGCTCGCAAACAAACAATTTTCAAAATCATGCTATCGTGATTTTACCTGTGAATACTGAATGGAAGATTACAAAGTCCATTTACAATAACTCGAACAGTATGTCGATGTAGAGTCCTAGGTGAGGCAGGTAAGTTTTTAAGGACTTTGTAAAGAAAGATTCTACGAAGCGAGGAGCGGAGGGTATAATATTTTTTATTCTTAGGTAAAGCGTGTATAAAATTTCTCATAACAGGATTCTTAGCTAGAATAATCGGCTAGACGTTGTAGCCCTTGGCTCGGTGAGTCAGCTGACATAAGTTCCAGAAGGCAAAAAATAAGCAAAACAGACGGAAGTCCACTCAGAGAGTTCTCCTTTTGCTTTGTGCTTACAGATTACTGCCTCGCCTCGGTCCGTCGGATATATTGCGCGCGCAACCTTCATTGTTCAGCCCTGAGCTCTGTTAGCTGTTAAATGAATGAAAATGAGCACACAAGCGGCAACCGTTGGCCAAAATGTCAAAGTAAACGAAAGAAATCTTAGAAGATACGTTACACGTGTTCTGATTTCTGTTTCAGAGACTAGCCCTACCAATTTGGTCACGAATGAAACCCAACAATTACATTTGTCGATAGGGTGGTTATATTAAGTTGGCCCCGCGTTCAGTCAAATGTTAAAAAAGCACGTACCATTGAAAATTGAATGACATTGTGCAGGGATAAGGGACACAACGCAGCTGTTAGCCTAGTAGAAGAATTTCATAGAATTCCACCGCCATGGGCATCATTACAGTTTTCATACCTCATTCGCAAAGAAAGTTAGAAGATCATCCACAAAACAAATTCATGAAATCAGTTCCAGAGAATAATATTAGCACTCGGTTAAAAGATATTAAGAAATGTCCATTATAGACCATTGAATTAGTTAGCGTGCAGTTTTAACCGTCAGTTTAATTTATTTCAACTGGAATTTTTGCAATTTGGTTTTGGATGGTGCGTGCGAAACGACTAGGGATTCTGTTCCCTAATTTGTCAATATAATATGACACGATTTATGTGTATGTGTATGCACATGCAGAAACATACCTGGATATTTAGTACATATATTTACGTGCATACATGTCTGTACTGCTACAAACGTCTAATTTTTGATCACATGAAAAATGCTATCGCGATTACTTTGACTGTTTTAATTTCTTTAAACTTACAGTTTGGCGGAAGGTCCGGGTCGGGGAGCTGCTGTGCACGGCAACGTTCCTTTTACCACCCTGTCTCCTATAATATAGCCAAAAATTGTTCAGTGTACTTTCAGACATGATTCGTCCATTCAATTTATATACAAATCTGGCTCACATCAGTATTCATTGCCACTCAAAATTGTTGAATGTTACGGTCAATAACAATTTTCAACAAAGATCTGTTTTCTTTCTTTGTAGTTTTTTCTTACTGAATTTAAATTCAAGTATCTAACAGCAACGTGCCGTATTCTTGGTCCATGTTTAATACAAAAAATAATAAATCAAGATGTTTATCGGTCATCTTGTCTTGAACTTATACCAACCAAACGATAGGATTGGCAATATATCTCCATGATTCCCAAATATTTCTGAAAAAGCCGACTATCGATAATGCTTCTACCTTCATGAAAATAATTATTCATTGCTCAATTTTATTACGAATGGTACCAGTGAATCACATTATATGATGGTAGAAGTAGTAAAGGTGGTCCTGCATTAATTGAAAACACTCTCTAATCTGTTATTCTTTTATAGGAAATCCATCCGACTTCTTGCCAGGGCCTATATATGATCTGAATCAGACCGGTCAAGTCGTTGCCGGTAAGTTAAAGATAATACTGTTATCTTTGCATAAACATAGTTTTTCAGCAATCCCATCCATATTTATGTGTCTAACATTACCTCAAACAATTTCGCATAACTAACATTTTTTAGTAAATAATTTCGTTATTCTAATTTCTAAAAGTATGATGTATCAATATTTTGTGACAATAAAGTCGTTGAGTCCCTTTGGTCATTTCTTTTGGCCGAAGGTTGACTCCGTCCTCGTGGACGCTGTGCTGATAAGATCTGATATTTTTCTTAGTTGTTTAGAAAGTAAAAACATTGAGAAAACATTGTTCCTAATTTGCTTGTACTATTGATTATTCTGATCAGGTCCTGGGGCAAAGTACCTGAGCCTACCAGGTATTTTGGGAGCTGGCTTGCCCAAGATTACATCAGAACAGCAAGATGCGGTGAACAGAGCAAAAAAGTATGCAATGGAGCAGAGCATCAAGATGGTCCTGATGAAGCAGACTTTAGCTCACCAGCAACAGGTGAGACTGCAAAAAGTTTATGGCTCGGCAATCGGTTCGATACCTAAAGAGGTATTAAATGTTTTCTCCCTCCGTCAACCTACCTATATACATGCATTTCGAAAGAGATAAAATTATCATATTCAAGTTTACCCCTTGACAATTTTTAGGCAAATGTGAAAATAATAATAAGTTTCTTACAATTGAATGCATCATTGTTTCGATCAATTCGTTATTGCTAAAACAATTTGGAAATGAATGGCTATAGGTATGGTCTATAAAAAATTATGATAAGTTATTAGCAGGTCGCATGGTAACATGAATCAGAATAAAATTATACTTCTAAGCCATCCAAATACTTGAATGACAAAGGGGTATCAGAAATGAGTTTTTCTGTCATCAGGGCTGTTTTGTTTTTCTGTACCTCATTTTTACAAGAATTAATCATAATTTTGCGTCACGCTCATTTCTCACAATATCATCACTGCGTTACAGGTATTATTTCGAGTGTAAAATGAAAATCAGCTAGTAATTTTTTGAATTTCGGCTGTTTGCACAAATTTAGAAAATACTTGGGTTTTCGGAAATTGCTAAAACAGTTTCTTAAACATTCTGCTGCTTGCAATGTGAGAAAAAGATTTTTAGATTCTCTTTTCGAGTGACCAAAGGCTGATACTCTCTTGGTATGTAAATCCTATCACCAATCCGTCTGACGTGTATTAACACCTCTATTAAATTTGTGGATTCAGCACCCAGATCCCAGTACGTATAAAAATTAAATTAAACAACGAATGGTTTTTTGAATATAACTTTAAGTCTGATCAGTTGATTTTTTCTCCCCCGCAGAAGAATAAGTTGGTCCTGCGGCAGCAAGTATTATTGCTAATGTGCAGGTTAGTGTCAACTAAATCAAGGACAAACTCAATACTGCCTTACAATCAATCTTTCCCTTTCAACATTTCCCTAAATCGCAACTGTATACGAAATTAGAGTTTTTAATACCAGTCGGCGGGAGCAAAGCAGAGCAGAGCAGAGCCATACCAACGCAGAGAGGATTAGTTTTGCATGGGCTATGAGCGATTCGAGAAAGTATCATCTTACACCATTCTATCCTTGACTATTTGACTCTTATTCTCTATATGCAGCAAAGAATCTAACTTTTCTTATCTGTATTGATACCTACGGAAACGAAAAAATTACATCTCTCAGATGGTGTAATAGAGTTAATTTCTGTTCCACTTCTTCTGCTAGAACAATCTAAAGCATTGTATATAGCTGGAAAAAGTATTATGGATGATGATTAAAAGTTAATACTTGTATTATATGGGGAAAAAAGTACTTCTTTTTTCATTTTTCTTATCCCTATTTGATCATGGTCAAATTCCTTATGTTTCCTATTTCTGTTGTATACAATTTGACAACAATGCGCATATTGCCTGGTTGTTCTTTCAATGTTGATACTAGGCAACACTTAGATATGGTAAAGTAAAGAAAGGAGAAGAATAGTCAAGGAAAGAGGTGGGAATGACAATGAGATCGGGGGATTTATGAAATGTGAACAAACGGTGGTGCAAGTAAGGGGGAGGGATACCAATAGAAGGCCTGTGGTCCTTTGTGTTGCAGCAAATGGCTAGTCAGCGGAATCAGGTGCAGAGACAGCAGGCTCTCGCCCTCATGTGCAGGTTTGTTTGTTCTTTGCCTTAGATTCCTCTGCCCTTCCTCACTCGCTTCCTTCTGCCTTCCTATTATCATCAACTGGTTTAAAACCATCCTTTTCCCTTATATAACAATGCCCAACACTTATTTGCTTCGCCTTTGCTCCCAATCATAATTAACTATAAATCACCTCTTTCCTGCAATTACAATAACATCTCATACGTTCTAACTTTAGTCTTGTCAAAATTATGTTTCTAATTTAACACCAGAGGCAAACCGTTTGCATAGTCGCGTTAAAAAAAGACAAATTATCTTTACTTTCTAGTTTTACTTATTAATATAGAAATTACAATACAAGATAACATCTGACAAATTAAATTAAATTCAGTAGAAACTCCGTCAAATCTTAACTGTTTGATATGTCATAACACCAAGTTCAAGAACAAGAGTAAAATTATGGTTAATCACTCTTGATACGTTGTAATCAAAGTAATACAAATGAATGCCATGCCTCTGGCCTGTTAGTATATATTTGGCCAACACATATCCAAGAACAAAAATTTACATCATTGTCCCATACCATCCCAATAATTAATTTGGCAATACCTATCGCTACAACAGGGTCTACGTTGGAAGCATAAGCTTCGAGTTGAAGGAGGACACCATTCGTCAAGCTTTTCTTCCATTTGGCCCCATAAAATCAATAAATATGTCATGGGATCCTGTAACGCAGAAGCACAAAGGCTTTGCGTTTGTTGAATACGAGATTCCAGAGGCAGCCCAACTTGCATTAGAACAAATGAACGGTGTCATGATTGGAGGCCGTAATATCAAGGTACAGTTATACACCCTAAATCCAATTAACCTACTCCACTTATAAAGATTTTTGCGGCCATTATGCAGTTTTAATTAATTCTTACTCTTGGAATACAGGTAGTGGGACGCCCTTCAAACATGCCGCAGGCTCAGTCCGTCATAGATGAGATAACTGAGGAAAGTAAACACTACAACAGAATCTACATAGCGTCAATTCATCAAGATTTGACCGAAGATGACATAAAATCAGTGTTTGAAGCTTTCGGGCCGATCACTTACTGCAAACTTGCGCAAGGTAGTTCACCCCACAGACACAAAGGATACGGCTTCATTGAGTATGAGACGATGCAGTCAGCCTTGGAAGCGATAGCGTCTATGAACCTTTTTGATCTTGGTGGTCAGTACTTGAGGGTTGGCAGAGCCATAACACCACCAAATGCACTGATGGGACCTCCGAGCGGTACAAGTATGATGCCTACGGCTGCTGCAGTAGCTGCAGCTGCTGCTACGGCCAAAATACAAGCCATGGATGCAGTAGCGAGTAATGCTGTTGCTTTGGGTCTTACGAAATTGGGCACAAACACCCCACCCATAATAAACCAAGGTATTTACTATTTAAAACAATGTATCAATAGATGGACTGGAAAAATCAAGGCTAATATAGTTCGAAGATATTGCATACTGTTGATACGAATGAGTCTAAGTGTACCATATCGTTTTCAGCCCTACCTGGAATAGTAAGACCTGCAATAGCGACCACAACTATCATGGCACCTCCTACCATTGCCAGTGCCGTGGTTCCGGCTGTCATTCCACCACCCGGAATTGCTATTCCACAAACACTAACACGTCCACCAGCCATAATTCAACCTATTCCTGGTCAACCTACCGTTGTCATCCCACCACCAGCAGTTATCGCGCCAACTTCTGTGGGGGCTCCACTTGTAAGTAGAAATACATGATAATAGTAATAATATATGGTCATTAGCATCGATCTTAGAATTCAGCTTAAATTCAGCTTAAATTCATATTATGCAGGTTGGTTTCTTTGGCTGTTAAATTGAGTCGATACTTTGAAGACATAAAGATAAATCATTGATTAACTGTTATGTACTTAATAGGTTCCAGTGACAACTGCTGCCAGCGTGGATGTCGTCAGGAGGGCTCAAGAACAGGCAGCACACCAGAAACAGCAAGAAGAATTGCAGAAGAAACTCTTGGAAGAAACTGAGCCGCAAACACTTCAACAGCAGGAGAACATGTCGATCAAGGGGCAGAGTGCTAGGCATCTTGTAATGCAAAAGCTTATGCGTAAAGTGGAATCAAGAGTTGTTATTTTAAGAAATATGGTCGCACCTGAGGATGTAGATGAGAGTTTGCAGGAAGAGATCCAAGATGAATGCTCGAAATTTGGCGTTGTTGAAAGAGTAATCATATATAACGAAAGACAATCAGAAGACGAGGAAGATGTCGAGATTATTGTCAAAATATTTGTCGAATTTTCACAAATGAGTGGTAGGTATTTATTTCATAGTTAATCGTCATGTTGTACGTAATATTGTTCATATGCATGCAAGTCATTGTCGCTTGCAATTAGTTGTGGCCGGTGTAAAGCTGACAAAGAACACATCAAAATAATCAGTATCTTATCTGCAGATAATCCGTGCGGTAAATAGTAGACATACCAATGTGTGGCAAATACGAAACTGAACTGAACGTTTTGTATTTTTATTTCAGAAGCTGAAAGAGCCCGTGATTCACTGAATGGTCGGTATTTTGGCGGTCGACTGGTTAAAGGAGAGCTTTATGACCAGGCCTTATTTGACAACCATGATTTCTCTGGTTGACATGCACAATGGTGCTTGCTTTTGTCACCTGCATTGTAAATTATCAGACCGATACCTCCTGCCGCAGAAGAAGCTGAACAACAATCAACACTACTACACTACTTCGATTCGTATTTAATTCATAGAATTCATACTTGGTTTTCTCGTGGTATATGAGAAAATTTTTATTTGATACAGAGCGATAGGATTGATAGTTCAAGTTTCAGAGTTCATTTATGTATTGTGATTTAAATTTGTATTAAATCATTCTTGAATGACTGGGCAGACCTACGGAAGTGGGCAGTATTTCTCGTTCAAGTTATCGATGACACGTCTATGCTGTAACCATGCACTAATTATCACGAGTGCAGCTGCAGTGGAACTATGAGTTAGATGCGATAAAGTTTACAAACGAGTAACGTAGATCGGGTGAGAAGCTTCACTGTGAGCCATACATATTTATCTTGACTTAAGAATTAGAATTTTTATTTTGTATATCGTGATGGATTCGCACGCTTTGTAGTCAATCGAGTTTGTAATTGGTACGTAGATACATAATATTATACCATGTTGCTCGAATGTACTACACGCAATGTACGATGAGGTATACTTAACGTCAATAAATTGTTTTGCATTTTAAAAAAATGTATTGATTACTAAACATCGTGATTCATCTTCAGAGTAAGGAAAGAGTATGAGGTAAAGTAAAAACGAAGGGGTTTCAATTATGCTTTCTATTGAAACAGAGTATTGACATGAATTTACTATGAACAATTGATTTCTACCAATCAACTCTCCTTTATGACTGTACAAATTATTGAAGTTGAAGGATTCATCGCAAAAGTACAAATTATTGTGTACGATTGTTACATAACATGTACGTCATCGATAATTACATTATACGCAGGCTACGAAAACAATCAGCAATCACATTCTAACAATTCGCTAGAGTATTAAATTAAAGTCGATAACGTTTTTCACTGGTTGCACTTGATTCACACTGAGTGTTATTTCTCCAGATTCCAAACAATAGCAGAAGTGGAATCTCAGGAAATGCACTTAGTGAGTATCCAGTGTAGCCAGTGGAAAACATTATACAAGCGCCTCTGAACATTACTCTTTGCTGTCCTTGAATCCTTCAGGATACTGATAGTCTTTATAAGTTGGGAATCCAATCGCCTCTGGCAGTGGTGCCGGTTTTGACTTTGAGGATCTTGTAGCTTCTAAAGCACTTTCCAATTCAGCTGCATTTTTCTTCTTAGTTTTCATCAGTGCCAGACTCTGCAATACTTCAGCATCTGACGGTGGTTCTTTTCTGCGATACCTTAGCCACGCTTCCCATTCAGCAGGTACTTCTTGCTGAAAGTCATCTTTGTTCACTGGTTCGAAGTAACGTGGTGGTTTTTTTTTTGAACTTGTGGAATGTAGCGGTGTTTCATAATACTTGGTACCAAAGTGATCAGTGCCTACTAGATCTCCTCTAAATCTACGTGGTTTAACCGACTCTATGAAATGTTTCCAGATTGTTTGAAAAACGCCCCGCGTCGGTTTACCTGCCATCTTAGTTCCTCGATATGTTGATGTATGTCTGCACCCTGCAAACCAATTTAAATCACTTATCGGTTGCAATGCCTTTTGCCGGGGTATGTTAATATGTATTATGCGTCTTTGGCTGCAATAACCAAAAACCCCACATTTTCGTTCTTATCCTTTCCCAGACCTGCTGAAGTTTCGGGGTTAAGTTGTAGTAAAACACTTGAAATTTGACATGTAGAAAGTCTGCATCACTGTAATAATTTCTACTCTACCCCTAAGAGAAAGCTTTGCGTGTGAGTGTCGCGAAGGAGTGAGAGAAGTATATGTTGGTATAATCTGTCTCTCTCGCTCTATACGTGATTGGATATATATATATATATATATATATCAATCATATCGGCTGCATATTCGCGAGGTCGATGGGATAGGTAGCTCCCTCCAGTGGTAGGTATGCTTTAAGTATATGCTCTAAAGACTGTACTACGGGACTCTACCTGGAACTCATACCTATAGGTATGTAATACTACTGGAACTACAGGTTCTTTGGGTATATTTCAGTGATCTGCAGCGACGGCTACGCGAAAATGAGACCAAATGAGACCCAATCGAAGCAAGAGAGATGAAAACGGCTCCGTGACTGTAGACTATTCACTACTCGTGCTGTCCGACACCGTTGCCAGACTCGCCAGAGTCACCAGAGTAAAGTTGAGTGGGAGACACACAATGATGCGTAAAGAATGTCGTTACAAGCACGGATTACATAAATTTAACCAAAAATTTACAGTACACAGCTGCTCGACGGCTTGTGATTAATATTAGAATAAACAGAATCAATACAATTCTCTTGATTTCTCATGTAGAGCTGCTGCTACCTTCGACTCTGCTAAGCTACGATGCAGATTGCTACTGCGAACGAATCTGCAGGATTTACGCTCAAATAAGTGTCTGTTTACCGAAGAACAAGCTATGATGTAGTGTATGTGAATTGGATTATATATTTATATGTATATTTTCGAGTTACCGAATTATGCGATTGAAACAATTTATATTGGAAATTGAATTAGTGAGCTTATACAAAAATTTTTTTGAGAATATTACAATCGAGAAATGTCGAACCACCTGTACACTACATCTTTACTTGCAAATTATACATTAACCTAACCGATTATCGGAATCGTTCGAGCGTTTGATGTCCGTGGACTATAACAGGATTTTCTTCGTAGGGTTTCGCAGGCTATGCGATAATTTAATAATATAACATACGAGAAATGAGCTGTAACGCGTCTGCTCCAAGAAGTGAAGAATCGAGCTTCAGCAACTAGTCTGCGTCTGATTTCCGAGAATTTTATTTTGCTTGAAGACAACAGTTGACAAAATATCATCCACAACAATAACTACGAATACGAATTCGTACATACAGCAGCGCATCACAGTCAGAAATAGAATAAATGTATACATATATACTCCGCAGATGATACCTACGTACGTTGTTGACACGCGACACGACGTTTGCATGCACCTGAATTTTTATTATTCCTTCTCTTTTCTATCTATACATACAGTCTTTGGTTGCCGACTGATTGTCCACGGCGATGGCGGGTGGGGGGCTGAAAGGCGGTATGTATCGTGGCAATAGCCAGTCTCGATATTCCTTGGGAGTACATGCGTACCGACTTACGGATACTGCACGTTGACCGTGCAATTGCTAAAAACAGCAATAGCCATCGGTGACTAGCCTGACAATTTAACCCTCGATAAATACGCGCGTTAGTTTAAAGTTGAACGAAGGTTGGGTACGGCGTGCCCCCCCCCCCCCCCCCCCCCCTGCTGCCTCGTACGTACGCATACACACACAATGTACAATACACTCCATGGTTGAACATGGGTGGATCAGCGGTTTACGTCACTTCCAGGCGTGGTGTGTCCGTGTCTCTTTGAGAGTCGTGTGTGCGCTGAAAATGGCCGTGTTTTAACCAGATTTATCAAGCCATATAATTTCAAACGTAAATTTTTCCCGCTTATCTCGCTTGCCGTTTCGTATTGAAACTGGTTCTATTCTGTGATATTACTTCAATATTGTTGTACACCGAGTGTCATTTATTCAGTGCCGTGCCTTCGACAGGCTGCTGGATAAGATGACTATTGGTACCGATTGGTCGATTAGGTGAGCGACTGTGTTACATACAGATTTTGGTACTATTTTCACTATATTTTTGCAGCCTTTCACCGAAATATAACCTCCGGTTATCGATTAAGAAACTATTACGCCGTTTGGCGTTGGTTCTGTAGTTTTAGTACTACCTATCGGAATGTAAATGTATGTGGAAAAATAAAAAGGAGAAAAAAGGCCAACAAAAACAACACTCAATGTGACGGAAAAATTTCGTTTCACGAATTCGGTATCGGATAATTTTTGGACTTATTTTTTACTTTAAGTTTCCCGAATTTGAGGAAAAACTTCTTGCCGTCAGCGTAAAAATGTCTCCGTTCTGGAACGTATGAAACAGGTGCTTTGCATCTCTTGATAACTCGCAAATACGCAGGTGGACGTCTAACCAAACGATGTCGATCGAATGTCAGCTGTATTAATCATTAATTCGACGCATTTTTACGTACATATATACCTAGAATCATTGTTCAACGTGATGGCTTCATGTTAATATTTATACGTTTGAAATTCATAATATCACTGCTCTGTCTAAACAGCCACTTGTATTTGTTGAATCAGTATTGGAAACCTGACTTGGATCAAGGCCAAGGGTGTAGTTATGTTTTACCACCGCTGACGATGCGCCTTCCGTTACAAGCTCACGCTTATGCTTATCTTTCTTATCTCTGTCTTCATTTTTCCACTCACTCATAGCTAATATCACATGTTAAATTAACAGCTCCATCAGGCTTGCAAATGTGGTCTAGATAGAGAATTGAATCACCCAAAGAAGTGACCGAACGTCCCAAAGTACCTAATGTTTTTAAGAACCTAGTATCAAAAGCTTTATGTATCTTTATTATGTAATTTTGCATGAATTGAATATTTCTGTTACAGATTTTGGAGGTTCTAAAGTGGTTAATTTTTCATTCAATCTTGGATGTCTGGAAGAAATGAAGGGCCTAGCCCTTGATGACCCACACCGACTGGCGACGAGTATCGGTACTGGCTCGCTAGACACCATTGAAGATTAAATCCGTCAAGATGCGGGAGAGATTTGTGACGATACCTCGACGTGTCGAGGGGGTCTGAATACCACAAGTATTGGTTCAATTCGGTTCCTGCCTAGGAATCAAGTCGAGGATGTTTACTGATTTACTTTTGTACACGTGAAAAGATAAATTTACTGGACTGTACTAATTTTTTTTTTTTTTTAATGTTTGTATTAACGTTACATTTGATGATATGTCCTACAACGTTTGTGACATTTTAACGTCTGGGTTATGAATCATCTTTGTTATTGATTATAATTACTGTCTTGCGCTTTATATGAAATAATATAACAAGGTCCTGTATTAATTATTCAATATAAGTCTTATAGTCATTTGCCAGAAGCCTGACATGCTTCAATCAATTATATGGACCAAGTCAATTTAGTTTATTTCTTAGTCAAGTTTTAGGGTGTAATAAGTTCAACATGTCGTTTTTATCAAATTTGAAAAAAGCATTCCACTTCGGTGGCAATGACGCGAAGAAGAAAAAGTTGTTCAATAATATTAAAATGGATTGCGACCCGGAAGAATTTTGGGAAATGATCGGAGAACTTGGAGACGGTGCTTTTGGCAAAGTCTACAAGGTAAGCAACTACATTGTTGTGATTTTATCCCTGAATCTTTATACAAAACACAAATGAAAGTACTTAGTAATTTGAACTTTCTTCTGTCATTCTTACTAGGCACAGAGTAAACAGACTCAGCAATTGGCTGCAGCTAAAATGTGTGCATTAGAAGGTGAGGATGACCTTGCAGATTTCATGATTGAAATTGATATACTCTCAGAGTGCAAGCATCCAAACATCGTGGAATTACACGAGGCCTATTTTATGGAGGGAAAACTGTGGGTGTGTACACAGAGCATTTGCTAGATTACCAGATCGAGGCATCTAAATTTATCATTTGTTCAGATGTTGGCAAGTCATTTGTGCAACACAATTACTGTTGTCTTTATCAATTCATTAAGATATCTCAATCGACGTATGAATCTTCAGATGTTGATCGAGTACTGCGACGGCGGTGCCTTGGATTCGATAATGGTTGAACTGGAAAAGGCTTTGACCGAGCCACAGATAGCTTATATATGTCAACACATGACACAAGGACTGGCCTTTCTTCATAAAGCCAAAGTTATTCACAGAGACCTTAAGGCTGGCAATGTTCTCCTCACTATGGCAGGCGGCGTTAAACTGGGTAAGTTTCGTTCATAGGTATATTCGTTATTGATAGCAGCCAATCGGTATTATGTATCGAACGACGAGTTGTAATTTACTTTCCACTGATATTAATAGGCACATTTTTTCTTTAAATAGCCGACTTTGGGGTTTCCGCAAAAAATAAGCACACCCTCCAGAAGCACGACACATTCATTGGAACGCCTTATTGGATGGCACCAGAGGTTGTTCTGTGCGAAACGTTTAGGGACAATCCTTATGACTTCAAAGTAAGAAAAAAAAAATGATTTTGCAACATTGTACATATATATTGGCAAATAACTTTTCATAAACTCTCGTCAGGTTGACATATGGTCGCTGGGCATTACGTTGATTGAATTCGCTCAAATGGAACCCCCCAATCATGAGATGTCACCGATGCGAGTTCTGCTGAAAATCCAAAAAAGTGATCCTCCAAGGCTTGATCAGCCTGGGAAATGGAGCAAGGATTTCAACGAGTTTGTTGCCAAGGCGTTGATAAAGGATCCTGCGGCACGACCTACAGCCGACGAGTTACTCAAACATCCATTTGTCAATCGTACTCTGGATTCCAAGCCCGTCCGTGACCTGTTACTCGAATATAAGGCTGATGTGGTTGAAGAGGAACTCCTCGACGAAGATGCTGAGGTACGACTTTTGTTATACGTTATCTGTATCACTACAGCTAAAATGTGCATCTACACATATAATTGGCATCATGTCACAATTATCCACATTTATGCACAGTACACCTTATCATTGTCTTCACCGCATAGTTCATTGGATTTAGACATTCCCAAATTAAGAAATAAGACAACGGAAAATTGCATATACCTCTTTTAAAATGGACAGTTCTCTGCATTTATACAGTCACATATTTTCATCGGGATTTTAATCTTATTCCAAATGCAGTCGCATATTTGATATTCAGCAGAGAGTGAGAAGTACACAGTATAAGTATGCAGTTTCAAACGATGTACGATTTCTGCCCATACCTAGCTCAATGGAGCTAATGTTATATGGGTAGCTACTATAACTATGCAAGAGACTTCGGTGATTTTCTAATTTTTCTTTTGTGAGCGTGATTATCACTAACATACACTTTGTTTGCTAGTTGTTATAAATTTCACTGAAGCATATAATTTTAAACAGCATCTTTTGGCCTGTTGTATCACCCTAAATGCGAAAGAAACTTTCATTAAGTTCACATAAATACATCTAAATAATATACCTGTGATTCCATGCTTGCATTATGGTAGAAGGCTAGGAAGGCAAAAAAACACAGGGAACAGTATCAACGGATCGGTAAGCTGCTCAAAAGTGAAACATATGTCAGAATTTGTTACCTTTAAATGAATGCTGTGCCGCAATAATACGCATAATATATTTATTGGTACTTGACGCAAACCTGTTACACACAAGCATTGTGGGTGATAATGCAATACTTGGAATTTAACTTTTCTATGCGATTGGACATTTGCAGTTACATGATGTGCAGTAGAAATGTTCTGTCAAGCTTGTATTTGGGCTTTTTCGCGTTTCTTTTTTCCGAAAATACTAAAGTAGTTTTTATTGTTTCGTTGGTACTTTGCGTGGATAACACAACAGTTGAACATTTACTTTACTCTATACAAATATCCGTTCTGCTTCTTTTTCTTAGTTGTTATCCCTGGTATGAAAGCGGGTTTTTTGGAGAATGATTTGTGTATAAAATAGTGTGCACGAATGTCAAAGAACAATTATTTATACTGTACATGCATGTTTTGACTGACTTTATGAAATTACTAAGTTTTATAACTAAATCTATGTGAATTTCATTGCCATATATTAGAGTGAGATTCAGATCAACTATTTTCTTATGATCTATAATTTAACTTCATTCAATTCTCTTCAAGATCACTAATTAGAGGTGCTTAAATTTCAAATGAATATCTGTCGAAGTATAACATTTTTTGTAACTGGTGAAATATTTCTGTAGTACTCACTTCTCAAAGATCTTAAAAAAAATCGTAATACAGAATAAACAAATGATACAAAATTTTAGAAAAAAGAAATCTGAAATCTTTCAGCCTATCACATATCTGCACAAGTGCAATCATACAGGTGTGTTGTAGAAATTGTAGTATTTATACGAAATTTCATATGATATAAATACCTTTGACCGTATCATTTGTGTGCATAAATATTTGTACATATTTTATGCATTGTATACACTTGTGTATAACTTGAGAATTTGGCTGTGCATGCGGCTCTCCTGGGCCTCGCCAGCCCTGTTCTTCTTCCTCGTGCAATTGTCAGGTCAGTAGACATGGCAGCATAATTACATATATACTCATATGTATGATGAACAAGGTGACCTACCACCATCGCCTCATGGGCTGAAAATCCGTGACTGAAACATTTTTTACTTTTTGTAGGACATTTGTCGTTTGCAAATGACAGCCTTTTGAAATTGGCCAATCACACAAATTGGCATCCGACAAAGTACAATCTGCCAGCCTCAGTCCCCTTCTATTTTAAGTCATCAGCTGGATCAGCAAATGTTAAACAGCTGTAATTCGCAAACAACAAATTTCTTATAAGAAATAAATACTTTTCAGTCACAGATTTTCACAAGAAATACGTTGTTAGCCTGTGAGGTGATGTTCTTGGGTGACCCTGTATATGGATTGCGTATATATACATGTATATAATATATAAATATATATATATATATATATATATATATAGTCTAAATTCTTGTTTTGCTTCTATAATTATACAAATTGTCATTGGTGTTTTTTGTTATCATTACAATCAGGATTCTGTCGAATAAGAATGATTCGCTTACCGGAGTGTGTGTTATAGATGTATAAAGAGAGGCAAGTGTTCGCTGTATGTCCCAAAGATATTAAGAGAATTTCTATAGTGAATCTAGCATCAGATGATTCAAACTACATGCAATTTCATTTGAACATCTTTGAAATATTCTTATATGAGTAATGGGATACTTGAATGGTTTGAAAGTAATTACAGCAAAGATGGTGGGATCATTTTAAGATTGCAATGAGGAGAAATCAAAGTGATTATTATCTGCTGCAGGTTAGGAAACGCCTGGAACAGTTGATCCTGTGTATAGAAAATGTTTGTGAACGGGCAAATAGGCATTTTATAGGCTGTTGGATAGTTATGTAATTAATAAGCTTGTGATATAACTACATACATATACTAAGGCTAACTGGTGAATTCCAGGAGCAGCGCACATCGCAACTGCCGCTGGAGCTGGACCAACTTGGAGATGACTCCGCCTCCCTGCGCAGCGACAACGACGTTAAATGTACGCACATTTTTCATATTTCTATTCTACTAATTCTAATGTTATGCCAGTCTATAATTTCATCCATACTTTGAAAACTGCCAAAGATGAATAGTAAGTATCAATGTCTTGCATTTTTTATACCTTATAGCAGCTGAGAAGGAGAATGTCGCTGCAGCATCTGTGCCACACGAAAGGGAAGAGAGTAATAAGAGGGAGGGTGAGCGCGAGGGTGAAAAAGAAGAAAGAAACAAAAAGTTGCGAAAAGCTGATTCCAAAGAGAACATTTCTGTATCTGTTGAGAAAAAGTTGGTAAGTTATGTAGCTTATGCTGGGAAACGTCAAAAATCAAGATCTTGTTGTGTATGTAGTGTCGAACAAGATTACTTGCATAAAAGAAATGGCTGCATTTTTGAGGTGTAATTTTGTCTGTGCTTCTGACTATACATGTAACTACAATTACCCAGAGACTTTTAAATGAAAATGTTGGCTGAATTATTTAGGCACCCAAGCCACCTGTGGGAAACGAGTCGAACGAACGTCGAATCTCCAGGGAAAAGGGTCCCGCGCCCTTACCACCTGGTGCCACGACACGTCACGACACTGGCAAGGCAGAAGATAAGGAGAACATTCCAAAACCATCAGTTACTGAAAAGAGCAATACCGTAACTCCTGTGACAATGGACAAGGAAAAATCTATTGTTAATAAAGAAGTGGAGAAAAAATCTGTATCTAAGAATGACGGTGACGATAGAGATATCAAAAAAGTTCCAGCACAGATCGTTGGTGAAGAACAAAACCATCATATTCCTGTGGAGGCGCGTCGCAGTGAGGAGGGTTCGGATAAACCAAAGTCTATGCTCAATGAAAAGCCAGTTGGAGAGAAGAAAAAGCCACCACCAGAAAAGCCTATGGATGTAGAAGTTAGAAGAAGATCTATGGACGAAAAGATGAAACTCCCAGCAGATAAGCAACATTTGAGTAACGAGGACAAACGGAAATCAGCACCAGTTAAACCAGTCCACGCTCCTGATGGAGTCAAAGAACCAGTTTATGTTAGACAAACTTCGGTGGAGGAGCGAAAAAGGTAAATTATTAATATTGCTGGCGAATATTCGTAACTTCATGTGTTAAACGAGTATTGACAATTCTATCATCGTTTTCATGTCCGAGTACTAAGTGTTTGATAAATCTACTTTTAGGCATGAAAAGAAGTCATTGATTGAAGATCAACGACCAAAATACGACATAAGGTACGATGCGCGACCAGTCACAGACGAAAATTTCCAAAGCCTGGACGAAAAACGGAAATCTGTTGAAGATAAACTGAATGCTGTTCTTGAAAAACGAATTTCGATGGATTCCGCAAAACGGCACTCGGATCACGCGTCAATCGAAACACTGAAACGCATTTCAGGAACAAGCACAATTTCCCAACTTTCGGGAAAACGCACACCAAAATCGAGCTCTACTGCCGATGTTAACTCAGACCTTGGCACTCAAACAACTCTTTTGAAAAGTCGAAGTCAAGAAGCATCGAGCAATGATTCGTTTGGCAATAATGTTTTGAGGTCGCAGTCGGGTGAAATTTATAGGGGCAGTAGTCCGGATTGGAAGAGAGAAAACCAAGCCAGAAAAGAAAAAAGTTCCTGTGATACAGTAGACAGGTCAGAACATATTCATAGGAGAGGTTCGTCCGCCGGGTCAGGAGTCGCTGTTGTGACGTCAACACCAGTGAGAAGCCGTAGTGTATCCAGAAGCGGCAGTGGAGATAATGTTGTCGTTATTACCGGTAAGATATTTGCTCATGTTAGTTTATTGTTTTAGAAATTAAGATTTGATACTCATTCATTTCTTATACCAAAAATCTATACAATCTTCTCCTGAAATGTCTCACCCTATCTTTAATTGCAGAGTTATGATTGTTATGAGCATTTACTGTCATATTCTTGACAATTGACAAATTAATAAAATGCTCCTGTCCCAGGTCGCATGTCCCCCTACATGGAGACTAATGTATTTATGTTTTCCTTTGAAGGTAAAACAAAACCCTCTGAACATCAAGAAGATATACGATTCAATAAATCCATGGTACGAATAACTCCAGATACACCTGATCCATCGAATAGTTTGGCCAGCAATGTGAGCCAAGTTACCGTCGTAACAACACATCCTCCTGTGCTTGTCGATGCCACAGCAACTCCACCTCCGCCTCGACACCAATCCCCGACATCTGAAGTTGTAATCGTTGCCAATGAGACAAACAAAACCCAGGTAAATGAGAGTTCGACTGACGATGATGGGTTTACAAGCTTGGATAGCCTTGAATACACGCCACAGGAACAGCCAATTGTAATATGTGCCACCGATACTTCCAAACGTGTTGGCAAGAAACTGGATGAGTCGGAAGTTGTCATAGTAAGCCCGATTGTTGATGACGAATTGATGGATACCAGCCATGTATCTGTAGTTACCGTTGGTGATGACAAAGAGCGAGTGAAAGATTCGTCTGTTGTTGGCAAGAATAGTAATACTGGCACATCAATGGCAGATCATGTTAATAGTAGTAATAGTAGGAGAAGAAGGAGGAGGTCCAGTTCAAAGAGTGACAGCGGCGACGAGATGCTAACTCCACCTCGTATGTCGGTGATGGTTGCTGGAACTACAGTTGGGTCGACAGATGTCGATGACCTTGCTAGCCCTACGAAGCTGATGCCTAATGGTATTGCAAATGTACGCAGCGATGGTACGGCAGCAGGACCTTGGTCAACGATGGCAAAGCATACAAATGAGTCAAGAGAGGAAGGTGGAGGTAAAGCATTAAAGGATAAACGCATCTCACCTGACAGTAGCTGTAGTAATGAAGGGAACTCGTCACATCGGTCCAACAGCGATGAGGGATCAACCAGGTCTCACACACCTAGCAAGAGTGTCGACAGATCTGATGCAGAATCTATATCAACGACAATAAGCCAGGACAGCCGAGGTTCGAGCCGAGACAACCACTTGGGAAGAGATTCCCGGCAATCGTCAGAAATTGACGACGAAGTTATACTTAGAAGAAAACCTCCCGAGTACACGAGAGACGCACCGAGACAAGCGAGGACAAAGGAAGATATTCAGATAATGAATCTTAAGAAAAAGACACGAAAGCGGACGAGAAAGTTCGAGATTGATGGCGTTGTAGTTACAACTACTACATCAAAGGTGATATACGGAGATGATGAAAATGGCAAGGTGTACGACGACCAGATATTTCGTAAACAAGAACTACGGGAGCTTAAGATGTTACAAAAAATGGAACAGAAACAATTTCAGGATCTGTCGCAGAAATCGCAATTCACCAAGGATCAGCAGGAGAAGCGGTTTGAACAAGAGAGGCTTATGTTGGAACGTGGGGCAGAAGGTGACCTCGATACGTTGGCCAGACAACAGCGTCAACAGATTGAAAGGGCTGAGACCCAACAAGAGGCTGACCTGAGGCTTGCGTCAAAAAAAATCCGTAGTGAGCAAGAACGTGAGTTGAAACAATTTCGCGAAGGGCTGAAGCAGGAGCTGCGACTGCTCAAGCAGGAGGTTGACCTTATGCCTAAAGAAAGGCGAAAGAATGCGTTTAAGATGCGGAAGGATAAACTCGAAGCCGAACACGAAGCTAGGGAGAAGGTATTTTTGGAAAAGTTGAATGAGAGCCATGAGACGTCGCTGAGGAGGCTATCAGACAGTCATCGTGAGAGGATTGCACTTATGGAGAGACAATTCTTGCAGCAGAAACAGCAGCTCATGAGGGCAAGGGAAGCGGCGATATGGGAACTTGAAGAGAGACAAATCAAAGAGCGTCAGCAGCTACTGAAGCGACAACTGAAGGATATATTCTTTTTGCAAAGGCACCAAATGCTGATAAGGCATGAAAAGGAGCTTGAGCAGATGAAGAGAATGAATCAGCGTAAGGAAGAGGAGCTTGTCAAACGTCAGACTGTTGAACGTAGGAACCTTCCGAAGAGAATACGCACAGAGATGAAGGCTAGGGAGATGATGTTCCGCGAATCAATGCGTATATCAATGACTGCTGCTCTTACTCCTGATCCAGACGCTGAGCGTGATAAGTTGAAAAAATTCCAAGAGAATGAAAAGAAGAGATACAGGGCTGAACAGCAAAGGTTTGAATTAAAACACGCCAGGCAGCTCGAGGAGTTGAGGGCACAGAGCGATGCTTCCATCAAGGAGTTGGAACAACTTCAAAATGAAAAGCGAAAAATGCTTATGGAGCATGAGACAATGAAGCTCAAGGAGCAGGAGGAATCCTATACGAAGGAACTTCGAGAGTGGAAAGCACAGCTTAAACCACGAAAGCAGGTGAGTCGTTAATGATATAAGTCTTACAGACTTATTGCATATTATTTTAAGAAAAAAAGTCCACGCACTTACCGTTTACACACGCTACGTGTATGCCATTATCAAATAACAGTACCTGATTTGTCTATAAAGAATATTGATAATAGGTAGATATAAGATATGTTGGATTTTATCGAGTGAAAATAACAGCAGTAATATTTTTGTATGTCCATGCAGCGAAATTCCTTCTCATTGCTTCTGGTTTTTCTTTTCATGTAAGATATAATAGATGAAATCATTTGTCTTACGACTTGAATACGTAAATCTCACACGTTGACTTTGATATTTGCATTTTTTAAGTTTTACTTTACACACGTTTTCTACATGTCAATGAAAATATTTAAACATCTTATCAACTTACGCTTAATCGATTCTTCTGACTTGTCTTCGAAGCAAAGAGCTCACATACAATGCTGACTGTCGTTAACGTCATCATTGTCATTCTTACAGTACGATTTATCGTGCTGAAATTATTAACAACAGTGTTACACAATTGTTGTAGAAAATAGAGGCTGAGCTGGCTACGGAAATGGAAGCCCTGGAATCACGTTATCCAGGTTCATTACCGACACGTCTCAGCGACCTTTCATTAATCTCCTTAGACACTTCTCGCGGTGTCAGTCCCGTCGGCATGGCTGTTGAAATAACAACGACTACGGGCATGTCCAACAGTTGGCGCAGGTCGCCTCGTTCTTTCGCATCCACTTCCAGAGCTAATTCCTACATCAAACCTCAGCCATCTCCATCAGCATTTAGTTTACCTCGTGTATCACTCAAACATCCTGGTTCCGAAGGGGATGCTACTTCATTGTCTGGGATTGAGGGTGCTAGCCTTGACAAAAAATCGGCAAATCCCAACGAATTCCGCCCACTTTCCTTGCGTAAATGATCCTGGCTGACTATTTCACGTCATTCCATTCTTGTCGTATTGTTGTACATCGTTTATCATCTTTGAAAATGCTCCATTCATTTCTAAGCATTTGCCGCTGCCGTAATCGTCTTCACCTACTATTCTTCTCGATAGCACACTCTGTAGACTACGGTCTAAAGAGTATCTATATTTTTTTCATTCACTATCATTCCTACACATGCACTAGCGGTGCAAATCGAGTAATCATATTTCTGTATTCATCAGTAGCTACCATTTTTGTAGTGTGATTCAAATCATTAAATATTGCAACATGTTTCTTTGGTTCTGAATATCTTTGCGTTGTTTATGTTTGTCGAACTATGGATGTTTTCACACAGTTATTTCGCTATCTATAGGTATACATTCATATGTATATTTATATCAAGTCGTATCATCAAGGGTTTGTGGTTTGGAAATGTCTTTGCTTGTATGTATATATACATTATATATGTATATGAATTTGTGTATATATTTTTGTTATGTGAAATTGTACGCTGTTCACATCCTTTAATACCACTCCGAACAACTGTATTCGATGGCATTGAGTACAGGTAGAAGATTTATCCGAGAATCGTTAATACTCGAATACCAAAGGTCAGTCAATTATCAATTCTATTCTGATGAGTATTAAATTGCATTACCAAACTACTGCCATCGCTTTACCAAAATCATGCGGGTACAAAACGAATTCTCTAATTCTCCTCAGATGCACCCTTGCATTTGTATGCTAACATCTGAAAACCAATTAATTATCAGTAAAATTTAAATCCCATCTCTTAATAGTTGTGATTCTCAATCTAGTTTCAATTTTATTAAAACTTTTTTTTTTCCATATTTGTACTATAAGAAGAACCAAATAAAATTTGTTTACGTGAAAAGAATGCTTAATATCTTCATATATGCTAATCTAATTTATTATTGTTTCTCATGATACTTTGCAGAGACTAGAAGAACAATTCGCTCAACAATTGGAGGTACAGGAGGCCATTTATGGACCGTCGGCGGTGCCTCTATGCTTGCCACCAGACCTCCCAGATCTGCCTGATCTTCCAGATCTAACCCATCACACCGTTGTAGCCGGTGGTTCAACGCGTAGTTCCCTGTCATCTGTCAGTGAAGGATAGATTGGAAGTTAGGGGGATTTAGCGTAGAGAGATAAAAAACATTTATGATTAGTGTAGAGAGATAAAAAACAGATGAATAGATAGCTAGGTAGATAGGTAGGTAGGTAGGTAGGTAGATAGACAGACAGACAGACAGACAGACAGACAGACAGACAGACAGACAGACAGATAGATAGATAGATAGATAGATAGATGAATAGCTAAGCGATGTAAGTAATTATGAATAATCAACAATCTAGAGTATGTGGTAATATAAATTTCATACACCCGAGTGAACCGAATATTAAACTGTAACAATTTACCCGACTTAGCGGTTCAATAGAAATACTTCAATGAACAAGTGCATGGTGCGTGGACTATTGGTGCGTGTATTTGGAACATACGAGTTTTCAGGGCGATTCAATTTTTCCAATTTTTTTCTCCCAACAAAGATTATAGGTACGTATGTATATATGTACTCTTACGCTTCGGGCAGTTTGCTCATATATATATATATATATATATGTCTGTGTACTCCGTAAGAGCACGATTTACTGCAATAATGTATTTACGTATATTTGAAGAAGATAAGTCTTGCCGAATTTCGGTCATCAACACAAATTGGAAACTTGATTACTGGTATAGCGTTATCGATTGCCTGCCCGTGACTAACACACGAGACAACTACGATATAATATTCCAGTGATTTGGATTAACAAATTTTAATGTTGGAAAAAAAAAAAAAAAAACAATGAAATAACGGGCTGTGAAAAATTGTTTCGACGAATAATGTTGAAAATCCGTACACATATTTATAGCAATTATGAGCAGGAATTGATTGAATGATGAAACCCCAAACTGAGGTATAGTAGAAAATAGCTGGTTTTGTATTTGATGTGTCGAATGAGAAAATAATGGGCTACGATATGCTACGAAAGATGGAGGCAGATTTAGTGTCTTGTGCTCCATTATTTAATTAGAACTCATTGTCAAACCCTCGTTACTCGCGTTTCCCCTTGTAATTCACGACTATTACCTTAAATAC
Organism: Neodiprion fabricii; assembly: GCF_021155785.1. Classification (NCBI taxonomy): domain Eukaryota; kingdom Metazoa; phylum Arthropoda; class Insecta; order Hymenoptera; family Diprionidae; genus Neodiprion; species Neodiprion fabricii. The sequence continues at coordinate 25,407,043 of NC_060243.1, read as the reverse complement.
TTTCGATAATTTGAACAAGGCGACAATATATAATCGCAGAAATTGTCGCCAGGAATCAAAATATGACGCCAAATATTTGCTTTTCGTCGCAGATTAGAATAATGCAGAGTTTAGAATCTCTTTAATAGCTATGGCACAATGATGTGCAGGTATAGCTGGCGTCGTGTGAAATAATGATAATGACAATGGAAAGCCTAACCAATGCGTGTGCATGTGTGTTTGGTTGTAAAAATTTCAGTTTTCACCTAATCACCATGCATACTCATTTTTATGTATTTTCAATTAGTTACAATATGATAATCAATAATTGCAATAAATTGAAAAAAGTATACATGATTGTAAATATGCAGAGACTTAGCAGGGCAAACATGTGTCTGTACACGTAGATTCAATACAGCGATGTGGTGAACGAAAAAGCTGTCGATAGAATATATCATTATACTTGCCAAATTTCATTTTAAACAATGGTAATGTCCGCAGTGTTTTTTTATTTTTATTTCGTATGTTAAAGGAATAAACGAAACGCTTACTTCAATTTCGATTAGATTTTGTTACCCGTAACATTTTGTAGGCGAATGCGGCATACTTACCATATAAGTACATATTTCGTTAATCTGGCAGGATGAGAGGCTTCTTGGTATCAAAGTTGTATGTATACCCATATATTATATATACACTATACATATATTATATATATGTATATATAATATGAATACCCACTGTTGTAATAGTTATTGGCTCTCTAACTCTATTTTCCTGTCCTCTGCTTGCTTCATCTCGTTTTTTTCATTCAATCGAATTCCTTTCAAGCGATGTTTCATGAAACGGCAAACTCGATTTATCCCAGTAGAAGCCACAAGGCACGGAAATATTTATTAACAATCTATTCAACTGATTAAGATCTGGCGTGGCAACGTAACAATCAAAGTTCAATATAAATATATAATTTCGGCTTTCAGTGTCACACACTGGATTCTGTGAAAAGTCAACCAGCAGTGATATTATTAACGTTATTACTTTCGCCCCATTTGAACGGTAATATTATCATCTGCATCCATACCTGCATTGGATTGCAATCATTTTTTAGTTGAAAACCTTTGTTGAATTTACAATCCCTATTACATGGCCATGACAAATCTGAACCTTCATCTTTGCCTGTTATAGAATTCGCGTGTAGGTAGTTTATACAAGTCGTACATATATGACCTGTATACTGTGTGTATATATATATATTGCAAATTAGTTAAACAGACGCATACACACACACACACACACATGCTTATCTATATATACTTATATACGCACGGGTAAAAATTTCCATTCTTCTAAGTTTGTGCATTTTCGGTTATTATCCTTGTTATTATCACGATCGTCATCATCGTCATTAATATTATTATTAATATGGCTATTACCATCATCATTATTATCATTATTGTAATTGTAATTATCATTATTATTATTATTATTATCGTTATAATTATCGGTGTTATTCTCATAATTATAATACAGCAGGTACTATAGATCCGATCAGAGTTTGGTCTGCGCAATTATACACGGCAACGGGCAGATCATATACCGACAAGTTTGGGACTTATCAGAGCTAAGCCTCTATTGTACATTATTGGCCACTGTTGATATAGTTACGAATTATTTTCAAGTCGTATGTTTTAGTAAATTGCATTTTGTTACATGTATTATTATTATTATACTTATTATTATTATTGTTATTATTGCTATTATTATTACAATTAATGTTATTATTATTTGTACCACGGCCTAAATATTAATATACCCATTCGCCATGCAAAGTAACATGCGTGAGGAGGGTTTTTTTTCGATCGCGGGGATTAATTATATATAAGAAATCGTAAAATTCGTATAGTGTATATACCTATATACCTATTACCGAATGGCTTTTCATATATACATACATATAGGGTTATGCATATATATATATGTATATTAAATTTTCTCCGCACTTTCATAACATTGATTAATGAATTGAATCAGTCTCAGTGGTTGAAATATTCATTGTAACTTATAGTATACACACACGCACACGCGCGCGCGCGCACACACACACACACACACACACACACAGAATTATATGATTGCTCAGAAACGGATATCTTTATGGATTAATTCTTAATCGTTACAAACAGGAAGTGAAAGAAAAGGAATGAATTCATAGTATATTATTATTATATAATTGAATATTATACATATGTATATGTATGCTACTTAGGATATAGTATTAACATACAATTCAATGCTATTAAACGATTTCGTCTCAATTTTAGTTAGACACCGAATACACCGACGCGCATCCTTCCTTTATAAAATCGAAAAATTCTGTCTTCTTTTCGCATACATATAAATCCATTGGAATTGCGTTGCACTGTCATTTATAATCGAATGCAGAGTTGAAGATTCTTATTCGGCTGCATTCCTATTCTGTAAACTATAATCACAACCATATAATATCCCGACCGTTTTCTCCGCAATTCAATAGGCATTTGAACCGAAATACTGGCTCGCGTCGCTAGAATTTTCCTTTTACCCTAAAACTGAAAAACGTTGTGAACGAAGTTCCGTTATCGACGTGTAATGCTATCCGATGAATATATCCTCTATTGTATCGGAAGCATCGGAATTAACAGACAACGAATCCCATTGTTGTACGAAGAAATACAAAGTACAAGAAATAGGCTTGAATTTTATCGTAATCGCGAATTTGAGTTACCGATATTATCTAATCTAATCTGTCCAGTATTACCCAGGTTAAGGGATTTTTTTTTTTTCTTAACGAATTGATGAGTCGTCGTATGATATACGCGTACTGTGACAGCAATTTTAAACTTTAATTTGCGATGTTTGTTATTCTAAATTTACGGTGTCTTAAGCATAACTAGACGTTAATATAAATTCGCATAAAAACAACGCCCATCTCTTCTTGATTAATGCGCGGGAATACACGCGGTTTTGTGACTAGAAAAATTCAAATCCGACGATCTGCTTTGTACTTATTAGGTATGTGACAGATAGCTGCTGGAAGTGCTGGTTTTAATTAACCCGTACCGAGCATAACAACGCCATTGTAACATTGTGGTGTGGGCAAAAGCAGATGCACTGATAATGACTATCGCAGATAACAATGTGTCTTATCATGTACGAAGTATATAAAGATATGATTATTTTATGTATGCACGAGCTATATACGATACACACATAGTGTGTTCCATCGGAAATCCGTGGTTTCGTTTTTCCGCCCATCACAATATCGAGCTTGCTTCTTGGACTGGTGCACAATATTGTTTTTGCCGTATATTCGTCGCGTGGTTTTTAACTGTTGCTGGGTAAATATAACGTACATTGTGCTATACACTTGTATAAAATCAATTTATTGTCTTATCGTCGAAAGTGTAGAGTGACAGGGTGATCCTAAGAAAGTATTCACCGTGAAAAAAAAACCTTGTCTGATTCTCCTGGCATCTGTATTCAGGAGTTAATTGGTTGGGATGCCTGCAGCCGAGAGGAAATTACGCGTATGCGTCATTGGCACAGGTGCTGCGGGCCTTTGCGCATTGCGTCACTTGGCGACCGAGCCCGCGGTTTTTGAATTTGAAGCATTCGAACAGACTGATCACATTGGCGGCACGTGGGTTTATAACGAGAGCATCGGAGTCGACGCTAAGAATCAACTTCCCATTCACTCCAGCATGTACGAAAGTCTCAGGTGAACCATGATACATACTCGATGATTCCTATTCAATATTATAAGTTTTTAGAGAAATAAACAACTAATTATATTTTAGGGTCACGGATCGGATCGTTACTGAATCAGATAGGTTTTTTAAATGCTGAATACTGACTTGTGGACAAAAACTTCTATTCGTGTCACAATTTCTCATAGTTGGAATCAAATCAGGCGCAAATAAAAATGTTAAAAAATAATATTTTTGTAAAACCGCATTTGGAATATGGACATGATTTTTGAAACTTGATTGTACTTTTGCTATATTACTGGTGATATTTTACTGTCTTTCTGTACCTTTACAGAACAAATTTGCCAAGCGTAATAATGAACTTTCCTGATTGGCGGAAGATGGGCAACGGCGAGAAAAGCTGCATCTCGCACTCCGAAGTCTTATCTTATTTAGAAGATTACACAAATCATTTTGATCTTCGTAAATATATTACGGTACTACAAGTACCCGTATTTTACTCATCTGTATTATGTGTAATGAGACTCGCACCAATTATTTATCGTATTGAAAAAAAAAAATCAATTCCGTTTACTTATAATCCGTACCTACAGTTCGTTGCATTACCCCAATTTCGGCGTAATTCGAATTATTACATGTATCTATGTAGATACTTTTTGAGAGTATTAAGAAAGATAAAAATACTTATTTAAAAATCAAACTCTGTACCTTTTGCTAATGATTTTTGGTGCGAGGCCCTACGCATGAAAATAAATCATCTAATGCCTACGTTTTCGCTTTCGTAATTTCAGTTCAACACCAGCGTTGAGACTGTACAACCCATATGCAGTGTTCGGTCTACCGATCCTGCAACCTTGGTTACTTCATCAGTAGCTAATCGTCGAATTTGGAAAATAAAAATAAAGGATGTCCTAAACCGTACCATAGTGGAAAGAGAATTCGATGCTGTATTTTGCTGCAACGGGTACGCGTAGACCAAATTGTTAATAGTCACCAAAAAGTAATAAATCTAAACATATCGTGCAATTCCGATTTTAAAAGATTTTGCGTTGGAAAGAAATCGGCTTTACTCAGAATTCATACGTCTAAATTTTCCTGTGATCGTTGTTCGAAATAATTGAAATTTGATGTTACATAATCGCTTCTGGTTTACCAGTTGAAAATCTCAGTATATTGCACTGTACTTTCATAATTGCTCCGTTTGACACGACTACAACTTAAATTTTCTTTGTCACGCAGTCACTTTTTTGAACCGAACGTTCCGCCTATACCCGGGATTCAACGATTTCCTGGCATAGTAATGCATAGCCACGATTATCGCAAACCACATCCGTTCACTGGTAAAACCGTCCTTGTCTTGGGAGCAGCTTCTTCTGGCGCTGATATTGGAATTGAACTGACGGGATACGCTCGCCACGTATATCTTAGCCACAACAATCCTAGGTAAGTTCATTTACTACGTGTAATCGATACTGTGGGCTTTTTAATGAAGATGACAAACTTCTAATCCAATCATCTAACGATGTAAATAAAGATATTTGACAAAAAAAAAAAAATTAAAAAAAATGTACTGTCTTCGCTGCTCCGCAATTGCAGGTGAAATGAATAACAAACATTCTCATGATAAAGTTCATACCTTTAATTGTTTGTCATAAATTTGCACTTCAATAATTTTACCATACTTTATTAATTAATACATGTATTCTCAGCTGAAGAAATTTTCTAAACAATCTTCGTATATATTTCCATAAAATTTGTGTACGAAACGCTGCTTTTTGTTAAATGCAAATTGAATTAAATTATCATTAATCTCCTCTCGGCTGGTATAAATAATTACTTGACACGAAGCCTCGCATAATAACGTAATAAATTCACGTAATGAAAGAATTGCTCGAAATTCCAATTCTACTTATAGACTGATTTCGGCTCTACCGGCGAACATGACCGAGGTGATGGGCGTAACCGGGGTGGAAGGCAATCGATTCATCCTCAAAGATGGGACAAGCCTGTTCGCAGATGCATTCCTGTACTGTACGGGGTACAAGTACAGTTTTCCTTTCCTCGACGAGACCTGCGGAATTACAGTTGACGATAATTACGTTCACCCCCTTTACAGGCACATGATAAACGTCGAACATCCAACGATGTGCTTTGTCGGGATACCACTCGTTGTTGTGCCGTTTCCAATGTTTCATATACAAGTAAGTGCAGAATATTTATAATTCATTGATGACGTTTACACATACCCTATATAATTTGGAACAAATCAAGATTTGTCCGAGAAGCAGATGAAATCCGGTTTTAGGATAATGGAGACAGTTGCAGAAAAGAAAGGTCAACAAACAAACAAACGAAACAAGAAAAAAAAACAAACAGGAATTCCGTAAAGAAATTTTTACAGAAATGAGAAAAATTCATTTAGCGTTGTCTTTTGGTATTTTGTTTTAGAAAATTCTTTCTTTGTTTGAGGTACAATACTTCATCGCCTCGCTGAAAGGTAACGTGCGTCTACCCTCGAAGGATATCATGCTTCAGGACGCGTTGTGCAAGTCACCGTTGAAACGACGCGCGCATCGGCTTGCGGACAATCAGTGGGAATACAACGACGGCTTGGCTCGAGACGGGGGTTTTGAGCCTCTTCCACCCTTCTACAAAGCCGGGTATTCGGCGTGGAAAATTCAGAGAAGTCGGAACTTGATGCACTACAAGGATGCGAAATTCGTCATTGACGACGATGGCGAAAGCGTGCAGATAATACCAAACGATAATACTGCACCTGTGATGTCTAGATAACTGAAGTAGTTGAAACATAATTATTCGTTCATAAATATTTTTTTTTCAAGTCTTTCCAAAAAGAATTGGTTTTGATAACGTATCAAGCACGCTAGGGAAAATATAATTCATGTACCGTTTCATACTACATACGATGTAGGTACTTTTTACGTACACATAATTCAGCGTCACTTTGACAGGGACAGGAACGAAAGCCCGATTTTAAATCCACGAGAAAGTTTACTTTCTGGTTGGATTCGAATTTATACGTTATATACTGGTATAAATGCCGAGCAATGTAGATGTTGAGATTGTTTCTAATAGGATTTTAGATTTCGATTCTGATGAATCCTAATCGGGAGTATCTCGCATTGTCGACGGGATCATCGTTATACGTAATTGAAGATTAAATGAAATCATTTCTCACGTCGCATGTTTTCTCATCATCTTTTCATCGTCTCATTTCTGTTTTTTGCGAGGAAAGTTGCGAGGCGTTGATGTAAAAGAAGATACAACACTGCGAACGTCCACAATTGATTGCACTGTACTGTGATTATTCGGTCATCGTCGAGGCGGTTAGTTTTAAAATCGAACAAAAAAGGTTCTAGTTTGTAGACAAATGGCCACCTATTGCCGAAATTGCATGATCTAAGATAATGCCTTACAATTAGTCTGTCTCTCCGTTGCAGTTGCTTTCAAAACAGTACCAAACAGTGTTTTTTCAAATTTCGGATTTTATGAGTAACATTGCCGCCAGCTTAAGGAAATATTGATCGATTTTGTACGATAGTGGTTGACAATGAAATAAAACAAAGAATTTAGAATCGAAACATATTTATTTATAACACAAGGACATCTGTAATACAATGATACCATAACTAGCTCGTTCAAAATATTTATTTTCATACAATATTTGATATAATCAATTAACACTCTTAACTTCGGTGCGGTATATCCCGTTACCGAATCTGAAGTGTGCAGTTTGCCAGGTAATAAATCTCTCAGCGCAAACAAAAATACTCCCAAGAATAATACCGCAGACAAGGACGAGAATCAGCGGAACGATATCCCCAAATTCCACAGAACTCCACTGCTGCTTAGCCTGTGTAAAAAAACAATCAATACCCAACATTGGATCGACCATTAAGGAAAATGCTATCCGATGAATCGCAAGAGTCTCGCTGTTAAGTCTCACCCTAATCGTATTTGGTATACCTTGGTGAATTTAACCGGCCACTCGGCCTTGAATATGCGTTTCAGAATACCGCTGTCCCTCATCATTAGAATGCTGTAGGTGTAATGATTGTTTAACTCGATTTTGTGCTTGCATATGTTATCCGTAAAAAGACTTACTTAGCGTTGACGATCCCTCGATAGGGGCTGTTCTTCGTCACAGCCATGGCTAAAGAAGTTTGCAGCATAGTTTCGAGTGCTTCAATTATGCAGTCGACTCGGTTCTCGAGTGCCTCGACCATGGTGTCCGTAATCATGAAACCGTACTTATTTTCTTCACAGACACGTCGTAACCCCTCGAGGTAATTTCGCGGTAACTGTCTGTCCGACTCCATTCTCTCTTCAAACAGCGCTCGTAGCACCAAGTCCGATGTATTCTGGTGGAAAAATTAAAGTGTAGGTATAACAGGCCTGTGCTGTTATTGAACGAACTTTTGATCGCTTTTGGATAATTTTGAAAATTTCCAATATGTGGGCATTACGCTGAACAAATTGTACTCCGCCGAACTGGAGACAACTCCGAATTTGTAGGTACCGTCTTCTAACAGACCTTCCATCGTCGTGAACGGCATCGTGAACATTTGGACGGCTAAGAAACTGACCAGAGCTCCGGAGTAGGCGGCTAATAGAATGACTGCTGTCAGGTGAATCGCCAGGTGAATGGTCCTCGCAGTTGTCAATGGGGAGGGCATTATGCCTGAGGCAAGTTAAAAAACACCCTTGTTTTAATTGTGCGCTTGTTGTTAGCGTCATGCTAATAGTCCTGTGCGTCGGTATTATTCGCGCTGGAATGCTTGTGTCCATTTTTCACAGGTTTTCGTTAGCAAGCTGTAGTTCGGACCAACAAGAAATAGAATCGATGTACGTCCTGAAATCAGTAAACTGGAGTGAAGCAAGGTTTATAGCTATTGATATTTCCTGTCGTTCGCAGTACGCACAGCAATCCAAGCAATTCGGCACAGAATAACGCACCCTGCGCACAGAACGTGAATGAGGGATACAACCTTGGCCGCAAAAAGCTCCAAAAACCGCCAAAATGGTCTCCATTAACCTTGAATTAATGAAATTTCTATGACGCTTCAAACACGATTCGGCATATTCCATCCAAACGATGATGATGCTGGAAAGTATTATCAGCGATACAGCGGTCATCCAGATGTTCTTTGAAAAGGGTGCTGTGTAGCCTCGCCACTTGACAAATGCAAACGATGGTCTTTGGATGTAGGTACGGAATCTGCATGCACCGGTAGAGTATCACCATTTCTAATCATCCAATAGAGGATGTTTGACGCAGCTTTGTTTGGCTGTATAGCTTACCTGGAGGATACAATTGGTATCGTGAAATCAACGATCTGTGTTCGTGAGCTGGTCATCACTAATTCACTGGCGGCCAGATCGGCCTTTCTTTCATTCAACAAAGCAAGCATCCCATTCCAGGTTCCATTCGGGGATATCGAACCCCACGAGTCACACTCGATGTATTCGAACCTGTTGAAACGAAAATTCCCGTTCGGTAAAGGAAAAGCAGGAGAAAGAAACAAACGAATCTGCACAAAGGCGTGAATTAGTTGTGGCTGTTAGTGGCCACGGCCCGTTTTATATTTGGCAATATTGATCAACATTTTTTCCACCTGCAGGACTCATAGTTTGGTCTACATACAAAAGAAAATATGCCGGGGTGGACCGTACAGATTCTTAACGAAAAAATTACGTGGTGAATCAGTCTTGTAGCGTTCATAAATGATTCGACGTGGATTGTCGCGAATGGTTAGAACATGTCGAGGGCAGAGGTTATTTTCAGAACGGAAAAGAAGGAAAGGCGATGGAACGAAGACTGAGATTTTTGAAGAAAGGGGCTCGGCAAGCCAAGATCGTTATTTCAAGAGAGAAACTGCAAAACAACTGGAGGAATTGAGAAAGCGCCAAGAAAGAAAAAATCTGGACAACGATTGTGAGACTACAAAATCTGACGATAAATCTGGTGACGAAGGTTCAACCTAGCTAATTTCACGACGAATTACGTGAGTGAGTTTCCAACATCTTAAACGATTATGTGTTCAAGATTCAGAATAATATATAGTCACGCATATCTTACGTGCAATTCATTTTTTCTTGAAGTATTTCCAGGATCCGGCCAAACAACCCGCCAACTCCAATCATGTCACCCTGTTCATCGGTTAGGATCGTTGACATCGGTGGATTCTGCAATTATCCAGTACCATATACCGTCCCGACATTATACGAATAGTATGCTTATGTGACGCGAGAGTGCTGTGCCACGTTGCCATTAGTGTCTGACAAAAAACCCTGTACGATATATTCATTTCCTACTTCTGAAATATATTGCCTCTTTTATCGTAAGGTCGATTTCTTCAGAGTCTGAGTTTTAACAAGAGTTGGATAGAAACTTCGAAGGCATTGGAAAGTTGATTTGATTTTGAAAACATTTCAGAAAAGCATTCTGAAGCGACGAAATCTTCATGCTACCGAAGAAGAGTTCTGTGAGATACAAAAAACTACAAATTCTTTTTGTACGGTGATCATGACATTCGTCATCACGGTGCATAATCCCCGGTTATCGCGGGCTAATCATTTTAAACCGATAACAGATCTGATACATTCCATATCGGAATACCTCTATTGAGGTGACGCGTAGTTTCTTTCCGAAGAGATTGCTCCTTCGTTGATAAAAGGTCAGCCTCGTTGTCCTGACACCGTCAGTAGGGCTCCAAGTTCCAAAGGACAAATTCCGTAGCACATCCCCCGGAGAGACGCGATACACCTCCGTAATTACTTCCATCGTTCCGTTACTTTCCGAGACCAGGAATTCGCAGTCAAACGGTATGTCCATGCGAGAGAAGAAATCACTCGCTGTGGAGCCTTCGCTCAAGAATATCATCCACGTCGGGTAGGCCATAGTTATCCACGTAGATACCTGCTGTTATATATACTATACCGCATGAATACCTACGCACACACATTTTATTTGAACATGCATTGATGCGTGTGTTTACAATATTATACTTGGAAAAGAAGGTGCAAAAAGGACTCAGGATTCTAGAACCGGCGTAAGAAAACTTTGGATAAGAGTTTTCTTGTGGGACATTTCATGACATCTAGATTCTAAGTCGTTGCTTCAGATTGGCTTGATAATTTTTGGTGCGAAAGTACAAGACGTTTTTCGGCCCATATTATAATAAGCTTTTGTGTTGATTCTTATGTCAAAAAAGCAATCCAATAATAATATTAATTTTATTTTTTATATTTCTTATTTATATTTTCAATTTATGAAATCTTCATCTTCTAACAGGTGTCAAAATTTTGTACATATTTTATAAGATTTTTATAACTGTTTTCTGATTTTAGAATTTTGGTGGTTATTTTCAAGTTTTTAAATTATACTTCAGATACGCTGGGTCGAAAGATTGTGAAAAAATTGCGATCACGTTTTTCGCCATGTACTTTCACAGAAAAAATTATAAAGCCAGACCGATACATCGACTCAGAATCTTGATCGAGATACCATGGAATGCCCCTTATACATTAAACTGAGGCTTATGACGAAACTTGATGGCATTTACATTTGTCAGAAGGTGTTGTACGTTCCCTTGATCATTCAGAATGACGAACAGTGGTCGTTTGATGTTAAAGTATGATCGACCGACCTGAAATTTAAAAGAATACGATCACGTATCATTACGTCCATCTCGCAAACGCGTGTATCTTTATTACAACGGAATAATTACTTTTGTAGTGAAGGTACCGAGGTCCATGATCGCTGTTCGCGTCTGTCGTTCACGGGAAAGGTACAACTGAAGATTTCGCAAAAGTACGGTGTTTTTCGTTCCTGAAAATACGAATTACTGTTCATATAGGCATGTGTATCGAAAATTGACGATTCTCGCATTTTTCACCTTTCGTTTCCATTGGATCAATCGTCGCGTGCAGCAGTATGATGCACGTGTTGTTGAAGTAGTCGTGCACGCCAGATATCATACTTTGGTAGACGTGGTTTGGTCTGATTAATTGACCGCTCGCAATGTGCGGGCCTAAACTTACTGTGACCAGGATTAGGACGAAGAAGCCCGACATCGTTCCTAACAGGACACGGGCGAACGCTAGCATTTCAGTTTTTCTCTTAGTTTCCACCCATCCAGTTCTCTTCTTTTTTCAATAGGTACTAATCCCGTTTTCTATTCCAGGCGAACTGAGCGATGTGGTTCAGCGATGTGTACCCAATTTACTTATTCTTACTTGCCGATCATTGAACACCAATTGGTTTCATGGTTTGCGAGATGACGACAAAAGGCAAATGTTCACTGTGAAATTGCTCGTTTCCTCGTCGTAAAGCTGATTGCTTACCTCTCTTGCCTGCGTAAACATATCGAAAACGTGAGTGTTAGCGGTTCTCATTGACAATCGGTAGTCACCCGCACTTTGGACGCAAAATGTTTGCTGTACAAGTTATAACAACTCTTTGACAAGATTCCGGTCAGAATCTTCCACGTAGATCCATCTTTTTACCTGGAACATAAAGAGCTGATACGTGCCGTGTAAGCCTGATACATCTTTACACGTGAATTGCAAAAGACACTGGAGAACCCTTGTGGAAGGCAGAAACACGTTAGACCGTATTATAGGCGAATGATTTTCTCGGATGAATTATTTGCTTTATGAATCGATAAACCCAAATCAAACCAGCGGTAAGTCAATTTGCACATATAGCGATACAATCGCTCGGTAAATTGGCAGAAAACCAGAGTATAATGCGAAAGTAACAGAAAAAATGGCCAAATGTATAACATCACAAATTGATCCGACCCAAAAATGGTTAAATTTCGAGCGAATGTTCACCCATTTAATTTTTTATCGGAATATTTAGCGAAATTTTTCGTTAGTGGCATTAAAAATAGATCACAGCATCAGAGTCACAACGAAATTACTTGCATTTAAAAATTTTTGAGCACATTCCAGGTGTGTTTATAATTATCACTGTTCATTAGCGCCGACGTTTTATAGTATGCATGTGACATATCGGGAAGTGATTAAATTCGAGTATATCTAACGGGGTGAACTGTGGACCACTCGTATGCAGGTTTATACGACATATTAGCAAGTAACGGACAACGAACGTTATTTCTGCTACTATAACGCCTGTACCAATCCATTACTGGATCTGTAATCTGATAATAACCATTCAGTGATGTAGGCCAAAGTGCATTTATATTTAATGTGGACATAACACGTGATCGTGTCGCAATTCCGGTTACAAGTAATCCGTTCGTAGATTAATCCATGTAGGAATATATCTTTATGATTATTCCTGGTACAATAATTGCGTGCCGCTTGGACAGAATTAGAAGTCCAAAAGTTTATTGACAATTACGGAAGTGATAACACTCCCTTGCGAACGTATCGATGGTGTACGTAATGGAGTTTCGCAATACAGCCTGTATTTACATGCGAATGAAATCAAGGTTGACCCGCATTCGTAAGCTTCTAACCACCCGATATCATGTCCTTATCTTCGCCATCGGCACCTCGATCATCGCCGTCGCGGCTAGTCTGGTATTATCGGAAGAAATTCTCCCGCCGACTGTCCATTAGATACTTAATTCTCGTTTTTCTCTAGTCACCTAGGATTCCTAATTAAGACGAATGGAATTCTCTATCTATACGATAACTAATACACCGAGGCTATATATCCTAATGTCGAAACATATTTCGCGCACAAATTTTACGACGATGTCGCGGTTTGTGCTCATTTTTGTCATCGGCGTTGCCACCCTGGCCGTTTCATCGGGTGCGTTAAAATTTTCTTATACTTAAAGTTATTTTGATGTGTAATTATGTAAAATATTAGATTATCAGATGCCCGCTCCAATCCCAAGTGCTCCTATCATGCGATAACGAATTATTGGCAATTATTGTTGAAATTATACGTTGTTAGACAAACGTCTTGCCTGATTGTTACAGCCAGACCGGAAAACCGTCTCGTCAACGCGGATGTTGCGGAGTATGGAAGATATCCGTACATGGTAATTACCATTCGGTTAAAAAATCACCCGTTACTTATTTCAACAGCAATAATCAATTACGGTATGTCCAAAGGTGTCTCTACGCGTGGGCACTAGCTTTGCCCATACTTGCGGAGCAGCCCTTGTAACACCCGAACACTGCGTCACCGCTGCTCACTGCGTCGCCAAGTTAGTTGACGTATAATTAATTTTCACGAAAAAAATGCGAGTTCGAAATCGTTGACGTGCAAAAAGTGCTACGATAATTATAAATCTAATTTGTCGGTGCCATGCGACCTTGGATCATTCAACCGGAAATATACCGCAGTACAAATAAGCATGTCGGAAAGTGAAAAACTGATTGTTGCTTTTGCAGCAATGTTCCAGAGGCGGTCGATCCGAGCGCAAGATTCGTCGTTACAGGCCACTTGAGCAACGTTTTCGGAGGACGGGTTACGCAATTGTCGGAAGTGCGAATACATCCCGAGTACGATCCCAGCAACACTTGGGAAAATGACATTGCAGTATTGAAACTCGCTACACCAATTCCGTACACTGCTACCGAACAACCGATACCCATCGCAAGTGCCGATGTCGACGTTCAGGATTGCGACATTTCCGGGTGGGGTCGACACCACGTAAGCTGGCTAACGGCCGATGAAAATGCCAATAACCAAAACTGTATTCGATGAATTACAAATTTGAGAAATTGATCCGATTGATTCGGAGCAGATTTATTCATCTCAAGTATTTGATTTGAGTTTGAATCGATCGAGATGAATTTGCTTCGGCATATCGTGTAGGATTTACTGATTTTTTTTTTCACAAGTTAGAAACATCTTTCAGATGCCTTCTAACACCTTGCCGAGTCAACTGCAGTCCGGAGTAATGGCTACTATGACTCGCGATACATGCATCCAGTACTGGGCATCTTCGATGATATTCAACTCCACTCTGTGCGTGGGTGGCGTGAGAGGGAACGGCGTGTGCAGTGTGAGTATTTATAGGTGTAAATGCATGTGTAAGCTTATACCGTTGACTATACAATGCGTCATACTTGGAACATAAATAGGACTAGATCATTCGTTGTCATCGTGGTTTCAAACTTTCGTCGTAATACTCGCTTTACTTATCATACGAATGTATCATAAATGTTTAGGTAATCATTCCGTACCTTGAACGCAATAGCGTCTCTTTAAATTCATGCGTGTAAAATACCTCGCGCATTCCATACATGTGAATTATAATTTGATAGAAAGCGAAGCGTTGTATCGAGTGGAAAAACAACGTTCTTCAATGGATCCTCATACCTATAAATAGAAGTGCGGTTTCAAAAAAACCTATTTCCGATTGACACTACTTCCACAACGTTCAGTGATCACGGTTTATTGGCAGTAAAACAAATCATTGATCCGTCAATTAATAGAACAGTTCCGCGCTCGCCACCAGGCGAAAGGTTTCTCACAAGAGGAATCGAGTCTCGCAACGTATAGGTATAATTATTGACCAGGGCTGCTCAAGTGTCCAAAGTTTGAAGTGGATTAATTCGTGCATTCGTATCTTTCGTAAGAGCCTAGGAATTGTGGTGGGTTTAAGGGGGTACGATTCGATATCATTGACCCTGTAGACTATGCCTCGAATCTGTTAAAAATAAGAGGATACGCATCATTGGATAAAAAGGCTGACGCGTACCTGACAATGTCGAATAAAATGCTGCAGGGCGACTCCGGAGGTCCGCTCGTATGTAACGGAGAATTGGCGGGTGTCGTCTCGTGGGGAAACCCCTGCGCCAACGGTTTACCGGACGGATTCGCCCGGGTTTATGCCTTCCGTGACTGGGTCAACGAAAACATCGCCGATCTGAGCGACCTGGGCAGATTCTATGCAGCCGAGGCTGCAGCCAGCCGCCCCTCGAGGGCCTAGTATTGCGGTTAGATTTGCCTACATAACTTATACATATACACTCCGAACAACCAATCACACAAAATGTTGACAATGATCGCTGCAGGGATGAGCGTGCAAACGGAAGTAATTTTATTGTTAGATGTACCTTTACCGTGTTATTTCCGTGAAACAAGAACGAAAGACAAGAGTTAAATTTGAATAATGGCCTACATTTTTTATCTTTCATGTATCTCACGATTATTATTTGGAAAGCAATCAGCCCTGCATGCAGGACGTAACCCTTGCTTAAATTACTCAACAGCGATAATTTCTACACTCGCATGACGGAAAAAACATTATTGGCACGGTTGTTAATGACCCGATGTATTATTTTTGCTTTAACAATCTGTTACAGAGAAAATGTGTATATTAGCATAGGTGTGCGTGCTGCACGTAATCTATGCCAACAGTTCTAAATCACAGGAATTAATGGACATGTATGTACGTACAATTCACGTTGCAATAAACGTTCTTCGAAGCGAATGATAAAAACTTTTCGAAACGATAAACACCTGTAGGAAAACGGTATATCCAAAGCTATACTTTATCAAGGGTTCAAAATAACTATGGAGAATTTCACGATTTCCATGCATACACATATCTGCTTGTAAAATATATTTTCGCCTTGTTATTCTTTTGCAGTTTCTATTTTAAAAGTCAATTGTCACTAAATTGTTGGCTCGATTACGAAAAACTGGCAGCCGTGGTCAGTTATTTATACCACTGGTAATGTGACAAATATTTCCGTCCAAAGTTTTTTTCCACCCAACGCTTCGCTTGTCGTTTAAATTAGTCGGTCAATGGCAGAAATATCCATAATGCAACATCGTTTAAACGATAATCGCACAATTTATTTGAAATATCGTGAAAAATACGACATGTGTTCCGTAGGGTGATTCTGGCGGTCCTCTCGTCTGTAACCGAGAATTGGCTGGAGTTGTGTCGTGGGCAAATCTCTGCGCCAACGGCTTACCGGATGGCTTTGCACGAGTATTCTACTACCGCGATTGGCTCTTAGAGGAAACCGCCGATCTGAGCGATCTCGGCAGGTTCTACATGGCCGAGGCTCGCCAAGCTGCGGAGAAATTATAATGGCCGTCTTCACTTTTATATACGTACCCACGTACGTCTTATAATTAACCACACTACGAAAATGACGAGAAGAGCAGGACAAGCTTAATGGAAATGACGATCACGTATAATTTGTTCGTTTCGCAGTCATGCGAAAAGAAAACATGCAGTTGAATCTTGAATATAAATGTCAATTGGATTAAAAATCAAATAAGAATCAGGCGATTCTCACGCGATAATGACAATTGTGTGAACTATCCTCTTATAACTCCTGCTTCTTCTTCCTTTTGATACGCTGTTTCCCCGTAGGAAAATATCAGTATGTCCAAATCTTCCTAACACATGCATCGATACGAGTAGTGAAAGCAGCTTCACACCCCTTGAGTCAGTGAAAAATTACGCTTATATAATGTCGTAGTCAGGTAATGGGAATACATCAAATTACAAATGTGATATCTTTTTTATCGTTGTAAAGGTGTATAGAAACTTGAGTCACACAGTGGCGTGATAAAACTGCGTTAAAATTGAGTTTCAGAAAAATTTCTCGATACGCGTGTTATATCAAGAGCTAAAAATATTTAATAAAATCATGCGAACTTACGGGTCAAACTCATGTGGCCCAAGGCCCGTAAAGCTGGTGAAATCGAACTGCATCTGAATATTCGCGCATCGTGGCTGATAAGAAAACACAATTCTAAACATAAGGTGTACGTAATGTCGGCACAACCATTACGCCCCCAATTACAACGTATGCGTGCAGACATCAGCAGTTGCCAAGTATATAAAAAGTGTGACGGGTTCGAGGACACGCACTAGGTGTTCAGTTTCTACTTTGTCACTTTGTCGAGGAATTATCCTGGATGGTTAAACTGAGAATGGCGAGTAACTTGTATCGCATCTTCGTAGGAGTCACGGTGATCTCGATCCTCGTGTTCGCAAGTATTTGCGAGGCAGATGGTAAGTGCTTTATCAATACAGAGATGTTAACTCACGAGTTTTAACGAAACTGTGCAGTGCTTCGCATATATCATGCTTTGAAATTCCACAGGTAATTCTAATGAACCAAATTCAGTCGGCATTGACAACGATAAAACAGGTATGACGGAGTCCAACAGCTGGTGGAGTGTCGGCTCGATTTTGTGGCTGGCAAATTTTTTCATGAAATCCTTTATAGGGCAGACATTACCCTGCACCGTGTGGTCCATTGTACCGATTGAAATTTCTTGCGCATATTTATAGGCTAACGAGATACCGGATGCCTGTTAACTTACTTCGGAACTTTGGTGAATTACTTCCTTTACATTGTATGCGAATATTTAACAGACGAGAGGATCAATAATTGTACAGACAGTCGCATGTAATACACACGCAGAATGTAAATTGGGCATTTTTAATGTTCATAAATAATGCGCTGGTAATTATGCAACGTACAATAAGAACTTAGATGTAGTATCCCATCTTCATTTGTCCTATTACTGGAAACAGTCAGATTTTAATTGGCGTAATTTCACACTCCATTTCACCGTGGAAATAAAATATTACAGCTACTCTCGAGGCTAAGTTGTTCGACTAATTCGATGGAAAATAATATGTATTTCGTTGAATGAATAATTCAGTTTTAAATGACAATCCATTCGCTGGTAGAGAGTTTTGTAATTGTAACATGAAACACCAAAAAATTTATATAATCCGGAAAAATATTGAAACGTTCCAGCTCCCCTTTTCGTCGCTTCGGCTTGTGTTATCAGCTTGTAGATATTCGTACGACACGAAGATGTAACGTTAAATTTAAGCGAATGCCATGTATGTACAGAGTATACCAATTAGTCATATCAGGTATTTTTTTCAGTGTGTACACAAGTTTTTTTCTCCCTTTTATTGATCATAGTTGTAACAACGCGCCAACTTATGTCGGTAGGCGCAAACAAGGCCGATCGCTTAATTTTCGTTTTCAAGAACGTATAATTTACGCATAGAGTTTTTGCAAGTTCCTCCGAAATGCTCGACTGAATTCCCAGCCGCAGAATTCGATACCGTTCAATCTTGAAATACGAGTATGATCAAACTTTTGACTCTCCAAAGGCTTGTGTACCTTGGGCTTACTAATACAACGTACGTATTGAATGTCATCATTCCTTGCGTTACTTATGTTGGTTCGTACATTATACAACTACGTAAGAACTATACTTTTGTTTAGTTTATTGAAACTATTCAAATTACCAAAATTTCACGTGTGACTGCCGCATGACTTATTGTTTACAATTTACAAGCCACAAGTAAATTGCGTGGAACACGACCTTGGTCGTTCGACTTATCACTCGCGACGCGTGAATTATTCACGAGTTAATTAGACATTGTTGTGCAGCTTTTACGAAACACAATTAACTATGCGTGGATAGTGTGTAACACAACGATTGATTCGCCTTCGAAATTGATATGAGCTACGTCCGTGGCTATTTTTTGATATTATCGTACGAATATGCAGATAATTATGCCGAATAATCGTACCAATTACCTATATTGCAAGTATCGCATCTTGCCGATTATGCATCAATCCACTTGCGGTACATAACGTTGACAGTAAATTTGAGCAGACAATGACACTTGTACTCATCAAAGTGTGCCAATATCAATTTCCGTATAGAATAACTGACGAGTTTTCGACTTGCAGCCTTGTTCCATAACTTTATTTTCTGGTAGCAGCCTTGCTGGTGAATCCCTTGCTGGTGAATAAATCAAGCTTCTTACTGTAAAAAAAATGTATACCACTGTGTTTGTAGACCTTCTTCCCCTATGTGATGTGAATAGCTGACATCCATATAAGTCACTAAATTGCCATCACGAACTATTGAAAAATACAGAATCGCCATCCGCTGGTTCTTCTCTTAATCCTGCCATGAGTTAGTTGTCGATTTAGCATATCATACCGTCAACCAATACGTCACAGTCGACGCCATTTTGTCACTTTCATAGCAAATGCAGCGTGCATATGCGACCAGTATACCAGTCTGAATAGTTAACGTAATTGCGAAGGGTATCTTTTGCCACAAGAGAGGGGATTGCCATCGGCTTGTAATCATCGGTTTCCACTCTCCTGCAGCAGAAGTGACTCGCCCCTAGTCGCAACGATGTCGAGAAGGGGGCTAATTTTGCTCGGCATTTTTCTGACAATCCACTGTATATTTCCGAAAGTCTCTGCTGATCATAGAACCAGTTCCTATGCCGGGGACAATCGATCCGTCGCTCTTAATACGAGTACCAACAAGCTGCAGACGACGAGCAATAACGATGAGGGTAATATGATCGTGGGCGCTGATTACTCGATACTGTGTCATAAACGAAAAGAGCAGATACTGACGAATAAAACGTTGTTTTCAGGCCACGACAACCACCGCGGTATACTTGTCAGCATCCTCAGAATGCCGTTGGTTCTGTTCTGTCGCCTACTGGCCTGGGGACATATGGGGATAATCAGAATTATAACTGCGATCCAACGTCCTTTGATGAACCTCGCAGGCCGGATAGTGTCGAACATAAGTGAAGCTGCGTTGGTTGAGGGCTGGAAGCTCACGAAGAACTTCATGCTACCAAAATTGGACGAATTTGCCGTGACCCTTGCGCGTCAGGGAGCACTACCTGAGGGTCTGACGGCCACAATAATGTCGTTGCATTCCTTGTACGGAATGTTGAAAATTCTTGGATTTTTGTAACCTGTCTAGCCTCGAGAAAATATTCCAAAACGTACATTTTCGTTTGTCGACTGTGTCAACTGTGCACAACAGTTTCAACGGGTCTTTGGCATTCGAGTGTAGACGATCTTCCACCATACTATATAATGTGCGATATACAGCTAGTACACCTCTACTTTATGACGTTATATAAATACGTCTGGGCGTTTGAAATTACGCATCGTTGTCAATTCGCTTCTGAATATTTGTAACCCTTTTTCATCGTATAATATACGCATTATTGTCTCAAAACATTTTCCTAATGTTCATTGTAGTACGACGGACTGTTGTTTTCAAATGTCTTAGGATACGTTCCAAGACTATCTGGCAGTGCGAAAAAAACTCCCTAGACAAGAGGAAGAGATAAAAGATTGTTGACAATACTGGGGGCTAATTTCAGAACGCATCCTTATTAACTTGGCTCATGTTCCCGCTACGACATAAAGATGAATGGGACAGAACGTAATTACAGTAATTACTCACAACTGGCTACGATGTTTGATTACGCAGACCTAAGTGTTTGGTTTATTTCTACTTCACATTATACCTATGCATCTGATCATCGTGGACGAAACTGAGGTCCTGGCTTATCCGTCCAGCATACAGTGCCCACACTTTATCGATATTGAAATACAACTGACCAGCTTGCTCTTTTATCAACTATACTTACACATATTACACGGATATAAACGATGGCGTGAGGAGTGAATAACAATCCAGGTAGATGGAAAATTCTTCAGGAAATATTCATTGTATAGATAAAGTTTTAATCGAACACAGATGCAATAAAGACGCATCGTTACATAGATAATTGTATAATATCAATGACATCAATATTATGCACAGATGGATAGAACCGGGCTACCAGTTATCAGTGAAATTCATTGGTTTCATGCGAGCTATAACCGTGACGAACACAATCTTGGCCCATGGAGGAAGGAAGATGTCTATCAGGCTCGTAACGAGCTCACGAATTTGTGATGCCATGGAAACTCCGCTGCACATCATACTTCCGTCAACGGAAATTGTACATGGCATTATCCTATTTATCATGCGGCTAAGATTTCCGTGGGTTGCAACGTCCAATTGAATCACGATGTCTATCACCTGTGTTAAAAAGTTCTTAACTATTTCCCCGATGTAAGGAAGGTGTTCAACCCCGTTGATTAACTGTCTAACATGGTCCGCCACCCTGCCGTTTATACCATTGCTACTTTCCATGCTCCCATCCCTCTCTCTTACCACAGTTACTGGAAGTCGAAAAAAATAATTTTTACGATTAATGAGAGCGACTGATACGCGTTATATTTCAAACTTATTGCGAATCGATAGACTGAAGTAGACAAGTGTTAAGAGTAGTCGCAACGGCGTCTGTTTAATCCAAATTCTCACCAGCACTGGCGTATTCTGTAGTCAAGATGACAATCAGCAGCAGGCTCGCTAATCGCTTCATAATTTACTCTTCCAGTTCCGTCAAAGGCAGATTGTACAATGCGAAGACACTTTGAAAATGCAACCTATTGTAGCCACTGGATATATAGCTTTCACGCCGTCGATAAACTTTAACGATTGCGAATTCTTTTTTTTTCGTTATTACCATATCGTCTATATTGTCCTGTGCTGTATACCGAACCTTCTAATACCTTATCGCAAACCTTGCAGCCAATTGTGATGTCGGTATGGTTGCATGTAGAACACAGTTATTTTTCAACCATTACGCAAGTGCCAGGAATGGTGGAAATTTCAATACGCTGAGCCCGCGTACAAGCATATGTAAATACATATGTGGATCTCTCATATATTTTTGCGTATAACATATCCACGGAAAGACCATTTGAATAACGAATCCTATTTTGGTTCATTACTTCAAAAATATTTCCATGTTCAAGGACTTGCCAAGAATTCTTAGAAATTGAGATCGTTTTTGGGCAGTTGCAGAGAAAATTGGAAACGATTCCAAGTAACGCACTCTTCATGTTCTAAAAACAATCCATCATATTCATTCTCACGTCAATGCAAGTATCTTCAGCAGCTGTCCAGTAATATCCGAATTAGTAATATGAGTATACTGCAATACCAAACATAATATTCACGCAACTTTGAGATCCTAATACCACAATCAGTTTGATTTTCCATAGGTACAATTCTTACTCATTGATACTACGTCCATCCATGTTTCGTGCAAAATGTGTTACGTGAACTCTATACCATAAACATGTATAGGTATCATCACCGTACATACGACAAAAATTTTCCAATTTCCCAGTTTATCAGTTGCGAATAAATAAATATGCAATTTATTTATTATAGCTTTAAGGATATAATTTGTCCAACTTTTCGGTATTTAAATATGAGTAACGTTGCGCTCTTATCAGCTACTATTATATATTATGCGGAGTGATGTTGCGTCATGAGTGGTGAATCATAATCCACAAGGTACTTTGTTCGAGTTACGTAGATAATCACATGTTGAATATGATAATTAGTGTCAATGTTGTAGGTGCAAATTGAATGGAAGCAGGTTAAGGGTTTTTAAGTCACAACTTGGTCCTCCATAGTCGAGCCTATTCCCACTTTTCGATACGGAGAATAATCCCATGTATCAGTGGAATCTCCCTTTCTAAATTACCTGTTGACAAAAAAAAAAAAAAAATGGCGAATAATTGGAACACGAGTTTAGTGAATGTCATGTATGATTGACAACGAATCGTACAACACACTTAAGGAAGTGGAGATGAAGTAGGTATTGCGTAGAAGTATAATGCGAACGCAATTCCATTGCGGAACGCGAAATGATGTGATTATTGCAGTAAGAGGGAGCCAGAAATACGATCAGTTGACTGCTTTCTGCAAATTTCGCAAGAAAGACTAGCCGCAATTAAACCATCCGCGAGCACCAACGATCCTATAAGCTAAGTCATACATATATCATACTTTCCCTGCCCACAGGCGTGCCTACAACTCTATAAGTAAATGAGCGAAGATGATTGTGCGAGGTAAAACACAATACGTGTAACGATGTTATAAAATCAGGCGTCGGTTAGTGAGGACGAAAGTAAATTAGAAGTGAAATAGTGAAAGAGTGCGAATCAGTCTGGTGAAGGACTCGTGCTGACCACGAAGTCGTCTTTTACTCGATAATATTATACGTGAGAAAATTTTCCCCAAACCCAAGTTATTTTCAGTGAAAATTGAAAGCCTTTACGCGTGTTTCGATATTTCGTTGGAGAATTTTTTTTAAGAAAATCCGGTCTCTGTGTCGCATGTGTATCGTAATAATTATTGTGGAGGCGGGAAATAAGCGCGATTTCATACCGTGCTATCAAAGCTGTGCGATTTCAAAAGGTATATTATACAGTGCCTATATGTTAACCTGAGCAGGTATGCCTCTGTCCACTCATCGTTCACCGACAAAGCCGATTAATGGATAATTGATCTCGCAAATAATGGAGGGATTGAACATGTCATTGAAAAGATACCGTCACGCTGTCCCTGCTTCAGGAATAGAATACTTTTATTCGGTGC
Source organism: Neodiprion fabricii (assembly GCF_021155785.1). NCBI lineage: Eukaryota > Metazoa > Arthropoda > Insecta > Hymenoptera > Diprionidae > Neodiprion > Neodiprion fabricii. Next base: position 25,383,028 of record NC_060243.1, on the reverse strand, counting down.
GTTTGCGTGTGTGTGTGTTTTGGATGTGGAGATATGCAGTGCGAACCTTGATGTGTTTGTATGAATAATCGGCTCGGAGAAAGGCTAGGCCGGAAATTGGGCCGAAATCGATTTGCAAAAAGCACTGAGAACCCCGGTCTGCATTCTGTGACCGAAAATTGGCTGCAGCCTCTAAACTTTTCTCTAACCAGGTGATTATTCCCACGTTATGAATTCACCGAGCAGTGAATTTGGTTCGTTAAATGTATGTCAATTTAAATCGGATCGTTTGGTACAGAAATATTTGTTTCATACAAATTCACAGAAGTCTTTGATTCAAACTGTTCCGTTTCTTGTTACAATTGATTAGGTCTATATCAGGATCCGTTTGTTTCAGAATAAGAACCATAAATTTTTCAATTCGGTTAGATTAATTTTTTAGAGGAATTCCTTCGTTGTAATACTGATTCTCGATACTTGGAACGCGTTCACTTTCGTTGCGACTATCTTCACACGTGTTCTACCAACCCATATACCTGTAATATTGCAAGAGTCATCACGAAACGCCCGCTTCGGTACCGTTTCGTAAAGATAACGTAACGAATCGCGGTTAAAACACGTTGTGCACCTATAATAACCTGCATTCATACAACTCTCTCGACTACGAAAACACAAACAACTCGGTTACGTAAAATCAAGGACTTGTACCAGGATGAGAATAATTCAATTCTTTTCATATGTTTATGATGTATTATTTACCTGCGGTAGAGTTTCGAATGTGACAAAAGATTGTCTCGGTGCATTTACTATCGAACAATAAAACGTATTAGGTACTTTTTAATTTCAATTCATTTCTGCCAATCAGGGAATCACGAAAATTTCACATCGTCCTTCTTTCCAGGTGGTTGCACCTCAGAGAAAGGCGGTCAGTCGATTCTTACACATTGTATTTTTAAGTTATCCGTTTTGCAACGTCGATAATGATTGTCCGTTAAAATCATTGTATCTAATTACCAGGGTATTTATAAATAGCGTAGTCGCGAGGCGACATCAAGTATCATCTAAGGACAGTGAAAGATCTTACGCCAGGCCAGTGGCTTTGTGGATGATTTACCCTCTTGTTGTTATGCATTTCTCAAGGTCATGAAACAGCACGCGGTACCTATATGCGAATAAGTTATCATTGTCGTCGATGTACACTAATGTCAGCGGAAAAAAAAAAAAAAAAAAAAAAAACGGTAATTGCGTGGCCGGACGGAGATGGGTGAAGGTGATATCGCCGGGTCGTTTGTAGGGGTGTGATCGTAACGTGCCAAGGCGCAAACGTGACCGGATGACGTAGGTGCCGGTATCACAATAGGACTCAGTCATCTGAACAGGTAAAAATTGGTGATGTGCGATTAATCGATTAATCGATAGTTTCGATTCATACACCACCGTATATTGACTTGAAGAATTAATTATTATACCGCAACTTCGATTAATCGATTAATCGAAGAAACGATTGATTGATTAACTGGAAATACGATTAACCAAAATCGTCGATTAATCCAAGAACTCGTTTTATCGATTAATCGACAAAACGACTGATCGAAGCTGCCGATTAATCGGTTAATCGCATAGCACTATTAAAAATGATAAAAATACATGATGTACTGGCCTAGGCAGTGAAAATTCTGTAATTGATGGAAATGACAGGCGTATGGTGTATAGAGTAAAATTCGATAATCTGGTTGAGGGATCGAAGGGTAGCAAATTCGACAGATTGCTTTTCGTGAAGTTAGTCAGACGAGGAGTTGCATTCGTCGATCATCGATCATCGGTACTTGTTGCTTTTTGGATAATTTCACGGAAGAGGAATATAAAGCGTTTGCCTGAATTGCGCAGGGATATTATACCGTGATTAGTGATCGTAGACCACAACTATTACCGTTGCATCATTTACGTTTGGCAACGTAAATGGCGCAATGTAGAACTCACGCATGTATGACGGGCGAGCAAGCTGCCCATTGCCATGCTTCGTCGTGCCTGAAATGAATTTCTTGAGCGTTTACAAAGCGGCCCTTTCGATTACTCTATATTCGTGAGAAATAATTAACCTTTCACGCTTTCTAACCACTTTTTAACTACCTGCGCAGCGAAGCTCGTGTAGATGATTGAAAAAAGACGTTTTTCGATAGTGTATTTATTGACTCAGATTTTCAGCATTGACGTTGCTCTGTAACAATATTGGCAGCAGAGTTCTTCGGTACTTGCCTTAAATGCGCTTTTAAGAATTTCCAATTAACTCGACGATGAAGAGCGTAATTAACGCCTTATTCTTTTTTGTTATTGCATCCCTTTTGTTCACTGTTGATTACTCAACAACGAGAAAATTAGACGCTGAAAAACATTCGGGAGAGGGTATCGAGAAGATTGCAAAATTACGCTGAAAAATGGTTCTGCAGCCATATGATGAACGTCTCTGATTATTATAGTCTTGAGACAAAAAAAAAAAAAAAATTATTCAGGTAGTCAACAGGCAATGACTGTATCATATACAGAGAGTGAAATCTTTCTACAAGCTTGTAAGTGTCTGCGCTACTTCCTGTTCTTAAGTATACAAAGCACTATAGTTACATATACAATTTCATTTGTTCGCTTTGCAAACGTGAATGCCTCTACAATCATTCGCATTTTAGTCAAGGATGTGGCGTAACATTTACATGTGTATATTCTCTCACGAATGCGGTTTAAGAAATCGAAAAACTTGGACGATATCCCTCTTCGGTATATCCGCAACAAATGTACACCTTGAAATAATCTGTTATTCTTTTCTACGATGATATCGAGAAGGGAGAAATTGAACAATTTAAGCATCTTAATAGTTGAAAAAAATAGTAGCGCATGCTTACAAACGCGTAGTTATGATACGATTTAATTCAACTGATTAAAAAACGGATACTTTTCGCATCGGTAGTTCTAAATGTGAGCGAAACTTCATTCATCGTATAGCAATGATATAGTACAAGGAGCGGATCTTGGTAATACGATAGAATTATGTAGTTGCGAAAATTTATTATAATTTTATAATCGTATATACAATATCGGAGTAATCTAGGTACGTGGGTTTTCCTTCAACGATGTTTAGGGTCATCAAAGTGCAAAAGAAACTCACGACGAGATCATTTTGAATTATCAAACGGATAAAGAGTATCCGAAGATGAACTGGAGTAAACTACCTGTGATGATATACTTACGCAGCTTGTACATTAAGTTAATGTCGGGTAAAAAGTACAACGAAAATAAAATTCCTAAAATAAATGAGGTAATGTATAGTTGATAACGCGTACACGTGATATTCGCTTTCCTTTATTAAGGGTACGTTGTACCGAAACACGCCCAGGTTTCATTGATAATAGAACATAGCTCAGTCGAAGCAGAGGTCTCGTTTGATGACACGAGTTCCGGCTGAACGCATGGACCCGAGTGTGTGTATATACATACAGCCTCGGTAATTAAGTAAATTAACATGACAATAATATGGTAGAAATATTCCGTCGACGGAACGAGGACGCGTGAATAGGCGTTTCGCGCATAGCTCGACGACGTAGAGATCGAGAAACACCACACCCTCACCCTGATTACAACAATAGATCGGCCATTCATGGACCAGGCATTAATGCGGTTGTGGTTGGTGTTCTCTTTGTCAGAGTCGACGTTTTCCGCCCATCGATAGGCCCTCTGGATTTTCTTTTCTTCCATTTTCATTCAAATCTCTTGACACCGCGTGCCCATTCCACCGGCGAGATCGCAGAGCGTGTTCATTATCGGCTCAAGACATGCGGCCGACGCGTCGCTCCGTCCATAATACAGGATCCAAAAATGAGCACTTGTACTTTTCACCGTCGTCAGCGACGTTTGTCTTTGGTCGATTGACACACATTTCTGTTTCGTTCCTTGGGCTCGTTTTTTTCAGGTGTGCGTTGCCCGCGACAGATTATACGGGCTTGAGGACTGCTTGAGGGGCCGTGGGGAGGACGTTAAAGACACTGTTCTGGTGTCGGACAATGCCGCTTATGTATGTTCTACGTTTTACGGTGTACCTGCTACCGAGTATCGCACAATGATGTATATCGCGTTCCGTGCGTCGTTTCCCCCGCGTATAGAGGAATACTTGCCTTTACACATTACGGCATAACACATCATTGCCATATGACAATGCACGCGGATATATACAAGCTTACCCGCATCGGATGCAGACTCGCAGTATTCACCTCGACTCTGACGCGATCAGAGTATGAGCAAACCGGAAGAGCGGCCTGCACTTTTCGCGTTCGCAATCCCGCATCGGTTGTGATTTTTCGCAATTCGAACCTGTGCGAGGAGCTCGAATACGGTCAGGTGGCATCTGAGTTGCAACTATAACTTTATGTCCGTTCCTCCACACGCGGACAAAAGGTGTAAATTGCTCCGGGAACTAAAAAATTAACTTAGTTAATTGTGACATCGGTGATGACGTGTTGAAGGTCTACCCCACCTACCACTGCAGTCACAGAGACGTATTTTTTTTGACTATACCCGCTAGTTGGGACTCAAATGATTACTAAAGTTCCATTGTGCTCAACCGATTATTGGAAGTAGACTCGGACCATCATTTGAAGACCATCGTCGATGATGCTGGAAATATTGGTGTCTCCAGGAAGAACGAAGGGGTGTAAATAGTGTAAATTGCAAATAGATTCGGACAGGATCCGACGTTTTGCTATCTTGTTTTTCAAATATGACAATGCGACGGTGATGCGGCTGAGTATAAGTCGCGTGTACACGTGTCAATTCGACACGTTGTTATGTAAGATATATTGACGCGTATACCGCAGCTGAAAGACTATGGCGAGGTGGATGCAAAGACACTCGTATTCATAGCGGCAGATCATCGTTCGAACTTTGAGTTGGTGGTTTTGTGCAAGTATGGAAGCATCTCCTAGTGTGAAAAAGAGTGCGTCGCCGTAGTTTTTTTTTTTCTTCGATTGCACAAACACGTACACACACTTGCACTTTCCTTCACACATCCGCACGCACAATTGTTTTGTCCAGACAACATCTTCACACGTATACGCGTATCAAAATCATAAATGCACGTATGCATGCGCATATATCCACGTGTGTTAAACTACATAAATGTGTAAAAAAATGACGTGGGCCATTTACATCCAATCTATATTGCTTCTTTGTGCCATATGTACAGGTGAGTACGGATGCAGATTTGTTATCTAAAAGTTAAAGTTAAATCGGAGAAAATATCATGGGCACTATTGGACCTATTTAGCCATTTCAAAAACACCACTCGTTTTGAGAGACATGTGCTAAGATTAGATAGCTGACAATAAAAAATACCATTTCATCTCACCAGATGAAACTGAATTTATCCAAATAAATTCATTGGGATCAACTTCATCGTGGTCGAATCGAGTTAATGGGGCGACTAGTACTCGTGAATTTTGCTACCTCAAAGTACAGCTACATTAATTATTGAAAACAGAAAAACAAACAGTAATTCCACGTTCTAGACTAGTTAAAGTTTACTTTTCTTAGAGAACTGTCGTGGTCCAGTAATGGTTTTCAAAAATTTTGTAGTTGAAGTTACGAAGATTTTTTGATAAAGATACATAAAAACCGTTCACCATATTTCGCTCAGTATGATTTAGACGAAGATTAAAAATTATATGAAATTGATATTCCAGTGCTTGGTTTACGGCAATGTGACCAAAACAATACCGGATGGGAAAAAGTCGCCGGGATGAGACCAGAGTCCGTAGACTCAAGTGCAATTCTCTACGAGGGTATAAATTCTCAAGGAATCACGACAACATGTTTTAGGAAGTGAGTTGTCGATCCCAAAAAATATACGACCTGAGCGAAAGTGAGCTTATTGACAGTTGCTTAAATTTTCAGGTGCAGAGCACTGAATTGCACTGCTTTTGTAATTGATCTGGAAAGAGCTGGTTGTTTTAGCGTAAAAGTAAGCTCGCAGCATTTTGTTCCAGAACCCAACGTCACCTTTTATCACCAAATTTGCGTTAAAGGTAGATACGTATGCACATTATACCTATACAGAATTGTATTCGAAATAAAGGGAATATATGGCTGAATAAATAAATGATCCTCTATCTTTCACAATTAATTCTCTTCAAGAGTAGAGCATCATTTTTAAAGTTCCAGTTGCATGCCTTCAAGTAATTGGGGAGCATGTATTTCGATATTTGCATGCTGATTTTTGTTTTACATCTATAATCTCAAATTGTAACTTTTTAGTTCCTTCGAATTGCAAGCTCGAAAGGCTCTGGCAAGTGGAACGAACGCTCGGTGCGATTTTGGTGGATCCTTCAGCCAGGTGGCTGCCTGAAATCATGACGAGAGCGCAGTGTTATGAAAGCTGTATCGCCGCCGGTTCGTACATTGCATATTTTGAAGCCCGCGTGGAAGTACCACTGTATCCAATAACTGGTTCTACCTAGTTCCTCTTTCAACAGGTAGAAATTGCAGATCAGCGCGATATCGCACCGCCGAAGACTTACGCATCGGAGACACGCAGGGTAGATGCGCTCTTTCTACCCTTGACAGGGGATCCAGACCTCAAGCTTATAGGGCTTCCATGTACAGAGACGAGTATCTCCAGAATCAGTGCCATACTTTGTGTCGGTATAGTTTAACGTAGAATCTCAAATGAAGCTGAAAGGAGCTGTTACAATGTTTAAAAGATTTTTATCGGCATACTTACGTGGAATCAACCGTTGTTTCAGCTAAAGCTGATTACTGTTCTTACTCGGAGTTCGAAAACGCAACCATGCTGTACTCCGATCTGAGGTTGCCTGGACTGGACGAAACACAAGTGAGTTTAACGATGCTCAAGAGGTATTGATGCACATTCACACGCAGCATTTAATCTACGTCTACTCGAATTTAAGTGCGAAGAGAGGTGCGACGCCAGTTTGGATGGGTTCAACTGCAGAGGGTATACAGTACATCGGTCGTACAATTCAATAACTGCGTCGAATTTGGTGTGTCTCCTTCATGCCGACGATACTATCGGTGCTGGACCAAGTTCTCTGATATACGTGCCTGATCTAATCTACAAAGAACGCGAGCCCTGTTTGGACCGTAAGTCAATGCTCACCGATACTTTCCAAATCAATCAATTCGTGAAATGATAACTGTAGCTATCTTTTTAATCATCCAAGTGAGAGTCAGATGCACGAACGAAAGCCTTACCGTTGAATTGAGCACGGATGACGCCTTCTGGGGCAGGTTGTACGTCAGTGGATGGGGCGAACGTTGTGGAGTGCAAGGAAGTGGTAAAAACCTGACATCCCTGAGGCTGGTTTTACCGCATCGCGAGGATCTCACGATGGGCAGAACCATCAAATGTGGACTGAGCCCTGTCATATCCGTGAACAGCCGTAATCGGTATATTCCAGAGACTAGTCCGGAATTTACTTTTTCATTTCTCCATCAATTGTTGAACTTTCGATATGCTAAAAGTGATATTTTAATTTAATCGAACGCCTACAGGAGCCGCACCATAGCTTGGGCCACCGTTGTCGTGCAGTTCAATCCAATAATTCAGAGACTTGGTGACCAGGCGGTGAGAGTTGGGTGTTCCCTGGACGGAAATGACGACCCCCCACAGCCGAGAAACATCACAGTACATTCAGATGTACATTTTATTGACCCAAAGTGAGAATTGTGGTGTTTATTCTATTTTCACAGTGTCTCCATAGAAAGTTTTAATCCAGAAGTATAAGAGCGCAAGCATGGCTTAGGTTTTAATCCATTTTTCGAATGCATGTTCTTTTATAATCATTATTTTCCAAGCGCTGGCTTACCACCGATCGTTTCAACCGTCGTAAACTCATCATCGGAGGCTCCGATGGTAAGGATGAGGATACTTGATGAGAGCCTTTCGCGCGACGCGACCGTCACTCAGCTGGGACAGAAGTTGATTCTGAGGATCGAAATAATTCCGCCCGACGGTATGATGTTCTTGTCGCGTATATATTTTTATCGAGAGTATTCCTTATACCTAGATAGTTGATACGCGAACGACGCTTCGCCCGCAGGTAGGCAACTGAAGTGACATCTTATACATAATAAGCTGTAATAAGTATTCCCAATGTAACTTCGGTTGCCTATCCGCCGGCGAGTGTCTTTTGCATAGTTGACCTTCTCGAAATACTTCCTGTACACTTTTGTGAATTCCATTTGAAACCTTAACGTGTAATTTTAAGACTAAACGTAAATTTCAGGCCCGTTTGACATTTTTGCCGGACATTTGGTCGCCAGCAGTGCTGGAGGAGATTCATCCTATCTTCTGCTCGATGAAATGGGATGTCCAACTGACACGAGCACCTTTCCAGCTCTGGTACGAGATGTCACAGACAACAGTTCACTCGTCGCAAAATTCACTGCCTTCAAGTTTCCCAATAGCCAATTGGTCAGGTTCAACGTGGTTGTAAAGTTTTGCACCGGAAGATGCAAACCGGTATGTATTCAAGTTATTATGACGATTTAAGACGTTACTTCATCAGCATCAAGCCACCCTATAATGTATACAACGATTCCATTGTATGGACATTATTTGATCTTTCCGTCAAGGCTCACTGCAGCAATGATGAATATTCTTACGGAAGGCGGCGTAGAGAGATATCTACTGCACCCACAAATGCCAATGTCACCGAAATAACACCGAAGACGATTCCCGATAAAATTCCTCTCCAGTTCTCGATATTCGTTCATAGCCCAGTAGTTTCACCAGATCCTCTTCTGTCGCGGGACAGTTCAGCACCAGACACCATCCTCGTTGCTGGTGGTCGTGAGTACATTAATTTTTATCTTTCACCCATTATATGGCATTGTGGTGATTCTAATAGTATCACCATCATCGTCGTCGTCATATCACTTTATTCTGGAATTCCAGAAATACTGTCAAATTTTTTGGAGATGCGGATATAAATCTTGATTATTTCAGAATCGTTGGATGGACTGCTTTGCGTTGACGCTGGCCTTGCCTTAGGTCTCTTGATTTTTTGGCTTATCGTTCAAATAATGTTGACGATCGGTTGTTTGGTGGCTGTAAAACGATACCGACGATTAGCTCGTCGGGCGGAAGAGGATCGTGCCGATATATTGGCCAGGCATCTTTATGGTATTCACGGTGGTAATTTCGAAGTTGCCCGACGTGTACGGTGGGCTGATCACAACAGTTCATCCGTCAGCTGATGCCGTTTTTAACATCATTAGTAGGGAAGTACCAGCCGAAGTTCAGGACTTCCGAGCTGTTGAGATAGCATCATTCCGGATTCCACGCTACGTTTCGTTTACATAACGTGCAGGTGGAACGTGCAGCGGACGCTGATCGTCTTTGTTTTCACCGTCTCGCCAATGTATTAACCACGCGGATAAAACAACCGGAAGGTTCTTATGTATAGGTGTGAGTGTATTATTGAACGAATTGTAATGTAGTGTTGGAATATGATCAAACCACTTTTATCATTTACCTGTTTGAATTATTACACATCAATATGTATACAAAAAAAATGTACAATATTCTGGCTGACGTGATATAATTGGTATAATCGATGACCATATTGTTGACTTGTAATTAAACTATTCATGCGATCATAGTTGAAGTTGCAAAGTTGTAACGGCTGGGGTATTGCCTATGTTTCTTTTCTTCATGTAGTGATAATGAACGAAAACCATGTGCATATCCATTACCAAAAATAAAGACTCGTCACGTGCGGATTTACTAACGAAACGCATGTTGAAAAAACATGTAAATTGGCGCAGAGTGCAAAGATGTATGACTATTGATAGTAACTGTATTGATTATCAACTCCGGATCAACTCTTATTCATTACCGTGCTTTTCCGGTAACATGATTTTATCGGCTTGTCGGTAATTGCATTACGTAGGTTTCAGTCGGTGAACGTGCTATGCCAATGAAAAGTTAGATGTATATTTGTCCGGAAGTGTCTAATGGAGTATCCTATCTCACGTATCTTACACCCGATGTATTTCAAAAAAGAGTCACCGTCGGAATAGAATCTCGGCTGTGATGATTTGTATACAATTGTCGCACATACAGACGAATCAGAACACAAAGATAAAATATTTGTTAACGAACGAAAATGAAAGTGGGTACGAAATATCGCTCAGTGGTAATATAGCCGTTGATATATCGGAGAAGTATGGCCGGAAATTTTTGGCACAGTTCTCATCAGTAAGTTGTAATAACCTGAAAACGCCGGTGGACCATATGCACAATGATAAGAACTGACAATTCATTGATTATTTAATTCTTGATTTTCAGCCAACAATGGTTACTCGATAAACAAGATTTAGTTCGAGAACGTCAGCACGACCTTTCTGTTTTATCCGAAGAAGAGTATCAAAAACTATTTATTTTTTTTTCAAACTGTAAGTAAAGTCAAAGCTTTCTTTGTTGAAACTTAGTGAAATCTGGATACTTTGAACTATCAATGTATACGCTATATCATATATGCGTTTACTTAATTTTATAGTGATTCAAATATTGGGTGAACAGTTGAAACTCCGACAACAGGTGATAGCGACAGCCACCGTCTATTTTAAACGGTTCTTTGCCCGCAACAGTTTAAAATGTATTGACCCGTTGCTGTTGGCCCCAACTTCCTTGTTTCTGGCTTCTAAGGTAGAGGAATTTGGAGTCACATCGAACACCAGGCTGATTACGACATGCCAGACTGTCGGTGAGTTTATCCTCACGTGGCAAAGTCTCTGCACACATCACAGATCATTTCAACATTGTACTTTCTTAAATGGCTAATCTCCATAACCTTTATTACAGTAAAAAACAAATTCAACTATGCCTACTCTCAGGAATTTCCCTATAGAACCAATCACATTCTGGAATGTGAATTCTATCTTTTGGAACACCTTGACTGCTGTCTGATAGTCTATCAACCGTATCGTCCACTATTAACACTTGTACAAGATGTTGGACCAGACGATCAGCTGCTCACGCTAGCTTGGCGTATAGTCAATGACAGCTTGCGCACAGATGTGTGTCTGCTCTATCCCCCGTACCAAATCGCTATCGGTGAGACACTTGAATCATATAATTTGAAACTATACTGCGTTCAACGAGAGAATGACACAGCGCCGTACAGGTTTGGACAGTGGGGGTCGGATGGAGGTAGCGGAGCTCGCTACTCAATATCGTACCTATAATATCGTAGATTTGTGCCCTGCACCAAAAGGCCACGCTCTCTGAAATATCGCAGTCTCATTATATCTCAAGTAAATTTATTCTACTTCCTTTTGCTAATTTTCTGACATCGGATGTATCAATCAATCAGAATAACAAAACTACAATTCAAATTTCACACGTTCGAACTGACTCGCAACTTTGCAACGACTGACGCTCGACGGTTTGAAATGACTCATCAGGCTTCAAATCAACGGTTAGATTTGAAGTAACTGTTAGGTTTGAGTACCTGGTTACCCTTGTTGGCTGTAGCCGGGTCTGGCTAGCTGCAAGACCTGTCCAGTTACCTGGAGTGGGTAAAATGGGTCGCGTATTAGGCAAAATCCGACTGAACTGGACGTGTTTGGCTTCGTAAGTGTATCGTTTTCTCCCTGAACGGAGTATAATAATGTATCAACATTGACCAGTTTAGTGCAGTTTTTCTTCTTCCTTTTTTCTTTTGTTTAATATATTTCTACGAATAGGTTGCCTGCAAATTGCCTGTGTAATACAGAATAAAGATTTAAAGTCATGGTTTGCCGAGTTGAATGTGGATATGGAAAAGATTCAGGAGATTGCCAGGTACATAATTAACTTATACGAGTTGTGGAGAACTTATGACGAGAAGAAAGAAATACAAGGATTATTGGGCAAAATGCCGAAACCAAAGGCTGCACCGCAACGCTGACATCAACCTCCTGCGGATCCTTTGAACTGGGAATCAAGTCAGGAGGATCGTTTGTACAATTAATTACTTAATCTTTATAAAAAATTATTGGACCGTAAGGAATGAGAGAATATTATTTTGCTCTCCGCTACATTGACTGTGAGAATATTTGGGAAATTACGATCATCAAATATTGATAAATTTAATCAAATTTATTTCCTTATTTTCGTAACCTTTATCATAGAAATTATTTATATCATTGACACTGTAATCCCATTAGCTTCCAGGTCTTTGTAACTTCTTATCAGGACTGGCATAATTATAGTTATCATCAAGAGCATTATTGTTACTCCAACGCCGCTTTATTCCAGAGTGATTGGTGGCAGACTTTTGCAACCACTTTACCTACAAGTGCTCAAAAAGTGAAAATAGTAGTCTCATTCAGGAAGTAAATAATATTAACACAGTCTGAACATGTGAGACATACTGTAGTTGAAAGATGAAGAATTCGCCAGCAGGTAGCAATGCCCAAAGCAAAGCAAAAATTGAAATCAACTGCTTCCTTTCGAATAACGCTTCCAAAACTTCTTGACGTCATCATGACCCGCTTTTGTGACAACCATAGTCCGCTTTCTGTAAACAAAATGGTGAAAGAATGATCATCTCATTTTGAATATACTATGTTGTTTAATATCGAATAAGAATAAATGAAAATTAATTATACCAAAGTTAGACAATAAGCCCACATCCCTATTCTGTATTTTATATAATAACATTACCTTTCGCTTTGCCAGATTAGAACTTGGGTGGTGAGCGCGTGATCTCTGAGAACTTCAAAGTCAGTCTGTGAAAGAAACTGACTATACAGAACGCCCTCGCTAAATATAAATCTATTTCTTTCGTTTTCCCACAACTTGATTTGATCCACTATGGTAGGGGGCAAAGTTGGTGGTCCTAAGGCAATCATCTTAGGATGGGCATGCTGATGTAGGTATCTGTACAAGAAATGATTTTAGGATTGGGGCATTAATGAAACATCGAATAATGTGCGTATACCAATATTATTACGTACATACCCAACGATTTGTTCAGCTGTAATGCCGCTCTTCAGAGCTTGCCTCACTGAATCTCTTGTTAAAATGGATACAACCAAGTTTGGGAACCTGAAAACGGCCAAAATTACAAATCAGTAGTTGGTTTTCTGAAATTGAATAAGTGAAAAAAACTGATATTGCTTTAGACAATTTTTTTCATGCTTACCTGTAAAGCATTTCACAAAAGAGACCAAGCAGAGCGACTTGCAAATTAGAATTGGTATAAGCGTAAACTCTGTAATTGGTTTCCACGACTATGTATCCTTCCTTCTCTAAGTCACTTGACAGAGGCTTATTTTGACCTGTGGCAATGTTTAGTGCTAGCCTGGTAGGGTAAAATCTGAGAAAATAAAACATACGGTATTACAATTTTAATACATTTATAAAGTATTTTCAGTATGTACACGCAGATAGAATGTGGAATAGATTCATCAGTTTGTTGAAATAATTACCTTCCAGCCTTACGTTTTCTTTGATAGACTAGACCAAATTCTCTGAGGTGCTGCAAAAATGTCAATAGTCCCTCTGACATACCTTCAGTACTGTAATCTTTTCCCAATGTCGAGAAATTCAATTGAAACAAGAAGGTTAGACAAACGACCAGATCCAGACCCCTGGCTTCTATAGTGTCCAAGTATTGAAGAATGAAGTACCAGACCTGAAAAGTAGTCAAATCATAGCTAATTGCTACTTAGTATTACGAGTTGGTACCTGGGAACGTATGGTGAAATAAAGAATACACACGGTTACAAAGAGCTATCGTTCCTAGGCTACCAATAGTACGAGGAATACACAGGTAGCTTATGGTGCGATAATCCCAAGTCACTTTGTATATGGTGGTCATAAACTGAATATTATATTACCATGAAAGACTGCTGATTTGTACAGTGTAAACAATAAATTGATGACTGGCCTATCAGTTGCTATTGTAAACCATGCACAACATTTACATTTTCAAGTAAGGAAAGGTTTTACACAAACACTACACGCAATCAACTTTTGTTTTGACTTTTGAGTAGCCAAAATTTAACCATCTTATAATTGACAGAATATCTTACCTGGGACGCTGTATCTAGCAGTAGAAACTGAAATCCTGCTTGTGTAATGACTGGGCTGCCGTCTTCCTCGTCACGTTTCATCAGTCCAGCATGTAGCAGTATTCTTACCGCATCAGCCGATATTCCTAAGTTAAATCATTTGAAGCTGGCTATAAAAATTCAAAATTCAAATTTTCCTGATTTCGTGGCTCCTCAGAACCAATATTCACATTTTTGTTCCATATTA